>NW_025766781.1:0-560000 GCF_003918875.1 Haliotis rubra | reverse complement strand
GTAGTGGTGGTAGTAGTAGTAAAGTAGTGGTAGCTGTAGTAGTAGTGGTAGTACTTGTTGTGGAGGTGAGTGGTAGTAGTAGTAGTAGTAGAAGTAGTAGTAGTAGTAGTAGTAGTTGGTGTGGTGGTGGTGGTAGTGGTAGTAGTAGTAGTAGCAGAAGTGAGTAAGTAGTACTTGTGTAGAGTTGTGGTGGTAGTAGTAGTAGTAGTAGTTGTAGTAGTGGTTGTTGGTAGTAGTAGTGGGTGGTGTTGGTAGGAGTAGTAGTAGTAGTAGTAGTGTGGTAGTAGTAGGTAGTAGTAGTAGTAGTACTTGTTGTGTGAAGTGGTGGTGGTGGTAGTAGTAGTTAGTAGTAGTAGTAGTCAGTAGTAGTAGTGGGTGATGTTGGTAGTGGTAGTAGTAGTAGTAGTGGTAGTAGTAGTAGTAGTAGTACTTGTTGTAGTAGTTGTGGTGGTGGTAGTAGTAGTTGTAGAGTGGGTGTTGGTAGTAGTAGTGGGTGGTGGTGGTAGTTGTAGTGGTAGTAGTAGTAGTGGTAGTACTTGTTGTTGTTGTGGTGGTGGTGGTAGTAGTTGTAGAGTGGGTGTTGGTAGTAGTAGTGGGTGGTGGTGGTAGTTGTAGTAGTAGTAGTAGTAGTGGTAGTAGTAGTATCTTGTTGTTAGTAAGGTGGTGGTGGTAGTAGTAGTAGTAAGTAGTAGTAGTAGTAGTAGTAGTAGTACTTGTTGTAGTGGTAAGTGGTGGTGGTAGTAGTAGTAGTAGTAGTAGTAGTAGTAGTAGTAGTAGTAGTAGTAGTAGTGGTATTGGTGAGTACTTGTTGTGGTAGTAGTAGTAGTAGTAGTAGTAGAGGGTAGTAGTAGTAGTAGTAGTGAGTGGTAGTAGTAGTAGTAATAGTAGTAGTAGTAGTAGTAGTAGTAGTAGTAGTTGTTGTGGTGGTGGTGGTGGTGGTGGTGGTAGTAGTAGTAGTAGTAGTAGTAGTAGTAGTAGTAGTAGTAGTAGTAGTTGTTGTTGTGGTGGTGGTGGTAGTAGTAGTAGTAGTAGTAGTAGTAGTAGTAGTGGTAGTACTTGTTTTTGTGGTGGTGGTGGTGGTAGTAGTTGTAGAGTAGGTGTTGGTAGTAGTAGTGGGTGGTGGTGGTAGTTGTAGTAGTAGTAGTAGTAGTCGTAGTAGTAGTAGTAGTGCATCTGATGTCGGACTACCCAACCAGTGTTGTACCGTAATGGGTTTGTTGTGTGTTGTTGCTGTCGGGTACTGCTTCACTCAGACGACAGCCTGCGTACCACGTGTTGTCTTGGTGTCGTCAGATTCCGTCAGCGTCGACGACGACATCCAGATCTGCACTGGTGCAAGTATACAACACAGGCGATCTATTCTTGTTCCGGTCTCTTCTGCAAGATATGTGATTGGTTGCACACACTTTTCTCACATAACAACTGTATGTATTTTAAGTGAGTGAGTTAGTTAAAATTTATTGTTACATCAGCAATACTTCAGCCATGTCGTGAATAAAACAGGCAATACGATAACAATAGATAATATTACAGTATAAAATCTGTCGACAAAGGACAGTAAAACAACTAGAATATCACAATTTGAGATATTAAAATTAGCATTTAACTTAAAATTGAATGACTATTTGGGACAATATGATATAAAAACCGGGCTATAGATCACCAACAACTAAATGACCATTTACTAGACACCATGGGAACTTACAGTAACTTTGCTACCTGCATAGACCCTAGCTGGATTTATATCATCCCTTCAGCCGTTGGCGATTGCATGTCTTTTGAACAACTATGTGGTGGTGGAATTGGGTTTATCGTCGTGCTTGAGAATATTTCGCTCATATGACGACGTGCATGCGTGTGTATGTGTGTGTGCGGCTGCTTGTACTAGCCCAGACTGAAGCTGGTTTTATAGTACTAGCCCACTGAGATACCATGCCGCAGTGAAGCATGAATACCCAACTGAGACACATTATACTGGGGAGTGTTATAGCTCAGTGGACATGTGTACTATGTGTGACCTCCATTCCTGGTGTCCACCACCGTGATATTGCTGGAATAAAAGCAGCCGAAGATCCAACTGACTCACCCATGTAATATATTCAGACTCGCTTGACAATTTTGGCCACTTGTTAAATGTAGAACACCTAATCACAGATTACCAGTTGAGAAGGGCAGTCAAATGACTGCATATATCAGGGAGGTGTGTGTGTTTGTTGTTTAACGCTGCACTCTGCAATATTCCAGGTATATGGCATCAGTATGTAAATAATCGAGTCTGGACCAGACAATACAGTGATCAACAGCATAATCATCGACCTACACAATTAGGATCCGATGACATGTGTTAACCAAGTCAGCGAGCCTGACCACCCGATCCACTATTCATCTCTTACGACAAGCATGGGATACTGAAGATCAATTCTAACCCTAATCTTCACAGGTCCTTTAAACAGTATTTCTGTTATATCACCAAATTTAAATTAGAAATAAACTGTCTTACACTTCATCATGCTACTGAAACTCACAACCAAATCAAGAATCATAATCAGATTGAATCTGGATTCGAACAAACCATCACAGGATGTTTACATAAGGGAGGAAACTCTGTACAACAAATTCCAGCGCTCAGATGAGTGAGTGAGTGAGTTTAGTTTTGTGCCGCTTTTAGCAATATTCCATCATGGCAGGGACACAAGAAATGGGCTTCACAGATTGTACCCATGTGCGGAATTGAGAAGGGGTCTACAGTGTGATCGGCGAATGCTTTAACCACTAGGCTACCTCACCACCTCAGCTCTCAGATGACCCAAAGATGTAAACATAACATATGACAAATATAGAATATATGACTTTATTGATAAACAATATAATATACAAATATACATAAAACAAATAACAATAAATTGGTGATTTTTTACACACATGTCACGATAGCCAGCTATCACTTGACTGAACAGAAAATCTCTTTCACAGCAGAATATCTCCATTTCAAACTGTTGGTATCACACAGATTCAGCCATACCTTGACGTAGAGCGAGTGTGTTAATGTTGTATAACACAAGTCAGTGAGTATGGTTTTGCCACACTTCAAACAATATTCCAGCAATATCACGGGGGCAGACACCAGAAATGGGCTTCACACATTGTACCCATGTGGAGAATCGAACCCGGGTCTTTGGCGTGATGAGAGGACGCTTTAACCACTAGGCTACCCCACCATCCTTAACACAAGTCAGCAATATCCCAGCTATATTATGGCTGCATATAAACAACAGTCTGGACCCGTACCAAATGATCTCGAGTCTCAAAGCATGAACAATGATCTAACCTGCCAGTGATCTATCCGGACCCAAACAGAGGCCAATATTCTGCCAAAGGTCTGTCGTAGCTGTTTATAAAAATACCCCAATAGGAATAAAAAAGTTCCCATTTCATGTAAATATTTCTACAACTGGTGCAATGGTTTGGTTGAGGTAACCTGCATTCCATTGTAAACAGACCCTATTAATAAAAAGGAAAAGGCTGAATTTCACATTACTGATTTGAATGCCATGTTAAAATACCACCAAGACAAATCCCTGGCACTACAAAATGCAATGACATACATTTGTGAAACATAGTATGACCAACTCTGCTTGATCTTATTAGCTCTCACAACAAACATGAAACATAGTATGACCAACTCTGCTTGATCTTGTTAGCTCTCACAACAAACATGAAACATAGTATGACCAACTCTGCTTGATCTCTTAGTATGACCAAGATCTTATTAGCTCTCACAACAAACATGAAACATAGTATGACCAACTCTGCTTGATCTTGTTAGCTCTCACAACAAACATGAAACATAGTATGACCAACTCTGCTTGATCTTGTTAGCTCTCACAACAAACATGAAACATAGTATGACCAACTCTCTTGCTTGATCAGCTCTCAACAAACATGAAACATAGTATGACCAACTCTGCTTGATCTTGTTAGCTCTCACAACAAACATGAAACATAGTATGACCAACTCTGCTTGATCTTGTTAGCTCTCACAACAAACATGAAACATAGTATGACCAACTCTGCTTGATCTTGTTAGCTCTCACAACAAACATGATGTACAAGGGTCCTGTCCTCACAAGGAACAGGAAATCAAGGAATGGTATTCACAAAGAAAATATGACAGTGAAAAATGATGAACATCTGTTGCATGCACACATTTTCAGCACTGGAAAATAAACCCTGAAATATTCCATTCTTTCATATCTAGCAATGGGGTAAGATTAAAATAAACCCGCTCCAAGAGTAACATGATGTTTTGGATATGTAACTTATCCTTTGTAAAGTTTTTTTTAATTTAAATTCTTTATTTCCTGACTCCTTAAAGTATTAGTTGTTTAAGTTGTCTGTGTTCCATCTGATCTTCAAAATTTCATGAAGATAATACTTTGATGAAAATCAATCCTTTTGAAGAGAGTGGTATTAAAATATTGCACAATACCCCAAACCCCTTCTTTATCTTGTTGAAAATCTGAAGTTGTTAACAAATTGATGGTCAGTTCACAAATCAAGAGAGTAATTCGTCTGATATTTATGATAGGTACAAGGTCAGAATTGACGACTTGTGCATAAAACATAGTGACTGAGTACTTTGACCTTCACAGCCATGAGAACAAAAGGAAAATCTTCTTGGAGCATGTGGATGAACTGATATCCAATCTAAGCAAAAAAAACCACTGGCCATGCTTTAAACTGGATCAGAATCATGAATCATCAATCATACAAGAAAAGTTGAAGTATCATGGACATTTTTCATCATTTTGGTGAAAATATTTACGTTTAATTCGATAATTTGCCATGGTATTAGCTCAGTAAGCAAAATATTTGTCCAAACAAAGATGCCCCATCGCTGTATTCTCGGATGTCTGTATTAACAAGGTCACACTATTAATGAATGGTTGTTTCACTCAATGTTGCATTTGTAAGCACGGATGATGTCTTTGATTGGTGCTCGGCAGACAGGGCACTTGCCACTCTGGGACACCAGGTGCTTACCACAGGCGTAACACAGGCACATGTGTCCACACTGGTAGAGAACGGTATCAGTGTTGTTCTCCAGGCAGATCAGACAGTGGGTGTCGTTGACAGGGCGTGATGTTGTCGCTGGCATAGGTGGAGCGGCTGCAGCTCCTGCTGAAAGAGAAATGATAATAATAATAACAACAATAATAATAATGCAACACAAACATAATTTCTTTTTCGTAAATTTCGTTCATGACAACTCATTCAAGCGTGTAATAACAATATTTGAGTTCATTTGTGATTTATTTCATAAGAATCCTCTTGAAATAGAAATAACATTTGAAATCTGATCAATATTTCATTTGTATTTACATTGCAATAATCAAGAGAGTTATTTTGATATCAATGATCATAATACATCATATCACAGACTTGTATTTCTAGTTGTACTAAAACAGTATATTCTACATGTATTTACCTGTTGCCTGGGATATTGCAGCAGCAACTTCCTGTCTGATTGCTCTCTGTATGTCAAGTTGAAGGTCAAAGGAGAGTTTCATCATGTTCTTCATCTCTTCCATCTGAGATTTGAGACTTGAAATCTCTCTGCTTAGATGGAGGTTGCTCTGGAAATGGAAATATATTGTTAACAGTAAGTAACATGTATTAACTGGCTTTACGAAGAATAATTATAACATGGGAGGCCACTTTCTGGTGTTCTCTGATGTAGTGCAAATCAGCACAACAATCCCCACTCAACCACTATCTGGCATTGGGAAAACACATCAAGGGAGATAACTCTTCCCACTTTCATGGTCAATGTGTCAATGTTATTGAGTTTGTAAACTATCTTATTTTCAGAAATATTGATGTGAGTGATATGAAACAAAATACTGATAATAAGTAACTTGGAACATATATGCCTACTGACGGGATGTCATAATATCTGATCCGCTGTTATGTTGCTGGAATGTTGCTAAAAATGGCGCAAAACCATACTCACTCGCTCATAATATCTGACTGCCCGGCCTTCTTGCTTCTTTACATTTACACAGAATGCCAACTAGCCAATGAGATGGCTAGATTCTATTACAAGAAATGAACTGTTCCAGACACTTACCTGCGTGTATGGAACTGCCGTGGCACTGATACTGGTGACTGAAATATTGTCCTCAAACAGATCCTGCCCAAGACCAAGATGACTGAAATCATTGCGGACAATGCCAGGGTTTGGCAGACGCGAACGGCGGTAGCAACAGCCTCTCCGTTTCCTCCTGACGACTCCAGATGGTTCTGTCAAAATCAGACAGAGGCCATGAGCAAAACTGCTTCAAAACATAAGGTCAAAAACAAAAACTAATCAGTTAATATTTGCACCTGTAGACTACTTGATAATTCATGGTGTTTTGTTGATTGCCGTCAGTACCTTGTGACATAGCGGGGATAGAAATGCATTTTTTCAAAGGGGGCCAAAGGGCACAAGACTGATAATTTCAGTGTGCATTTGTGAAAATATGCATGCCCATACCTTTTGCTGATCCAATTAAAACGTCACAATTATGTATTTTCAGTTTATTGTTTAACAAATCAGAACATCATGTAACCTGTCAATTTGAGAGCTTGATTTACTGAACAATATTAGATTGTAAGAATAGTTTGTTCATTTGTCCTGAATCCATAAACTAAACCAAAAAACTGTTATCATCCAAAACAGGATTTCCTGTTATGTGCACTGACGTCCAAAATGGCCACAACCGTGTTAAGCTGTGAGACTGAGAGTTCTGCCAATAAACAGTTTGATGGGGGTCGTAAAATACGTTTTGAATCATTTGGTCAAATTTATCGCATTTCCCATTAAATGAATCATGGTGAGCATATTTATATAATTTTAGTCAGGCCACCAGGACACATTGAAAATATTTCATCCGTGCTATTTCAATATTTACCATGCCATGGCACACAATCTAAGAACTATTTCGATCCCTGCATAGGAATTAATCCATGACGTAAGCACACAGGGAGCACTCACCTGCATCTGGACCTCCAGAGTTCCACGGAACTCCCCATCAAGTGTTGAGGACACAAGTCGACTATGAAGGAGCTCACTGATCTCCTGAACGATCTCCTCACGGTGGACCTGTGCGATTGTCTGCCATGTGGGCATCTCATGTGGAGCAACCATGCTGCAATTATAATTATAATAACGATGATGTTGACGACAACAATGATGATTTAGTGATAATGATTCAGTGTAAGTTGCTTTTCCGAGCACTTTTTCTACTTGTCAACAGTCAGTAATGATAAAAATGTGAGATAAAATCAGAAATAAAAGTAAGGAATATCTGGATTTTAGAACAGTATATTTGATAAAGAATCTATTGAGTGGGAACAATGGCTACAGTAGTTGGGACAGTGCTTCCCCATCCGTGATCTAACTGACAGCAGGTCACAACATGTGTAAGCCTGCAGTAATGCTAAAAAATACTCTCCAATGGTTTAGTGTTGAACTAAAACTTTCTTTTTCAACTGACTTTCGAACACTCTCATTAAACTATTTTGAACGTATTCATCTTCATTAGAATGAGATGGATGAGAAAGCCACAATAACTCGGTGCACCTAGTGGCTGCAAGAGTTGCATACTCCCAAGGGAGTTGAGACTGATAATATGATGTGCTGTTGAGATTGACATCCAATGATCGAGGGAAAAAAATACCAGTGCCTTCAGCATGCACTAGATATGTGCGCCATATAAATATCCTATAATAATATTAATAATAAAGTTTGACATTTATTGTTGTTATCTGGAACATACCCAGCAGGTTGGTTGGTGGGAGGGTTGGTAGGAGGCGTCAGCCGCATCTCTGGAGGTGATGGAGCTGAAACAGAAACAATCCAAAATAACGATCCATATTACAAATTGCTGATGGCAGTCCGAAGCAATGGGTAAACAGTCAAGTGCAACTGTATTGTCTCCATGGCAACAGGACATCAGATATTTCTGCCAACAAGTTGTTGCACAAAGTACAGAAACATAGCTGTTCATAAAAAGAATTTAAAACTAATTTTCAAATATGTAACATTTACCAAGTAACAAAGAAAGATTGATACAAGGGCATGTTTTATATACAGTTATGAATATTCCAGGTGGGGTACAGTTCATATACTTTGTACAAATTGTAGTGCAAAGCTATTTCTTGCTTGAACAAATGTTGAAAAGGAATGATTCACTGCTCCTTTGCAGACTGTTGATAACAGACTTTAAGTCTTTTTTGCCATGGTTTCTTTTGACATCTGATAGTAATATTGACAGATACAGCTATACTCTAAGGTAAAGTGGGGCTTTGCAGAGCTTATTGGTTAAAGTGTTTGTTTGTCAGGCCTTAGACCCGGGCTCGATTCCCCACATGGGTACAGGGGTGGAAATAACCCATTGCCCGACGTCTGAGTCCAGTGTTTTTTTCTGTCAGGCAAGCAAATTTGTATATCACACTGTACCGGTGTCCAGTTGACTTTCCTATGTTAATTATGTTGTTTATTTAAAAAAGTCAACAAGAAAACGGCCGGTATAGTGGAAAAATTTTCAGGGCAAGTGATTTTACATGTGCCACTGTTCCGGAGTACACTAGCAACTTTAAAGTTATTTCCACCACTGGGGTACAAATTGAGCCTGTTGTGGGTGTCCCCGACTGTGATATTAATAGAATATTGCCAAAAGCGGTGTAAAACTAAATTCGCTCACTCTAAGGTTAACCTTACCTCTTGAATCTTGCTGTGGTCCTGATGCTACAGATGGACTGTTCTCTGACCGCTGTTCCTCTCTCTGACTAGTTCTAGGATGTGTATGTTGAGGGGTGGCAGAACGAGAAGGGGTGGGTTGAGGTCTTGAAGATGCTGTAACAATGCTCCCTCGAATTATCCTCTCCAAAGATCGCCTAAACGCAGTTGACTGCAATACTGATGACACACGCCGTTGTTCCGAACAAGCCCTCAACTTCAACGACAACAGACTCTGGTCGATGCTCCTCAACAGTGTCAACATTGGCAGGAACATTCTCCTTTCCTTCACTCCCAGCTGGTGCCTCAAGATGCTTGGCGAAAAATTGGTTGATGTTTTCTCGCCGATTCTGACCAGTGACTGGGCGCTCTCCATGTTGAATCTGTCTCAGCTCGTACATGAGCTCGCTGTAATCAGAGTGAGTGAGTGAGAAAGGTTGGTCACTGGTTCAAATGCAGTGAACTACATTTATAATTAACACACTCATAATGAACTAATGGATGTAATAGACTGACCTTTTTCATATAAATCACTTGCTGTATGTTTAGTTGACACGCTTTTTAAGAAAATATGGTTATGATAAATTAAAGTCTGTGATTGGTTTAGTTTCTTTTAATCATAGTTTACAGAAGTATTTTGCTTTAATCACGGCAAGTCATGTTGAATGAGTGAGTGAGTTTATTTTTACGCCGCACTCAGCAATATTCCAGCTATATGGTGGCGTTCTGTAAATAATCGAGTCTAGACCAGACAATAAAGTGATCAACAGCATGAGCATCGATCTGCGCAATTGGGAACCGATGACATGTGTCAACCAAGCCAGCGAGCCTGACCACCCGATCCCATTAGTCGCCTCTTACGACAAGTGGGTTACTGAAGGTTTATTCTAACCCAGACCTTCAGGGGTTCATGTTGAATGAAAGCCCCAAATAAAAGCAGTTTTAGGTCACATTACAACTATGGTAAAACCAAACCAACCAGCATGGTGCTGAAAATAACTAAGTGTGCATTGAATAATACAAATGAAATCTAGTTTTGTCAAATTTTATGAAGCTATTGACATGATTGGCTAAAGCATGAACGAATGGACTTTTCTCAGTATAGACTTATCCTTAGACCGCAGTGGGCGAAGCAGTATAACTGACAGGGGCGGTGGGGTAGCCTAGTGGTTAAAGCGTTGGCTCGTCACGCCGAAGACCCGGGTTCGATTCCCCACATGGGCACAATGTTTGAAGCCCATTTCTGGTGTCCCCCGCCGTGATATTGCTGGAATATTGCTAAAAGCGGCGTAAAACTAAACTCAGTCAGTCAGTCAGTCAGTCAGTATAACTGACAAATTAATTCTTGTATGTTCATATAACCTTTCACAAAATATTTTTTCAGTTGGTGATAGATGTGTGTTTCAATACTTCTGACTCGTTTGGACAAAAAAAATGAAAAATGATTTTTTTTTTTAGTCTGGAACACTATCTGCTTACTTACTGCAGTTAAAAAACCAACTGTGTTCTCAACTGATGTTTCGCAGTTCGCAGTGCTTGTATTGGAAAAGAAAACAACAGATTCGATGTCAACTTTACTTAAATTGGTCTGTGGGCGGTGTCTCATGAACAACAAATTTAGATATTAGATAAGCTGACACTGCTAATTTGCTAGATTGTGTTACCTTCTGGTTTTCTGCAGAAATCGATCCATGCCCGTTGGAGAATTTGTTTCAGCCATTGTCGGTGAATCTTCACGTGGAACTTCGGTGTTTTCACAATCAGGTGTAGACGGGATGTTTGCTTCTGCCATGTTCAAGACGTACTTTATACCTGTGTTACGATGACGAATATATGTATTTAATACATACTAAGCCTCGCCTAAACCTTGACACTGTGAGTAAAGGTTCTATTTATAGTAGGTTACTCAGTAATCATGGGTTGTTTTTGTTGGCAACGTGCTTCCAGGAAAACAGAGCTATAAATAGATCAATTCCGCGAAACATGATGTTATTAGCAATATGATTGGTTCCCGTGTTAATTTGCATAAGGTGAAAGGTTACCGGCTCCACGCGAAAACTGTACGGACACTATCGATCGTTCACGGGGACAGCCGAAGTAACTTTGTCAGCATTCGTGACCATTCGTCACCACTCGCCCCTTTCATTCGGCTTGTCCCGGAATAACACGAGTGGGTCACGAATGCATTCGTGACCACTCGTATTATGGCCAAAACCTGCGCCGGAAACAAACGAAGGGCGGATACTATCTTCTCAACGGATAGATATGAATGTAGTTGTTTAGGAACCCGTCTTGTATGAAAGAGTAGCAACATTTAATTACGCAGTGTATAATGAAGATAATGATATTTTACCATATGCATCAGCGGATTTGTAGATTAGGTTTTGTCGAGATTTAATCATCATTGTAGTCGGAGCTTAATTAAATTAATAATCTATGCATAAATATTTAACATGAATTTCCTTAAATAATTGTCTATCTAAACATTCATAGTTTCCGGGTTCCATTCCCCATATGAGTACTGTGAGTTAAGCCCATTCTTGGTTTCCTCAGCACTGACATTGTTGGAATTGTGCCCAAACTCAGCGTACAACCATACTCACCTCACTCTAACACTCCATCTAACAGTTCTCGGATTTCTAAATGATATCGCCGTGCACACAGCAGAGCAAAAGAAAGTACAAACTGAAAATTGGATTGACAAAGAAATATAAATTACTCTTTAAAAAATGTAGGGGAATTTCATTGTTAATTTACGATTGAAAAACTTGAGAGATATATCGGAGTCAATCAATGTTGATATGATAATAATGAATGTTTTGAGAGTGCATCACCACTTGCACTTCCTTATGACCACAGTTGTTTGTACAGTAATCGCTCTTAAAAGATGATTGGTGTATGACGTGAAATTTGCCTGTGTACGAGATTCATTTTTAAACAAAAATTGAAAGTTAAGGTTCCCCTAGTTTTTAATGAGTACAAACGTTATTAGGGACCATTCATGATTGATAGCTAGGGGGGTGATGGTGATTTTTATGGAGAAGCATGTACAATGTGAATGACCCCTCCTAAAATTTTGGTAAAAAGTAAGTGAACCCCCCCTGCATGTAATGTACAAAATCAAAGACTACCTCACCCCCTCCCATAATTTCTAAGCATATTTTTGTAATATTGATATGTACAAAATTGCTGACCCCCCTACCTCCCCAGAACAAAATGGGTGACCCCCACCTTAAAATCAGCATATCACTCACACTCTCACACACACATAAATTATGAACGGTCCCTTAATCACGTTGTTACTTGGCTGAGAGCAGACACAGGAACACAGCAAACGTTTTAAAGTTTCAAAACACAACTATAGCAAAACACATCATCGTCTAATAACCATTATTTGTTTGCTTCAATGTCAGCCAACATCGAAACGGGATGTGTACTTTCTTTTATACGTTTGTTTATGTTTGATGGGCATTTTAGCAATTGAGGTGATGAAGAATGATGACAATTTTATGAATATGCAACTTCTTATTCTGTGAAAGGCGACGTTTCGACATAGATTCTTATGAAATGTACGAAACATTTATTCCAAATTACAATCCCACAGTTCCATGCGTCTGAAGCGTGGTGAAACTTACAAAATCAATATTTGTTGTTTGGGAAGTATTATCTCTGCCCCGAACATTTTACGGCGCGTAATACGACTGTAAAGAATTGGAATTTGGACGCAGACGATGACGACAACTCTTCATGACTTGTTTGATCAAATTATTCATTCAGAGAGAAAGGCACAGGAGAAGAAGAACTATTTACAAGAAGGTAAAACACATAAATACAATGCAGACAGTGAATAACACGGGGAATTCGAAGCGCTTGAAAATTGAGACTGAAACATTTTATTGTTTCTGAATTTCAGTAGCCTACTGTGTTGTTGGTCAAACGTCATCATTTATTTGAAATGTAATCTGAATTTGAATAGGTCGCAAATATATACACTATATAACGAGCAGTGTGTTCATTTCGGAAACTGGAAAAATGAACGTGATATCTCCCAGAACAGCTTAACACCTTAACTGGAATATTGCTGAATAAACAAACACTTGTGATATTTGATGAAACCAGGGGTGATAAATATTTCTGAATTTCACGAATAAAGCTTGGAATGACAGAGGTGAAAATAACCCATTGCCCGACGTCCCAGTCCACCCCAGTGGGTTTTTTCTGTCCGGCAAGCAAATTTCTATATTAAGCTGTACCGGTGTCCAGTTGACTTTCCAATGACTGAATGTTAATTTTATGTTGTTTATTTGAAAAATCAACAAGAAAATCGCCAGGTATAGTGGAAAAAATTATCAGGACAAGTGATTTTACATCTGCCACTGTACCGGAGTACACTAGCAATTTTAAAGTTATTTCCACCCCTGAGAATGT
The DNA here is from genome assembly GCF_003918875.1 of Haliotis rubra. NCBI lineage: Eukaryota > Metazoa > Mollusca > Gastropoda > Lepetellida > Haliotidae > Haliotis > Haliotis rubra. The sequence goes on along the minus strand of NW_025766781.1, from coordinate 546,787 downwards.
TCCTTTTGTACTGTCCATCAGGAGTGCAACATGTCAATACTATTGACTCAATAGGTGAAGGTACAACAGAAAAGACAAGTTAGTTTTCGGATAGTATCTGTTGTACCAGTGTTAACTTTTGTGCCATTATGTAATTTTATGTGTAATAGAATAGAATAGAATAATACTTTAATGCCTTTTCAGGAATTTGTGTTACATCAGCAAAGCTACTGACACATCGATCAGAGAGATAAATTCATTGATTTAAGTATCTTCGCATTTGTTTAAAAGAGATATGGTACTTGGAATAAAAGAGGTATACAGGCTCTCTTAGTTTTCACAATTGGAACTTTGTAGGGGCGGCCTGAAGGGAGGAGGTTGTATTCCGAATTTAAGTAGTGAGTTGGGTCAGATATAATTTTGACAGCTTGATTCAGGATTTGCCGCTCATATATTGATGATAAACATTCAAATCTGACTCCCGAAATTTTACTGGCAGTGTTAACAATTTTGTCTATTTTAGATTTGAGACACTGCTATAGCAGTGTAACAAATAATACTGAGCCTAAGTTTACTTAGACTGGATTTGAGATGAACTGAGCGAGACCCTTACCAACAATTGAAGGAAAATGTTAAAATACTCTGAATAAATGCTGCATTATGGCTGCATTCTGAAACTGACAGAATGACTAGGTCTGGCAAATTGATCTTATCTTATGGAATACAATTATTCCATTTACAAGGGTAATATTACCACTGCAACAATCCACTCCAACAATTGTTATGCTTAATAGTATCCAACCACTCACTTTACTCTACATTTAGGACAAGGACTGGGTACTGGGACATTCTATTAATCATAGATTCACACAGTGAAACTTGTTAAGCAAGCTTACATTCTTTTTTCTCTCTTTCGCCTAAGTTCTAAGAAGAAGATGGTGAATGTGTTACTCAAAAGTAACTAAGTTTACAAATCACTGCAAAGGAATTACAGTGGCAGTGCAAAATTGAGTTGTAGTAGAAATACAGTCGCAATATTATATATAAGTGCAGTGATTGGGATAAAAAGACATTGATGATAATATCCTCCACACTGCTACAATGGTCAACCTTCTAGGCTGATAATCCAGGGTTTATTAATCTTTATAGGTGTTGTTGTGTGAGATGTTATGTAAGATGATTGAGGCAAAACATGCCCCTTTTTTTATATAGTGTAACTGTTCTGAAACTTTCCATAATTTTCTGGGTAAGACTAAGCTGGGAAGGCCCATACATTTGTAGTACCTTCCAGAAAAGTCTGTGTAAATATAGCACACGTCTAAATAAAACAACCCGTGAAGATCTGGGTAAGAATTGATCCCATGCTTGTCGTAGGAGACGACTAACGGGATAGGGTGGTCACGCTCACTGAAATGGTTGACACATGTCATCGTATCCCCACTGTAGACCGCTGCCATATAGCTGGAATATTGCTGAGCGTGGCGTAGCAGCTAACTTACTGAATACTCACTCACTCTAAATATAACACTTGACTGAATGTCTAAAGAAACAATGTAAAACACAATGAATAAGACAATCACATAACAATAGTATGACCTGTAGCCATGACATAATCATAAACACAGTTTCAATGTAAAGGGTTTTTTACTCCTTAATTTTGCTATGTAAATGGAACTACATGTACTCCAGTTTGAAGTCCTTGGGCAAACTCCACTGTAAGCCCATTTTGTCTGTCTTCTGGTTTACAAAAAATATTTCAGTTTTACACAAAGGTCTGATATGTGTCTAGGCCTATTGCTTACCAAACTTGGGTTAAAAATCAGCAGGGACACAGTGTTTCTTGAACAGTGTGAAGAATCTGTGGGGGACTATCATAGAGTTTGTACTCTACGTGTATTCATCAGCATAACATAGCTATGCAATTACACTGTATCCAACAAACAAACCTTCAACCTGCTGTTGATATCAGCTAGACAGATTAGACAGATCTGTAGGTTCAGTTTTGTTAGGTCGAGACTCTTCTTTTGTTTTTTAACCCTGTTCTACTTCCCCAATGGCTACATTAAACTTGAATGACCCATGAAGATCGGAATTAGACTTGGTCTTCAGCAACCCATTCTTGAGATTAGTAACAAGATTGGGTGGTCAGACTTACTGACTGGGTTGATGTATGTCATCATGCCGCAGTTGCATGGAACAATACTCATGTCAGTGACTGGATTGTCTGGCCCAGACTTGAATATTTACAGACCACTGTGATATAGCGGGAATATTGTCGAGTGAGACATTAAACAACAAATCAAATTAAAAGATACGTTAAACTTCTGGTCATTTTTAATTCATGATTGGTTAATGAAGGTTTAATGACACCTTAATGCCTTTTTCATGCATGTTTAATGGCCCTTATCATGTCTTTCATGAAACTGTTTCCTGTATATAATACTGGAATTAAAACTGTTACAACCTGCTCCTGAGCACAGTCCATCCTTGAGATCTCTGTATGGACATGTGAAGATCCTGTAAAGAATTGATCTTCAGTAACCCATGCTTGTTGTAAGAGGCAACCAATGGGATCAGGTGGTCAGACTCACTGATTTGGTTGACACATGTCATCATATCCCAATTGCTTAGATCAATGCTTATGCTGTTGATCACTTGATTGTCTGGTCCAGACTCGATTATTTACTGTTTACTATTATGACTGTCACCATATAGCTGAATATTGTGGAGTGCCGCGTAAACCTAAACTCACTCACACTCTTTCTGTATGTTTCAGTGAAGTCCAAACTGTCTTCCTTGGAGACAGAACTTGAAGAGTCAGAAGATGAACACAAGAGACTTAAAGGACGATTACTATTGAAGGTTACATGCTGTGACTTTAGCCACTTTAAACTAGAGGGATGTTTTAGGTAGAGTTGTCTTTTCTAAGTAATTGAAATGTTGGCACCTGTTACTATGATATGTGCCGCCAAATAGCTAGAATAGCGGTGAGTGAGGCTCTTAACAGCAAACCAACAATAATATGATAAGTGAGAAAACAGCAGATGTTTTGTAAGTGTTTAATAACCATAACAGTGATACCTAGTGGGTTTCAATTTGGTACATTTTCGAGGTACTTGACTGATTGTCATCCGAAAGATCCAATAAATGTTCATATTTTGTAAAGATATAGAAAAATATCCTATCAGAAGTTTGAAATGAATATATATTTACAATAGTCCACAAAAAACATCTAACTATCTAATGGTAACAGGGGTAGTCCCCAAGAAGTGTCATGGGTCCATCTTGAAGTTTACTAGTCATGATCTCGAAATAGTGGATTTATCTTGATTTCAAACAAGGCTTCTTATATGTATTCTTCGGAATCTGTATAAATATAACTGTACAGGTATCTTATTTCCCCGATTTGCCTGACAAACAGGTGCAGCACTGGAAGCAAGAAGAGCTGAAGCTGTCCTTCCTCACATCGAGGCAGGCCATCTTGTTGGAGCAGAGACAGGCCCTGGAGGTGGAGAGTGACCATGTCAAATCACAGCTGGTAGGCAGTTTTGTTCATGAGGATTTTGCTCTATTACTGTTTACTAATAAGCACCTTGGACTGACAATTTGAGACCGTAGACATTTACTTTTCATAGACACCTGTTTTCTGACATCAAGTGATAGGGAACAAACTTTGTTCAAACATTGATGACATTAGAACTTTTTTGATAATGGTTTCAAGGCAATTATATACACCTCCTGTGTGCTGCCATTGTAAACTAGTTGTAGTTTATCAACCAATCCTAATAAACCCAGCATCACCTCCAACACCACCTCATCCCAACCCATCCAACACCACAACATCCCAACCCATCCAACACCACAACATCCCAACCCATCCAACACCACCGCATCCCAACCTATCCAACACCACATCCCAACCCATCCAACACCACAACATCCCAACCCATCCAACACCACAACATCCCAACCCATCCAACACCACATCCAAACCCATCCAACACCACCTCATCCCAACCCATCCAGCACCACAACATCCCAACCCATCCAACACCACAACATCCCAACCTATCCAACACCACATCCCAACCCATCCAACACCACAACATCCCAACCCATCCAACACCACAACATCCAAACCCATCCAACACCACAACATCCCAACCCATCCAACACCACAACATCCCAACCCATCCAACACCACAACATCCCAACCCATCCAACACCACAACATCCCAACCCATCCAACACCACCTCATCCCAACCAATCCAACACCACCAGATCCCAATCCCTCCAACACCACCTCATCCCAACCCATTCAACACCGCCACATCCCAACCCATCCAACACCACCACATCCCAGCCCATCCAACGCCACAACCTCCCAGCCCATTCACACCACCACATCCCAGCCCATCATCCCAACCTATCCAACACCACATCCCAATTCCATCCAACATCCATCAATCCTCATCCCAACCCATCCAACAACACCACCCCTCCAAATCCTATCCAACACCCATTCACTCCACATCCCAGCCTATCCAAAACCACCCATCCACCTATTTCACTCTCTCCTAACCCATTCAACACCACCACATCCCAACCCATCCAACACCACAACATCCCAACCTATCCAACACCACATCCCAAACCATCCAACACCACCACATCCCAACCCATCCAACACCACCTCATCCCAACCCATCCAACACCACCACATCCCAACCCATCCAACACCACAACATCCAAACCTATCCAACACAACATCCGAACCCATCCAACACCACATCCCAACCTATCCAACACCACCTCATCCCAACCCATCCAACACCACCAGATCCCAACCCCTCCAACACCACCTCATCCCAGCCCATTCAACACCACCACATCCCAACCCATTCAACACCACCACATCCCAACCCATCCAACACCACATCATCCCAACCTATCCAACACCACATCCCAACCCATCCAACACCACAACACCACAAGACCACCACATCCCAACCCATCCAATACCACCTCATCCCAACCCATTCAACACCACCACATTCCAAGCCATCCAACACCACAACATCCCAACCTATCCAACACCACATCCCAACCTATCCAACACCACCTCATCCCAACCCATCCAACACCACAACATCCCAACCCATCCAACACCACAACATCCCAACCTATCCAACACCACATCCCAACCCATCCAACACCACCTCATCCCAACACCACCAGATCCCAACCTATCCAACACCACATCCCAACCCATCCAACACCACAACATCCCAACCCATCCAACACCACCTCATCTCAACCCATTCAACACCACATCCCGACCCATCCAACACCCCTAACCCCAACCCATCCAACACCACCACATCCCAACCCATCCAACACCACCACATCCCAACCCATCCAACACCACCTCATCCCAACCCATCCAGCACCCTTTCAACGAAACCCATCCAACACCACCTCATCCCAACCCATCCAACACCACCTCAACCGAGCCTATCCCGCACTACCTAATCCCAACCCATCCAGCACCACCTCATCCCAACCCATCCAACACCACCACATCCCAACCCATTAAACACCACCTCATCCCAACCCATCCAACACCACAACATCCCAACCTATCCAACACCACAACATCCCAACCCATCCAACACTACCTCATCCCAACCCATCCAACACCACACACATCCAAACTCATCCAACACCACCTCATCCCAACCCATTCAACACCACCACATCCCAACCCATCCAACACCACAACATCCCAACCTATCCAACACCACATCCCAACCTATCCAACACCACCTCATCCCAACCCATCCAACACCCCCAGATCCCAACCCATCCAACACCACCTCATCCCAACCCATCCAACACCACCACATCCCAACCCATCCAACACCACCTCATCTCAACCCATTCAACACCACATCCCAACCCATCCAACACCACAACATCCAAACCTATCCAGCACCCTCTCAACGAAACCCATCCAACACCACCTCATCCCGACCCATCCAACACCACCTCAACCGAGCCTATCCCGCACCACCTAATCCCAACCCATCCAGCACCACCTCATCCCAGCCCATTCAACACAATCTCAACCCAACCTGTCCAGCACCACCTCAACCCAACCCATTTAATGCCTCCTGATCCAAACCCATCCTGTACCACTTCATCCCAATCCATCCAGCACCACTTCATCCCAAGCCATCCAACACAGGGCCCATCCAACACCCCTCTCATCCCAACCCATCCAACACCACCCCAACCCAACCCATCCATCACCTCCTCATCCAAAATATCCAACGCCACTTCATCCCAATCCATCCAGCACCACTTCATCCCAACCCATCCAACACAGGGCCCATCCAACACCCCTCTCATCCTAACCCATCCAACACCACCTCAACCCAACCCATCCATCACCACCTTATCCCAACACATCCAAGGCCTCCTCATCCAACCCCATCCTGTACCACTTCATCCCAATCCATCAAATACCACCTCATGTCCTCATCCAAACCCATCCAACACCGACTCAACCCCTTATACACTGGCCTAATGAATGCCTTTTATGTTTACAGAAGGAGCTTCAGACTGAGTTGCTGAACACTATGTCCGAGTTCAGCACAGAAGTAAGTTTGTTTGGTGAGGACTATGACCTGCTCAGCTCAGGTTCGGCAAGAAGGGAAAAGGAGGCTCGGGAACAAGCTGACCAGCTGGAGCTACCACTGCAGCAACTTACTGAAGGTAAGGAATATGTAAAGATATATAAAAATAGTTTCATAACACTGTTCAGTAATGACTCCTCAAAGTACTTACTGAGAAAACTTGTACATTTCCCGACTGGTGATAATAGCAACTTAGTGCTACTTTGTTCAGTACCGTGCTTGTGATTTCTACCAAACTCACTTACTCTGCCTGACTTTGTTTGAAACCTCTATGGAGACCTCTTTTGTATTAGAGCTTTCATAAGGCAAAAGGAAAAATATGTCGGTGTCCTCCCATTTGTGAGAACTCCCAGTTGTGAGACACATTAATTAATGGTTCAGTGCACATAGGTGGTGTTTCCACATCCCCACAATGAAAGTGGGATCAGCCCAGTTGTTGAAGAGTACCCACAGGAGGCATAGTTCATTGATGAGTTGATTAATGAAATAGATTATCAAAGATTTTATTTACAAAGAAGAAATAGTTCATTAAATATTTTATTTATTCAGAAGAATATGTAATTATGATAACACATTTTTATTGACTATTATGAAGTTTGAAAGTCATTTTGGTTTAAACATATTTTATTATCATTATCAAAGTGTTTAATTTTTAAGGACATTTACTGGAGTATGTTAATCAATTTATCTTATAAAGTTTCATTAAGTTACCTCCAAAAGATTCAGTTACATAGCAAATCAGTAATTAGCTAGGGTTAATCCATTCTATCAGGCAGGGGAGTATGGTGTGTTTTCTTTGTTAATTACCTACTCCACTGTCTCATAACTGGGAGTCTCACAACTGGGAGTTCTCACAAATGGGAGGTGAGAACTGCAGGCCAGTCACTTGAAGAAGAGCTCCACCAGGCCAAAAACAATTTGGAAGAAACCAAAGTTCAGTTAGCAGGTAGGTCATAAATGAATATATCTTGGCTCGTTTATTGCCTTTCTATTGACCTCTGATGGGACATGGCTAAGTACTCTGCACAGGGAGGTCAATTAATACCCAGTTACAAGAAGCACATTATTGTCACTCACACTTGTACTAGGAAGAACTTTCCTTGCATGCCTGCACACAACCATTGTCTGAGAACCAGTTATTTGTTTGACATGAAACATTAAAAGGTTGTTGTGTTATGTTATTATATTAGGGAATATGTGTCTGTTAACGGTTTTCACAATCAGAGATATATATACACAATGACACAGTATAGATTTTCTCACAAAACACATTTGTTTTTGTTGACAATGTGACAGATTCATATAGAAATAAAGAACATGTGTCCTTGAAGAATATGCTGTGATCGTTTACATTTTTCAATCTGATATTGATGGTATCTCCAGTGTTCATTCTAGGCCGCACCCTTGCACCATTCTCGCCATGGCGCACTGTACAGATACGAGTGGGTTGTGTTGGGGCATCCATAAATGTCAATCTGAAATAACATCTTTAAAAAACAACAATACACCTATTCTCGCTGAAACAAGTTTGGTGTACTCTGATCTCAGCTCATGGCTATCAACTCGTGTTTAGAATGATAGTGCGGAACCTGCAAATCGGTGTAATAAAAAAGACAGGGTGCTTAGTAAAAGTGGTTGTGCTATGTTAAATTAAGTTAACCAATCACGCTGGATGTTGCAGTTTCATATGTTTGTTGCCATGGTGAACACATCGGTTGTAGTAACTAGTAGTGTATGGCTAAAAAGTCACAGCAATTTGACATGACCCACAATATTTTCTAAATGACCCACATAACTGAGGGCTGTGGGCTCACTTTTTATAAATGCTGGAATGAACACTGTATCTCAGATATGTGTTATTTGTACGTGTTTCCAAATGTTACATGGATTTTCAGGATTATCTGTGGTGCTTTGTCTTTTGCTAGGTCTCTATGGTTTTATAGACAGATCCAAGATATGTTAGGACTCTTCTTGTTGTAGAGCTTGAGCAAGAGATCAGGGCTGCCCAAGAGCTGGTTGAAGGCCTTGAGAAAGAGAAATCACATGTTGCAGGCCTCCCTTTGAACGGAGAGGAGTTTAAAGTGTATGTGGATGCAGGTATCATATTGGCATGAAACTTAAGCATAACTAAACTATTGGTATATAAGGTTGTGTAAATACTTGAGCTTGATACAAAAGTTGTAAGCCTTCTTTATAAAACATTACAGGCTGAAAATTGCCAGTAAGGAAAATTTTGTATAAGAATGTAAATTGTCATTATGTAGGATGTAGGTTACGTGTATTTTCCTCTTCTGCCATTATTGGGCTGCACCTTGTGCGATTTGTAAATGGGTGACATGCTTCCTGCAATGAAGGGTATTAGTTGACTGCCTGGGTTGGCAATGAAAGTGTCAGTCAAAGCTGTAACATATTTGAGTCATAGGAATGGATTTTGGTTGGTATAAATGTTAAAATGTCAAAGGTGGCATGACCAGTTGCCGCCATTTTGTTGTCAATGATAAAGGGGAGGTAACATCAGAGAAAAATCACATCCCTGTTCCCACTCTTGTGTCGATCAATTTTGAAGGTTAAATAACAGGATTAGTATGTTTTATGATATGTTTTACCTGTTATACCAGAAAACAGAGATAATTACAATGTCATGTTTGAAAAGTGTGACCTGCAGTATGCAGAGCACAGGTAATATTATTATGATAGGGGTCTGGGGTCCAAGTGAGGGTTCTGGTGAAACCCCTTATCTAACTGGCGTGGTGGTCTGCTTTGGGGAATTAGCTCAGTAAAGAGTCTGAAGTCACAAGAAGCTAATTACAATTTTATTAACAAGAAACAAAAAATAACATGGGGTGGCCACAGAGAGTCGGTACAACCCTCTGGGCTGAGGGCTAGAGATGACCTGTGTTGGGAGTCTAAATCCTACTGACAAAAAATCGGAGTTGGTGACTATTTATCTAAAACTGAAACAAGGAAGAGATTATGATTGGTTGACTGATACAAAAATGGGTGTGCCCTATAAAAGCCAATGAAATACAGAATATACAAATTGGGGTGTGTCCTACAAATGAAATGACCAGACAGGGGGAATACTAGTACTTAATCCTGCTAATCCTATTTCAACTGGCACTAATTGTGTTGACATATGTCCTGGATGCTTTCTAATTTACTGGCACTAATTGTGCTGACATGCTGCTTGGATGGTTATGGTGTTACAATAGATGGCTTAATGACCCAGTTATCATGGAATAATAATTCATACGAAAATTCATTATTCCATGATAATATTGTGCAGTCCTAATGTACAAAGATTTTCTGGTTGAGGACTAAAAACAATGACTCTAAAGGAAATTGTTCATAAATTTAGATGATAATCTACTGTAATAATGAATGTAATGTTACTTATATATTATTTGTTGTGTATGTACAACTGAAACCTCTGCAACCTGTAGACTGAAGGACTCTGTATGTGACTACCAGCCCACTCAATTCATTCAGCCTCTAGTTGTGCCACATATTCATCATGATTGGACTACAGTGGATGTCCGCCAGCACCAGAAAGGAAGGTGGTTGGGTCCCCAGCTACATCAACTCATGCTTGTCGTAAGAGGCGACTAATGGGATTGGATTGTCAGGCTCACTGACTTGGTTGACACATGTCATTGTATCCCAGTTGTGTAGATCGATGCTCATGCTGCTGATCACTGGATTGTCTGGTCCAGACTTAAATTATTATCCACCTCAACAATGAAGTTGCGGGGGATATAGAAACGAGTTCTGTGAGTCCGCGTGTCCGTCCGTCCGTGCGTGCGTCTGTCACACTTTGTCCGAAGCACATCTCCTAAACTATTCGTGATAGCTTAACCAAACTTGGTACACGTGTCAACCATGATCCCTAGATGTGCTTTTTGGGGGTTAGACCCAGATGCGAATTTTAGTTTTGGCGGTTTCCATGGAAACATGACATAGGCTGTGACTATGAGAATGTCATCTTGTCTCGAGCACATCTCCTAAACTATACGTACTAGCTTCAACAAACTTGGTACACATATCAAGCATGATCCCTAGATGTGCCTTTTGGGGGTTAGACCCAGATGTGAATTTTACTTTTTGCTGTTTCCATGGAAACGTGACTTAGGCTGTGGCTATGAGGATGTCATCTTGTCCGGGGCAGATCTCCTAAACTATACATGCTAGCTTCATCAAACTTGGTGCACATATCAAGCATGATCCCTAGATGTGCCTTTTGGGGGTTAGACCCAGATATGAATTTTATTTTTTGTGGTTTCCATTGAAACATGACTTAGGCTGTGACTATGAGGATGTCATCTTGTTGCATTTCCATGGCAACAAGTTAGGCTTCAACTGCATTTGGTGGTAGTGCTCCTTTCTGGAGCAGATCTTAAAAACGTTTCAATACTCTCCTTCCACTTTTGCCATTGCGGGGGATATTGATGACTTTGTCTTCTTGTTTACAGACTGCTGCCATCTAGCTGGAATATTGCTGAGTGCGCCAACAACCAACCAAGAAACCAACAACCCAGCTACATCATGCCAAAAGACATAACAGATGTTACTTGTTTTTTTGTGTGTGGCATTTTAGAAGTTGTGAAGTTAAATACAAAAAATCTATGAAAAACAAGTTCTTTTATTTTGTGAATACAACATTTTAATACAGATTCTTGTACCATTCCTGCTCATCAACAGTACAAGAATCTGTACCGAAACGTCACTCTCGCAAAGTACAAGAAGTTGTTATCAATAAATATATGTGATAAATTAATGTTACTTGTTACCTTGTTCTTCATAACAGGAATAAAACAAGGACTGGTTAACTTTTCATTAGTATAATGTGTATAAGAGTTATATCTATCTTAAAGTTTGGCATGGTGTTACTGGTGTCACTGTTGACTGGCACTATAACTCAAATCAAGACCAGAAAATGCACCTGCACCCTTGCATGCACCTTGCAATAATCTTTGCAGTTACAATAACATAATGGTGATAAGTCTCACCTCACATCACCTCCCCTCAATCCATGGTTTCACAGCACTGTACAACACTACTTTGAAGTGGCTGAAATTTGAATTTCATGTTGTATTATAATCAATCATCCAGACATCGATACATGCTCTTTCCAGATTACACAAAGAACTGGAGGGATTACATTCTGCTCATCTCGAAGCGAAATGTATGTCACTCCAAACAGAGCTGAACGGCCTTCAACAGCAGCTGAGACTGAAGGCAGTGCAACAACAACGCAAACAGCATCAGCATCAGCATCCACAGCATAATGAAGATACATTCAAGCCCCAAGTAAAGAATTACACATCTGCACCAAAGGGTTTCTGTGTTAGAATAAGTCCGCAGCAACTCCAACTGGTTGAAGTGACCCAATGGATTAGAATCATGTTGATAAGAAGTCATTTTAAGGAGATGCCATTGATCACAATATCAAATTGCAGGGTTCGCACAGGCTGAAATAGCCTGAAATGTGAACATTTTACCCTGAAAAGGCCCTACATTCATTTAAGCCTTGAAAAGGCCTTAATTGCCAGTGATTTGTCCTGAATAGTTCCTAAATTTATCAAAACTTGTCAAGTTATTATATTACAGAAAACTGAAACATGAAAAATACCTTGCAATTATAATGGTTGTTGATTAATCTCTATTGCAAAGCAAATCATTCCCATCACAGCGATGTAGCTATGAGTGATTTCCCTTTCATGGTCGGTCCACTGTTGAACTGCTAAATTGTTTCATATGTGCATCGTTAAGGCCTTAAAATTCTTTGTTGGATAGGTCTTGAATAGACCTGAAAAGGCATTAGATTTTGTGGCTGATAATGTGTACAAACCCTGAATTGTGAATTACTGAATTGTTGACAGGTGCCATCATTGCTGAAATACTGCTGAGTGTGAACCCAAACAAGCATCTCTGCCCCAGTTGGGATCTTGGTTAGAATTTGTCACTGGGCTTATTAACTTACCTCCCAGTGGCCCTGACAGAGTCAGAATGTATGTGAGTAGAGTCGCAAAAGTTAGACCATAAATGTGACATAGTTTCAAATTGGAGTGGTGAGCAAGTAAGCATTTGAGATCATATACTTCCCATCAAAAGTTTAGACTCACTATCTGTTATGTATATCTATATGGTTACATCAAACATTGGTTTCTCCACTAACTTGGGGGAACCAACTGCAAACCTTATGCAGATGAATTGCACGAGGATCATGCATCAAATTGCTGAAAAGCATGTGCAAATATCGTGCATGTGAACAGCTGCGATTTGGTGTAAAGTTTTGTTATGAATTCACCAATTTTCACTGATTTGTATCATTTGTTGAACTCATGGCAATAACCTTTTCAATGTTACGAATTTGTTTTAGAATACATCAGTTCATGTGTAAACAGTACCTTTAAACAGTATGGAATATTTTGCAAAATTTAGTTTAGAACAGTTGCCTGAAGTAAGTGGCTATATTTACGCTTATGAGTCTAAACTTTTGATGGGAAGTATATTTGGTGACTGATGGTATTCAAATGGCATTACAACACACAACAGTCTTGTTTGAGTTTAGTTTTACGCCCGCTTATAGCAATATTCCAACAAGATCACAGAGGGGGGCAACAGAAATGGGCTTCACAAATTGTGCCCATGTGGAGAATCGAACTCAGGGCATCGGCACAATGAGTGAATGCCTTAACTACTGGGCTTAGGCAATACCCCACCTACCCTGTGTGAGTTCGAAGGAAACAAAGCTGGATCACTCAGTACATATTGGCTGTACATTCAAAAGGAATAACTGACCATACTGATGGTTTTCAGAAAGGACAATTGTGACAGAGCTGAATATCGTCTGATGTTTTTTATGTTGCAGCCTCAAGAGTCCATTCCTGAGAGCAGCACAAGCAACCGACTTTGTGTTTCCAATTTTTCTCACTTAGTTAAAGAGGTGAGACATAAGATTTATTAAAACAGGAGATGAAAAGAACAATGTGTCATCGGTTACTACACAACGGGGGTAGAATGAGATGCTTAAATTATCAATTTTGCCCAATGATGACAGTCCTATATTGCCATGGTCTACATGTTGTACTTTCAAAATTCATTCACTTAGGCCAGATAACCTGTAATTGTAAGTTAGGGTTTTACGCAACACACAAATGTGGGTCCAGTACGCACAAATGTTGAGAATGGGCCCCCCAAATTCTCTGCATCCAGTGGGACGCACAATGTTATTCATTGTCCCAAAACACATCTACGATTTTTTGTAATATGTTTGGTTGTTTCTTTCTGAGCAGTTATGTGCATAATTTTATACATCAGTCCACATGATCAATGATTCATTCTAGGCTCTCAAGAAATTATCAAAAGGTACAGCAGGGGTGGAAATAACCCATTGTCCGACGTCCGAGTCCAGTGTTTTTTTCTGTCGGGCAAGCAAATTTGTATATCACACTATACTGGTGTCCAGTTGATTTCCAATGTTAATTATGTTGTTTATTTAAAAAATCAACAAGAAAACGGCCGGTATAGTGGAAAAATTATCAGGGCAAGTGATTTTACGTGTGCCACTCTACCGGAGCACACTAGCAATTTTAAAGTTATTTCCAGTCCCTGGTTATTGTTATCCATGAAGTATCTTACTTTCTTATTACTCACCAACTTCTAAAATGCCAATCAAACAGAACTGGTTTCTATCAAACAATGTCAATTTAGTCATATGACAACTGATCCATGGTCGCCTCATACCAAGATGTTAATAGATGGTACTTCTTCTTGTACCCTTCATGGCACCAAACATCCCGGAGATAAAACAAGGACCTTTGGTTCAGAGTATATATACTCTGTGTGTGGTGTATCCATTTCAAACTGCAACATGGTACATCAGTATGTTATCGCTATAATACCAACGTAAGTCTGGACCAGGGGTGGAAATAACCCATTGCCCGATGTCTGAGTCTAGTGTTTCTTTCTGTCGGGCAAGCAAATTTGTATATCACGCTGTACAAGTGTCCAGTTGACTTTCCAATGTTAATAATGTTGTTTATTTAAAAAATCAACAAGAAAATGGCTGGTATAGTGGAAAAATGATCAGGGCAAGTGATTTTACGTGTGCCACTCTACCGGAGTACACTAGCAATTTTGAAGTTATTTCCAGTCCCTGGTTATTGTTATCCATGAAGTATCTTACTTTCTTATTACTCACCAACTTCTACAATGCCAATCAAACAGAACTGGTTTCTATCAAACAATGTCAATTTAGTCATATGACAACTGATCCATGGTCGCCTCATACAAAGATGTTAATAGATGGTACTTCTTCTTGTACCCTTCATGGCACCAAACATCCCGGAGATAAAACAAGGACCTTTGGTTCAGAGTATATATACTCTGTGTGGTGTATCCATTTCAAACTGCAACATGGTACATCAGTATGTTACCGCTATAATACCAACGTAAGTCTGGACCAGGGGTGGAAATAACCCATTGCCCGACGTCCAGGCCAGTGTTTCCTTCTGTCGGGCAAGCAAATTTGTAGTATATCACGCTGTACCAGTGTCCAGTTGACTTTCCAATGTTAATAATGTTGTTTATTTAAAAAATCAACAAGAAAACGGACGGTATAGTGGAAAAATGATCAGGGCAAGTGATTTTACTTATGCCACTGTACCGGAGTACACTAGCAATTTTAAAGTTATTTCCACCCCTGGTACAGTTCTCTAAACTGTTACTTCACAGGACCCTTGTTTTGCCTGCAAGGACCCTTAGAGCTAACAAATAGGGGTCCCTGGGAGCCCCATGTTTGTGAGTCGAAGTAAAACGTAAAACCCTGTAAGTTGCAGGCTAGTTAATTTCTAATTAGCCTATTTTACAGTTTTAATAAGTCGATATTTCACTTAAGCTTGGAGAAATAAAGAGTATTTCTTGGACAACGTATGGTAACGTCAAGTGAGCTGATGCCTTGGAGTATCTCTGTGACTCTGTCCATCTGTCTGTACATACCGGTTTTATGTATAGTTCAAATATATCGATTAGTTTTGTGGTGGTTTAACACCACCCAGCAATATTCCAACTGTATGACTATGGTCCATGTAAACAATCGTGTCTGTACCAGACAATTCAAAGACTGATATAACTACCTGTTAGAATATGATGACGAACACGGAACAAAGTCACTGAGTCAATCCATTACATTGCCTGTTTTGAATAGCTAGTCAGGAATGTCCCACAGGGCTAGTATGGAGATAGATGGAAAGCAATACTAGAGATATGTCTCAACCAGAAACATCTGATTCCTGGGAAGCAACTGACAATTACACTTGTGAATAGTGTTAGTAACTTGGGCCCAATTTGTTTTGTTTTACATTGATTCAGGCTAACTGGCACCGTAATTTTTGCCAAACGAATATAAAAAATAAATTATAATGCTGTGGTTCAATTTCTTTTCTGTGTTTTAAACATTTATCTTTTCAAGATATTAAGAAATTTATCCTCAAATCAAAATTTGTGCATTTTGTTTTAATCATGCTTTTTGCTTATTAACCAAAACATGATTGATAAAATCCAAAATAGTAGAAAATATTTTTACAAAATTAAAAAGACACCAGCCAGCCCCCAGGGAGGATCGAACTCCCGACCCCTGGTTTACAAGACCAGTGCTCTAACCACTGAGCTATGGAGGCTTACTTGCTGCTGCTGGAGAAATTCATGGTTGATATGACTGACCTACTTTCCCAGCAGGGAGAGCTATTTATAGATTTCCGCCCAGCTTGCAAAGCAAGGCTCCTATCTGTATCAGTTGAAGGCTGTTTTCAGCAGGACATTGCGACCCAAGTACGAGATAGCTATTATATTTATATGAACTTGTGCATTATAGGTTTACATGTAATGCTGTCGTGGAAATATAGACCTGTATTTTATATTCATTGAATTGGTAGAACTATACATTTGGTCAGTATCTAGCTTGTTGTTATATCTCCTTTCAACTATAATCTTTACAAGAAATTACAGAAACATGTTCTTTCAGTTAATTAGCTTTTAATACAAGAAATAAACCCTTTGGGCATCATGACATCACTGGATGTATATAAAAGAACAAAACAGACTAATTCTACAATAAAATCTGTCATTATACAATACAAATATACTTATAACACTGTGCATTGAGAGATTTATGATCTGAAAAAATGGTTACAAAATATTTCTTTCTTCTTTTTTTTATAAAGTATGAAATATTTCATGTTCAGTCCAAATATAGTGAGTTCAACTTGGTTATTTTTATCATCTATACTACATGTAGTTTGGATTAAATTAAATGCAGAACTTTTTAATATGTGTGTGTATTAAATCAGTTAAAACAAATACAGTATATATATTGTTGATGTTATTATAACACCCATATTTTTTTAAAAGTAGGGTTACGACGTTCAGCCCAGATGTTTTTTAATGTTCGTTTTACTAATATGGTAAGGAAATATTTGGGAGTGTGGTAAGTTATGAAGAAAACAAGAAAAAAATTGATATTATTGATAGCATGATAATAATTTGAATTAAATGTTGATAAATTTATTTCCAAATGCTATCTCAATTACATTTTATGTCTTTTGTTTTCCTCTAAATATTTAAAATGTGAAGAATTAGGTAAAGGCGTGAAGTAAAGTATTTTTCCAATTTGTAACAGAGCCTTTTTAAGTAATTTTGCAGAATTTCATCTAGACTTGTATTATGACCAACTTGGCCTGAGTGGTTCTGTGGTCCCTGGCTAGTTAAAATTCATCAGGGCCACTGAATGATAAGTTTGTAGTGGACCTGGTGGCCAGTGAATTTTTCTATTGATAGTTAAGTAAATCTACGAATGCTATTTTGGACCAGTGAAGTTCAGACAGGACCACTAATTATTGTCCACTCACTGGACCTGTGGTCTAGTGGGAAATTTTGAAAGGTTTCTTACACTGCCTTATATCCCAAACCTAAGTGACTGGTGAAGGGACATTAGTTTAGCAAAGCCTCTGCATATTTTCAGCAACGTTAAATTACTCTCATTGTGTCTTGTGAAATAGTCAAGTATATATTTCTCCTTCAGAATGAAGTCGGTGTTGAGTTGAAGGAGGAGGATTTTGATGATGACATGACCCTTCCTGACCTTGTCACAAATACTCCGCCAGCTGAAGATATCAGGCAATCTCCAAAGGATGTTGGACACCAGAGAAGATCAATATTCAGACCCAGGAGAGTTTAACTACTTCACTAGCAATCTTTTAATCTTATGTGATACTAAATATGCCTTGGTAGAAAATGACTGACTATATATTCCACAAAATAGAAGAAAGAATTATTTTGATAAAATGGTTGTTTGGGAATTCATTGGGAAATGCAAATGTTTAGAGAGGTTGTAAATGCAACATTCATTGCCTCCCTTAGGAATACGAGGATCCTATGATCCTGCGTTTAATGCCAGATTCACCTTTGATTCTTGATTTTTCAGCACCATAATAATAATTCTTATGGTTCTCACCAAAGTAGCAAAAATCTCGGACCAGAATCTTTTCAAGCTCTCCTCCCACATCAAGCTGATACGCTATCATGAAACAGAAATATTCTTAGATGCAGCATGAAGCCCAACCTTTTCATTCTCTCCTTAGGCAGCCATGTTGGATTGAGGCAGGTTGTCTCGGTTGACAGAACAAAGCTGTTTGTCACAAGATAGCTTGTGGTGCACTTCAACCTGCCCTCATTCTACTTCCTGGTTGAGGCCAGATTGTGATCATTCAGGATGGCCTGTTTACACCCTTGTGCTTTGAGCTGATAAGCCAGCGCAGACAGATACTGTGCTCACTGCAGATAGGTCATGTTAAGTAAATACATAAACCTTTCCTGCATCTTTCTTGTGATACGTTTGAATAGAATCATTAAGCAAACAGAAATTAGACATCGCACATATGTGAACGAGCTGTGAGACTGAAGCTAACTGTGACTGGCCCAGTGGCCTGACTTGACTCAGTTTTTTGTTGTTTCCCATGGCTATGCCAGGATCTGCTTGTTGTGCATGGAGGTCCTAGATCACCTTTAGTTCATGTATTGTCTTTGGTTGTTAAATAGGTCCAGGGGTGGAAATAACTTTAAAATTGCTAATGTACTCCGGTACACTGGCACATGTAAAATCACTTGCCCTGATAATTTTTCCACTATACTGGCTGATTTTCTTGTTGATTTCTTAAATAAACAACATAATTAACATTGGAAAGTCAACTGGACACCTGTACAGCGTGACATACAAATTTGCTAGCCCGACAGAAAAAAACACTGGCCTGGGCGTCGGGCAATGGGTTATTTCCACCGCTGAGGTCCATGAGGCGATGGAGTAGCCTAACAGTTAAAGTGTCTGCCCATACAAGTGAAGCCCATTTCTGGTGTACCCTTATGTGATATTGCTGGAATATTGCCAAAACCAACAATAAAACCATACTCTCTTGCTCATTCTATATGTGTGTGTTTGTGAGTTTCGCCCAAGTGAAAGGGTCTCGGGCTTGTTAAGCATTTTCCTTCCTCACTGAGTTGCTGCAGCATAGAATATTGTCAAAGCAGTTTTTAAATTTAAGTCAACTTACCTGGATTGATTGGTCCAAACTAGAATATTTCCAGACCACCGTCAATAGCTGGAATATTGCTGAGTGCAGCATTAAACAACAAACAAACCAAACCAGAAACAAAAGGGTGTCTAAAATATTCACAACATATGGAGAACAGCCTTTCTTGTACACCATCCAGAACTGCCTATTTACACTTGTTTTCAAGTGACCATGATTTGCAGTAAACTTAGGCTCAGTATTATTCGTTACACTGCTATACTGAGTCTCACAGACCCTAGTAGAAGGTCGCGTCAGCTAACCTTTGAGCGACCTATGACCGTCCAATCAAACACGAGACAGCTGAACAGGTTTAATCAGTCAGACAACGGCTACTATTTAGTATTCGGCGGGACTTTTTTCAAAATTTTCTCTTTCCCAGTTACTGACACTGATCTCTCAACTGCATAAAACACAGATATTTGACCGGTAGTATATACGCTTAGAGGTTTCTGATGACATTGTTACTATTATCTTATATTTCCGCAAGATGACATCCTGGAATATTGACAAAAACGCTATTTTCAGAGACTGTTTACTCACTGTTGTGAATAATGATGTTCTCCATGCGTATCATCGAAAGTGATCGAGCATTTGGAATTGTTCGAAGACAAACGTTTTCAAGGTAAAAATTCAAATGTTATGTTCTAATGTTAACTTTCGTGATTTGGTAAGCTGTGTTCTGATTGGTAAATTCAAAAGGTTAGCTGACGCGACCTTCTACTGGGGTTTGTTAAACTCAGTATAGCAGTGTAACGAATAATACTAATCCTAAGTTTACTTAGACTGCCATGACTTGCTGACCAGAAGGTTCTCCTGACATCATGTGGATGGTTTTCACATCTTTAAGAGGCTTTGAGAATGAAGACAAACACTTTCTTTCAAGCAATATTTTATTGTTTATTCCAAGCGCTTGAATATTGGAATGTTACTGAACAAATATTTATAAAACTTCCATTCTTGAAAATTCAACAGATATAACAACGTATGTCTGAGGTGGAAGCATAAGCAGTAGAAATACTGTCATATAAATTGTACAAAATTAGATATATCTACACAGTGGAGTACAATTGATATTAAACTGTAAGGAAAGAGGGGACCATACTTATCTGACAAAGTTTACCACACACCAATATTATTACTATTTGCATAAAGAAAGAGACTGTCTCTGGCCTTTAAAGAAATTGTGATAAGGAAAAAAACTTTCTGTATTTGCAACTGATAAGAACAGCCTCTTACATATCTTTATCAAACCTGTTATGTGCACATCAAATTATAACTAACAGAATCGGATCATGAAATAGGCTAGCTTAGGATAAATGTAACAAATTGGTCATCAGTTTTTGTCCAAGCTTGCCCAAAATTTTACTTCTACTATGTTGGAATGTTTTACTGTGTTAGATAAATAATGTCTATTATATGAAGTCTAAACAATCCCGTCCCTTGTGAAATGTCAGGAATTCTGAGTGTAATAAACATTTTCACACATATACTAAGGGGAAAAAATAAGGGATCACGTGAAAGCACAAGCGTTCCCTTATTTTTTTCCAGGTTTCTTCACAAGCTATACGACACAAAGCTTGTGAAGAAACCTTGGAAAAAAATAATGGACACTTTTCCTTACATCTGATCCCTTATTTTTTTCCCTCAGTATATATGTCATGTACATCAAACTCAGTCATTGTTTCAGCATTTTGTGCAATATCTTTGTTACAGTTTAAAGTATTTAAAGGAAGGGTATGTGGTGTTATTGCTAAATATCGCCCCGTCCTAGTGGTTACATCAATAGTGTTCAAATCTAGATATCAAATTGACATACAAAACAATATACTGAATTTAGATATACACATTACCTTAAAATATCTAATTTTAAATGTTAAGAAACTACTAGTAATGTATAAATTTGTACAAAAATAGAAACGATTATGACATAACAGTATTTGGTGGAATAAATGCAAACCAATGTACCAGCAAATTCTGTTTGCATACTTGAACTGAGGGAATATGTACAAAATTCATCTTTAGAACCAATATCTTTCAATAAATTACTGTCAATATTCACACCTAAATCTACGACCAAAATAACTTTCTTTTTCTACCCCAGGTAGAAATGAACTGAAGAATATTTTGTGGTTTTCAGTGAAATTGTATTCATGGAAAATACTGCATGTATTCAAGTTGGACCTTCCTCCTAACTCTCGGTCCACTATTTATAGAGTAAGAATATTCATTACACATGAATTTCGTCAAACTAATACATTCTTCAAAAACACACCATTGCATTATAAGAAAGTCAGCAACATTGTGTCACTGTTGGTAACAAACATGATATTTCAAACCTTGAACTGTAACAATCTGAATCAGATTTGAGCTCGGTTTTCAAACAGCCCGGTAAAAACTAGATCTATAAAAATACTACTGTACGACCCAAGCAATGTAAAAGTGATATTGTCAGGCAATGTGTTAGCATTAAAGGGTTAAAATATAACTTAAAAATGCTTTTTAAATTTCTGAGAAAATTTCTGCTATGGATGTGTGGTTCAGGGAGGAAGCTTGGCTACATCCTGGTACAATTTCAGTTCCTTGATACTAACAACATGTTACCGCATAATGAAACTTTACAGCTCCTTCCAGGATGACTAAGAGAACCTGAAGTGGGCAAAAAACTTTTAGATTCAGGTTCTATTTTGCCTCAATATTGATTTTTAAGTTTTAAAATAGATGAATACAATTTTCTAATGTATCTTCTGTAACTTGTTTCATGTAAGTTACATTGCTTGAATATTTTAAGGGGACACACTGTATAGAAATAGGTCTTTCATATATTATCATTCATATTTATATGGCAAAACCCCAAGCTTATGGCCTTGGTCAATAGGAAATACCACACAAATCTGAAAAGGGTTATTCAGGATATTCTTAAAAGCATTGTAATTTGAATATGGAAGTACTGTTTATGTCAATGCAGTTCTAAATGTACATAAACATACATATTTCATTTTCATCATATGGAATAAGCCAGTGTCTTGGTTCCTCAGTTCACATCCTGACAGAAAGCAAATTTCATATTTTGTAATTTTCTTAAATCCTGTCCTGGCTTGAGTGAATTTACTTCAAAATAATTGTATGGATGATTTACTGTAACTTGAACTGACAAAGCACTCTCAATGTCATCATAATTAAGGATTAGTACAGTAGCAAAACCACTCCAAACCAGAGCCCCGTTCCACAAAGCATTCATAGCGCAAAGATGATCATAACTACCATACTTTAACATGGACTTACGACAGTCGTAGCGCTACGATCGCTTTGTGGAACAAAACCCAGATAGTCGGTAAAAACACAGCCCTCATGCCAGGAGAGTCATTCATTACGTATCAGGATGCAGAGTCTTTGGTCTTCCAGGGCCAACTAGTGTAAAGCGATCTTAAGACCATCATAACACCCTTATAGCTTTGTAATATTCATAGCATGAAGTGAGTGATTCAGCTAGGTTTAACACTGCTTTGAACAGTATTTCAGTTATCACTGTGGGTGGGTCTGCTTCGTGTGGGAGGATAAACCAAAGTAATACAGGTCTGCCGTGTTTACCACATAGGGGAAAGCCATGAACATGGTGCTGACAAACCAAGAGACATAATCAGGCAAATCTGGGAGTTGAACTCAATCAGCATTCTGACACATCAAAGGGAGATAACTCTGCACCACAAAATTTGGGGCCTCTGATGACTACCACACCTGTCCACTCTGGCTGCTTTTAGAAGAAGACTTAAGAATAGTTTTCAAATAAAATAGAAGGGGGTCACTGTACATTCATTTGCCAAGATTCTTGGCTTCACCTCTTCAGTGATAGACCAGAGCTCCAGATAAGATTTAGCTCATGTGGGTACTGTACCCACTGTATTTTTTTGGAGTGGGTATTATGAATGTTGAGTGGGTATTTCATTTTCCGTTACCCACTGCTTTCAAATATGTGCGTATTGCAGTCATATTACTCACCTAAGTATTGTGTCATTGAGTAAGTTTCCTAAGCAGGTATGTTCTGCCTTATGTCATACCTAATCAAAACCAAGTTAAATATAATGGAAATGATTTCATAAAAAATCACTCATCCTATACTGACAGTACAACACTTGTCCTATAAAAACAGTACAACTTGATAGCAATCGATGTCTTTTTCATTACGCAAGCGATTTTTATAAATATACTCCGTACGCATTTGTTTTAAACTTTTTGCGTATCTAACATTTTAAATGCGTAATTGGTATGCAACAATTATTTTTCAGTGCGTAATTGGAAACTTTCTATGCGTATTTTACCCGGATACGCAGCTTATCTGGTCCTCTGATAGACCAACTTATGTCACCAAGCAACAGTTGGAGTGGTGCAGTGAACACGTACAACAAAGAAACATACTGACATATTGTCAAGTATCTGCAGCTTTTTCATTGTTAGGTTTGAATGTGTGCCTGGGTGTCTAAATAATATATTTCCTGCATTGATTCATCCTTGGTTATCTAGTATATTTCTGTTCTGTTTAGGAGATAAACATACTGTGTAGGAAATATCAGAGGTATATAACGAAATTATAATAGCTCTAAATGTGATTTAAAACCGAACAGGTAGCATGAGGTTGTAAATAAAAAAATTAGATCTATTATGACTTCGTTATATACCTCTGATTTTCCAACACAGTATGTTTATCTCCATTCTACCATAACCGCGTAATTAAGATTTAAAAAAAAAAATACGTACTGTGTTGGAAAATTGGAAAATCAGAGGTATAACATGATAATACACCTCTGAATGACTTTGATTAACCAATCACAATCCAGTATTTACTGAAGTTGTCATAGAATACGACATACCCTGGACCCATTTGTCACCCGAACTTTGTTTTGAAAGTGACACCCCGAAGCTCCATCTTTTGTCACCAACTGCACAGAAGGTCTCTTTCAAGAGTACCGGTAACAATCAACAACCAATCAGAATGCCTCCTCTAAAATCGATTTGGGGACATATCTATTTGCCTCATCTGATCAATCCCTTGTATATATATATTTTATCCAATCAGAAGATTTTAAACTGTTTTCTCCAGGACTAAGATGAGGAGGGAAGTGATGTATAGAAGACGAACACAAAAGTTGGGTTGAGGATTGGTGATAATATCCTTCAATGTGATGGTTAGGCCTGGGTAAAAGAATGCACATTCAAAACATCCTGGTCGTATGATGGAAGTCTGTAAACAATTGAATCTATCCTAGACAAGCCATTGATTGGCCAACTTTGATCTCCGCAATTGGTATACCATGACAATGAAAGATGACACTCAGTATCTTTTAACAAGAAAGCAAACTAAAAAAAAAAACCCAATATTCAAATGTGTCAAAACTTTTCAAGTGCAATTAGTATGTTGATTTTGCTTTTATCAAACAATTCTAAAACTTAAATACATAAAAGACACGAAATTCCATACAATGTGTATCTACAAACACGCAACCCAGTCTCAGACTGTGCAGCCAAGTTGGCCTACATGTATCAAATTGTATTAAAAGTCTAGAGTCAAGAGGACTGCCAGATCATGGCGACCAAGGAACTCACATTTTGTTTTAAGATGGGAAATGGGACTATCCTGAGAAAAATAAACAAGTTTGGGAAATATAGTAAAATGAACAAAAATTATCGAGAGAATCTGTTGTAGCAGGCTGAACTGTAAACAGCAATTGCAGGTTAAATGGTTGTATACTCCCTTAAAATGAAGGCTTATTTGTAAATTCTTTAAATGTCTAAAAATATACAGTTGGAAATAGAGGAGTGAAAAAACAAAATTTTAGATATGTGTCTTTGCTGTTTGACAAAACGTTCTTATTTTGTACGTTCATAAAAATATATTTAGGAAATTTACCCACTATAAACACCGATATCAACCCCATATTGATAAATAAAAAGCATCATAAGTAAAAAAGGTTTAAAGTTTTTTTAAAAAAGATTAGTATAATTTTGAACTGTACCAACAGAGCAACCCTTAATACTAGACTCTTGAATACCTTTGATAAGTTTCATGACAAACTCAAGGTGAATACAAAAACAATTTTAAAAAGTACAAAAATCAGGAACGTATTCTTTAAACCTAAATCAGGACCACATTTGTTTACTTTAATAATCTCATTTGTTTAAACTAGTAATCTGCAAAATTGTGAACATAATTACAAATTGTGAATTAAATACATATATGCAGTTATTAATACAGATAAAATGCATATAAAATAAGCCCGAATGTCCAGAAACATAAGTATGTGTCAATAATTGATTATAGACCAGCTATTATATCATTAAAATGCCAAGTGCATAAAATGTTAGTGGATTAACATTGCCATAAAATTCATGTGAACATTTATTCTGCATAAAAAAAACAACAAGAAATTGAAAACATGCATCATATAGACATCATGCAATTACATTTGGATGAAGGCAAATTACAAACAAATCCTTTTCCAATAATGGCACAATGTGTCATTTCATTTTGAAAAAAAATAACCTTGACTCAAGAAGATGGATCAAAGTTACTTATTGACAAAGTGATCAAAGGCAACTCTTATACAGTGTCATCACATATGTATACTTTTTTATAGACATGATAAGCATACCACTACAAATATTTTACAAAATAAACAATAATGAATATTGTTGACATATTTGTCAAACATTTGTTTGCATAGAATATTTCATAGTATTCAAATACTTTCCTTCATTAAATAAATATTGGAATTATTTGCTGGTAACTTAGCAAGACACACATAATAGCCAGTGATAAGACAGTGATACAGTTCTGGGCCCCATTTCACAAAGCTATCGTAGCGCTATGACAGTCGTACCTCCTATATCGTAACATGACTTACGACAGTTGTAGCGTCTTACGACAGCTTTGTGAAACGAGGCACTGGTGTATACAGAAAATAGTTATGGTGCATATAGACTACTAGATTTGTGACATTTCTGCAAATCAATAAATGCTGCATTTACCGGTATGTCATGGCTGATCAAACGCTAATTAATACAGGCTCAATCATATCCTTTAGATTCATGCTCTGTACATTTGAGATAATATAAGTGAGTGTGAATAAACTATCAGCACAGGTAAAAATGAGTGAGTTTAGTTTTACTCTACACTCAGCAATATTACAGCTTTCTGTAAATAATTGAGTTTGGACAAGACCATCCAGTGATCAACAGCATGAGCATCGATCTAAGCAATTGGGATACGATGACGTGTCAACCAAGTCAGCAAGCCTGACCATCCGATCCTGTTAGTCACCTCTTACGACAAGCATGGGTTACTGACAATCAATTCTAAACCAGATCTTCGCAGGTAATAATGAATGAAATAGGAAAGACATTTTGTGAATCTTATGTAAGGAAACATGAAGCCAGACAAATAATGTCCAACAAATCCTGCTATACATTCGAACACCTATGCAGCATTAAACATTCCTTCCTTGAATTAAAGTCCAAACTTCTAACTTAAGCCATCTGTTAATACAGAACAGAAACAGTCAACATATTTCTGTTTGCAAAGAAGATTTGGATGAATCATGGAAAGTAATCTTAAATTGTGAAAATAACAGGATTATTTATCCTGTAAATAGTCGCATATTAAACACACTGAACACTGTCTTCAAAGGACATTTTATCAGGTAACTCAAGAAACTGAAAACTTCTATTCATAACCTTTGGGGTACTAGTTTATGCAGTGCCTCTCCATTCAATGAGTTGTTTGATCTCTGTATTTGAAGAGTATTTTATACATATCACACGTATTAGCTCCCTTTTGATGAAGACCCGAAAATGATACCAGGGAATAACAGACCTGGATATAATTGTGACCAGGAGATCCTAGCATGACAAAGGGACAGAACTCTGCATAATTAATAGTTGCAGTTCAGATCATGAGGACTGACATGCTTTGGTCTCTCACTTCGAAACGGAGAAAACCAGATTGTTAATCTTGTACAAAGGAACCCTGCTTCATCACAGATGTCAAACATTGTGCAATATTTAATAATTACAATATACAATCTTTACACACAATATCAGTTCTGGTGTCCATTTGTAAGCAGGTCATAAAAGTATCCAGTTTCAGAGATAACACACACTCCAGACCTGTACATCTTCATCATCTCATCAGCCTGTACCATAGTCTCATCTCACTAAAACAATCTCATTGATAAAATCTTTTGTGCACACACGACACCTCTTTATTTTAGATCTGACAAGCATTACAAAGGGGGTGGTGTCCGGTGAACCCTAAGCCAAAACTGATGGCCCAATCAAAATGAAGAACGAGTGAGGTTTGAAGCCAACATAATCCAGCTTCAACAGGCGCATAGCAAGCCAACTTTTTCATGTAAGCCTGAGAGGTTGCAAAGCTATATATTTAGATAGTATTGAGGGCTAGCCCAACTTTCATTTTCAAAATCATGTGTAAGCCCGGCCTTTTTTCTATAATGGAAGCTACGCCCCTGTTCAAGTTAGAATCAAACAAAAGAAAAAAAACCTCAAAATAGGTATTCCCTCAATGGTACACCTTTTTCAGTGTAGATACCATGGCGTCAAAAATCAACATGGAGAATAAAGTAGCACAATGTTATGGTGCAGGTGTAACTATTTCCATTCCAAACAGGTTGCTTACATCCAATCATTTGTTCATACACAGAATTCAGGACCTTGACACTAATTGGCTGATTATAAACTTAACCAGATATAACCTCCTACTGGAATGGTTGTCAGATCTGTCAGAAATGTATCATGTTGTAGAATAGATGAGATTTTGATGAGAATAATTACAAAACAAAAAATCAATTAGGGCACATCCCTCAACACATTTCTAGCCAAAATACGGAGCCATAACAATGGCATAATTTTGTGCTCATGTGCAGAAGTTCTGTGAGAACATGACCCATTTGTTCACTCACACAAAACCATAGCAATTCTTCAACGGAATGTTACACCACGCTGTTACATCAGATCAAACATAAAATAATAATCAAAATATATTTGATTTTGAAATTGATATTGTGATACAAATGTACATCCAATTAATCATATAATCTACACAATAACATAACAAAAACGTTGCCATGGATTCTGTAGCTTCCCTGTTTCAAACAGGTAGTGAGTGAGTATGGTTTTACGCCGCTTTTAGCAATATTCCAGCAATATCATGGCGGGGGACACCAGATAAACCAGTTAATGTATGGAAGAAGAAGATACATGTTTTTACACTTCCATGAACCATGTTCAAGAAGACATTGTGCTTGTGGAAAAAAAAGCCACACAAAATACAAACATCCTTGTACAGTAATACAAGACACTTAATATGGATGTGCAACTTCTTTAGTATTAGCCCAGAAACGTCATGTGTAAATAATAGAGAAGTTGCACATCCATATCAAGTGTCTTGTATTACCCTACCAACTTCTAACTGCCTATCAAACATCTGATCATTGTACAGGCATTATTATTTCCATTTGGAACCGGCTGCTTATGTCCATTTTTGAGATACAGACACCAGATACAGTGTTGTAAACGCTTGCACTCGTTCAAACTAAGAATTCTTGCTTCTGACGTCAGGTTTAGGGCCAGAACAGTGAAACACCTGCCATGGAATGACAAGAATTACATTCTTGTACCAGTTTGTACAAGTCCCACTTGCTATAATAATAATAATAATAATAATATGCATCAGATCTTGTATTACATGTTGACATCATCCTGATGTTGTTCTTCCTGATGGAGCTCACATGAATCTGTGTTCCCTGTACCAATATATACAGAATACCAGGAACCAGTGCCTCCAGTCTGATCTCTCTGAGGGTGACTGTAACAGTCTCTTTCCCAATTATCCCATCAGTGTGTAGGTCTAAGATCCACAATTTTATCATTATTATTATTATTGTTATGTAAAGCACCTGCCCATGACTATCCATAAGAAACTACCATGTCATGCCAATCAATGACCTCTAGCTTACCGATAATAAACTACAGAATCATGCCAATAAATTTCCTCCAACTGGCTTACCCATAATGTACTATTATATCATGCCAGTATAACCCCAAACTTACCCAGTATATATACGGTAAGCAAAGCATTCAGTGAAGACCAACCTACCCCTAATATCAACAAATTACCATATTACTCAAGTCAAAGACCTAAACCATATTAGCTTAGGCCAGACCAATTTTATTTATTGTTTTACAGATTTTTGTCCTCAGAAAACCTAAAGATAGGAGGGATTTTTCTTTCTTTTTAAATCACCAATATGGGAAATGTTTCTTTTAAATACTAAAAGGATTTTACTGTTGGCAATTTATGAAGTGTATATGAGGCAAAAACAATCAAACAATTTGTTAGGTAAGTTTACATATTTGGCTAATAAAGACATTAGGATTTTTACTTTTTGAGCAGGGAAAATTAATATTTATTGTTTTTCATATTCTTGAAAAAATATGACCGGCGGATCCATAAAACAAGAAATAAAATTGGTCTGGCCTTACCAATAATAAACTACCATATAACAACAGTGATCCCTAGCCTTTGATGCTTCCATACCTGCATGATAACTTACAGTAATAGCCCCTAGCCTACCTGAAATATCTACCCTTGAGCTGGCTATTGATTTAGATCATAGAGATCGATAATCGTTAACTAAATATTGATTGATTATTAATGAATATCGAAGAAGTAACTGAGCGAAAATGCCCCATAAAGTCTGAAAGAAATGAATATATTTCACATCACTGGTAAGTGGTGACATGTTTATGCATGGGTTACTAAGAAAACAGCATACTGAACATAATTTAGACTGACTCACTGAGTTTGGTTTTACGCCGCTTTTAGCAATATTCCAGCAACATCACGACGGGGGACACCAGACATGGACTTCACACATTGCCCATGTGGGGATTCAAACCCGGGCCTGCGGCGTGATGAGCCAACGCTTTAACTACTAGGCTACCCCACCGCCCCCATAATTTAGAAGCAACCCATGAATAAAAACCTAACTTTGTGTATTGTTTGAGTAAATTAAAACTTCATTTTATCACCAAAGTGTATGAACGATATTATCAATGACACTATTTTCATATCGATAATCATTAATAAATTTTCCTTTTTTTCCGATTACCTGTATCTATCTTTTTAGCCAGCTCTAATATACCCCATCACATTACTCAATAGCCCCTTGCCTGCCCCAAATAATCTACCTTACCACATTACTCAATGGCCCCCAGCCAAACCACAATAAGCTAGCTAATCACATTACTCAATGGCCCCCAGCCAAACCACAATAAGCTAGCTAATCACATTACTCAATGGCCCCCAGCCAAACCACAATAAGCTAGCTAATCACATTACTCAATGGCCCCCAGCCAAACCACAATAAGCTAGCTAGTCACATTACTCAATGGCCCCCAGCCAAACCACAATAAGCTAGCTAGTCACATTACTCAATGGCCCCCAGCCAAACCACAATAAGCTAGCTAGTCACATTACTCAATGGCCCCCAGCCAAACCACAATAAGCTAGCTAGTCACATTACTCAATGGCCCCCAGCCAAACCACAATAAGCTAGCTAGTCACATTACTCAATGGCCCCCAGCCAAACCACAATAAGCTAGCTAATCACATTACTCAATGGCCCCCAGCCAAACCACAATAAGCTAGCTAGTCACATTACTCAATGGCCCCAGCCAAACCACAATAAGCTAGCTAATCACATTACTCAATGGCCCCAGCCAAACCACAATAAGCTAGCTAATCACACAATTACTCAATCACATTACTCAATGGCCCCAGCCAAACCACAATAAGCTAGCTAATCACATTACTCAATGGCCCCAGCCAAATTACAATAAGCTAGCTAATCACATTACTCAATGGCCCCCAGCCAAACCACAATAATCTACCTAGTCACATTACTCAATGGCCCCAGCCAAACCACAATAAGCTAGCTAATCACATTACTCAATGGCCCCCAGCCAAACCACAATAAGCTAGCTAATCACATTACTCAATGGCCCCCAGCCAAACCACAATAAGCTAGCTAATCACATTACTCAATGGCCCCCAGCCAAACCACAATAAGCTAGCTAATCACATTACTCAATGGCCCCCAGCCAAACCACAATAAGCTAGCTAGTCACATTACTCAATGGCCCCAGCCAAACCACAATAAGCTAGCTAGTCACATTACTCAATGGCCCCTAGCCAAACCACAATAAGCTAGCTAGTCACATTATGGCCCCAGCCAAACCACAATAATAGTCACATTACTCAATGGCCCCCAGCCAAACCACAATAAGCTAGCTAGTCACATTACTCAATGGCCCCCAGCCAAACCACAATAAGCTAGCTAGTCACATTAGCTCATTACTCAATGGCCAGCCAAACCACAATAAGCTAGCTAGTCACATTACTCAATGGCCCCAGCCAAACCACAATAAGCTAGCTAGTCACATTACTCAATGGCCCCCAGCCAAACCACAATAAGCTAGCTAATCACATTACTCAATGGCTGGCCCCAGCCAACCACAATAAGCTAGCTAATCACATTACTCAATCACATAGTCACTCAATGGCCCCCAGCCAAACCACAATAAGCTAGCTAGTCACATTACTCAATGGCCCCCAGCCAAACCACAATAAGCTAGCTAGTCACATTACTCAATGGCCCCCAGCCAAACCACAATAAGCTAGCTAATCACATTACTCAATGGCCCCCAGCCAAACCACAATAAGCTAGCTAGTCACATTACTCAATGGCCCCCAGCCAAACCACAATAAGCTAGCTAATCACATTAATCGATAGCCGCATATGCATCTTCCTCTTCTTCTTCTTCATCTGGAACCTGGGATGGAAGAGCAAGGGATGGTGATATTGACGATGGTTCCTCATAAGCACCTGGTATGGACACACTCTTCTTAGCACTGGTATTAAACGTAGCCTCCTCGTATTCATTCTCAGCTCTTTCCTTCTGAAGCTCAGCAATCGTTCTTCCCGAGGCCATGCCGTATATATTCTCAGAAGCAGATGCAATTTGAGACCTAGAGCCCATATGAACTATGCGATCATAAGTTTCATCCTCCTCCTGGGTGACAAATGTAGGCGCCCCATTGGCCAGGTCTCCAGGACTGGAAGTTGCAGCTACTTTAATGTTGTCATAATCCTCTTGATGAACATTGTCTTCAGGCCGAGCATGCTGCTTCCAAGCATCCTTCTTCTTCTCAGGCTCAGAGTACACAACAGTGTCTGGGTTGTCTACAGCATGTTTCTTATGGTCCACTGCTCTTGGTTTTGGTTTCGGTATAGGTCTTAGGGAGGTTTCAGCAGCTTCAGCGTATAATGGTTCCGGCCCTGGCTGGTTGATACAGCTGGGTGTTATGTCAGTTATATCCTCATATGCATGAAGGTTTGCTTCTCCATACCTTGGGGTGCTTGCCGACAATGTTGCCTGTACTGGTTTCTCACTCTCACCCTTTTTCACATCTCCCTTTTTGTCTTTCTGTTTCTTTTTTTTTTGTTCCTGTTCCTTTTTTGCTTTCTGTTCTTCCTTTTTTGCTTTCAATTCCTGTTCCTTCTTTGCTTTCTGTTCTTGTTCCTCCTTCTTTGCCCTCAGTTCCTGTTCCTTCTTTGCTTTTTGTTCCTGTTCTTTCTTTGCTTTCAGTTCTTTTTTATCCAACTTCTTTGCAGGTTGTGCATCATCTGATTTTTTATCTCCCTTATTTGCATGTTGTACATCATCTGAGAGTCTTTCAGAAGACGAATTTGATCCTCTTCTTGCATTTGGAACTAGATGGTCACCATCCTTTTTATGCTGTATAACTTGGTTCAACTGTGAAGTGAAGCCTTGTGTAATTCCTATTACATTTCCCCCTGACTTAACGCTTGACCTTTTCTCAGGATCTACTGAAACACTTCTTGGTGTAATCTTTGGGGACAATTTAGTTTCCACAGGTGCAGCACCGGTGCCATGACTTCTACCTTGACTAAGACGGGAACCTTGAATGGGCTCGTTTTGGGATTTCCCTGACGCACTTAAAACTGTGTCATCACCATGACATCGAATCTTCTGCGTTGTGCTAGTGACTGTGTCAAAGATCATGACGCCTTGATTAGTCTTTAAACTAAATTCCCCCTCCCCTGATGGGCACTTTCTGCCGGCCTCAAACTGGAAGTGGGTCTTGGTTTTGCCAAACCTTCGGATGTATCTGAATGGCCATTGGAAGATAGCTTTTTTGGTGTTACAGTCCACCAATGCTATATTCTGAATGTTCACCGCGAGTATGTACGGTCCCTTCAAGCCACATCTTTCAGAAGCTTCTGTCTCTTCAACAATGACATTGAACATGGGAGCTGGAACAGCAAAATATTATGTTTGAGTAGTGTGGATACAGTATGAGGTCTGACAACAAGATGGTTGATACATATAGTATACCCTGGTGATGCAGTGTGAGATCTGACAACAAGATGGTTGATACATATAGTATACCCTGGTGATGCAGTGTGAGGTCTGACAACATGGTGGTTGATACATATAGTATACCCTGGTGATGCAGTGTGAGGTCTGACAACATGATGGTTGATACATATAGTATACCCTGGTGATGCAGTGTGAGGTCTGACAACATGATGGTTGATACATATAGTATACCCTGGTGATGCAGTGTGAGGTCTGACAACATGGTGGTTGATACATATAGTATACCCCCTGGTGATGCAGTGTGAGGTCTGACAGTGTGAGGTCTGACAACATGGTTGATACATATAGTATACCTGGTGATGCAGTGTGAGGTCTGACAACATGATGGTTGATACATATAGTATACCCTGGTGATGCAGTGTGAGGTCTGACAACATGGTGGTTGATACATATAGTATACCCTGGTGATGCAGTGTGAGGTCTGACAACATGGTGGTTGATACATATAGTATACCTGGTGATGCAGTGTGAGGTCTGACAACATGGTGGTTGATACATATAGTATACCCTGGTGATGCAGTGTGAGGTCTGACAACATGATGGTTGATACATATGGGATACCTTGGTGATGCAGTGTGAGGTCTGACTTTGCTAAAGATTCCTTCAAAATAAAATGGAAGCTTTTCAAACCTTGGACATCGAGAATACAGTCATTTCCAGCTCAAATGCACATGGTAATCTTAATCTTAAAATAACAAAATGCTAGGATATATTTCTTTGGGTTAAATAATAGTTTTCTGTGTTATATTTTACTGATGACTGCACATGTTAGAATTTAAAATAACAAAATGCCGGATATATTATTGTGCATGTTTGAACTTGATCAGCCGGGCAACATGTGCACAGTTTGATTGCTATTGCACAGCTGATTGCTATTTCCGGCTCAGATACACACGGTAATCTTAATCCCTGCAAATAATACAATGCCCAGCAAAAACAACTTAGAACTTAAAAGGTAAATAATCAATGTTGTTTTCTTACCCCTGGAAAAAAGATTGACGAAAGCGTAACCCATGGATAAGACGACCCCCTTCTACAGACTGCTTTTTTGGGTCCTCAAATACGGTAGTCTACGTACTTTTTGATTGACCCACGTAGTTGCGATACCATTTTTCAAAGAAAACTTTTTACTAACGTTCCCAATATACTTTGATAGGGATAATAATCTTAACATGTGCTAAAAAGGTTGGTCCCCAGACTTGAAACTTACTTGTCTCCGCAGACTCATATATGATATTGTCATCCATGTAGCAGTGACTATCACTCTCGTCGTCATCGGACACCTCTCCACTGTCGGCGTCAGCTATTATAACCACTTTCAAGAAGCGCTTTAAGCTAGACACCCAGGTTTTATAGTCCTCATTTGTTTCTGCCGTAAAACAGAATTTGTCCTTTTTTGTGATCACATCGAAACCAAGTTTCCTTTTGTGGGGGCACCGCAATCCCTTCGCATGATCCAGACTGATCACTTTCCCCTCCTTCTTTTTTTGGAAATGTTCCAACTTCTCAAATGCATGAATCTCTGGAGTCTTGCCGCTTTGCTCCACTAGAACACAATATCGCCTCTGCCAGGACTTGGACTGAAACATTGAAGAAGTGAGTGAGTGAGTAAGTGAGTGAGTGAGTGAGTGAGTGAGTGAGTGAGTGAGTGAGTGAGTGAGTGAGTGAGTGAGTGAGTGAGTGAGTGAGTGAGTGAGTGAGTGAGTGAGTGAGTGAGTGAGTGAGTGAGTGAGTGAGTGAGTGAGTGAGTGAGTGAGTGAGTGAGAGAATTTTATGCTGCTTTTCACAACATTCCAGCAATATCATGGCTGGGGGATACCAGCAATGGGTTTCACACATTGTACCCGGGCAGGGAATGGAACCCAGGTTTTTGGCGGTCTGACGAACGTACGCTTAAACCAGTAAGCTCACCCACCAACCCTTTAATGCAGTGAAACACTGTACATGGTCGATTCCAACGAAAAGTGTACACAGCTGGGTACAAGGTGTCCAAAATAGAATTGCTTGCACCTTGTACTTCTTTTTACCAATGTA
Organism: Haliotis rubra; assembly: GCF_003918875.1. Classification (NCBI taxonomy): domain Eukaryota; kingdom Metazoa; phylum Mollusca; class Gastropoda; order Lepetellida; family Haliotidae; genus Haliotis; species Haliotis rubra. Next base: position 510,914 of record NW_025766781.1, on the reverse strand, counting down.
AAGTCAACATATTTGCCTCTTATGAATATTAGTTGCCATCACTAATCTCTAAAAGTGACAAGTTAGTGGATCAGTGAAGTTGAAGGCTCATTTTCTGAATTACCTACAAATACCAACATCCAAATTCACTGTTGTTCTGCATGCACAATATGTTAATGACCATAGAAACTCTGAAGCCATATCATGGTTTCTTTCATGTGTTATATCCTCAAGCTTTACGAAAATAGAACCATTTTGGTACCTTTCTTTGATGTAAGTGAGATAGCACCACTTAGTGTCCTTTTCACAAACAAATCATTATTACATATCTATCTTATTCACCTGAGAGACCACGGGTGGAACTTTCGGCAAGTACAACAAATTTGAAAATGCATCAATAACTAAATTTTGGGTGGAAGATAAAAAAAATGTACTTGTAAGAAAGAAATATCACGTAATTCCTTGTATTTCATAAATGTTTATATATGTCAAACTAAATCATAGCTGGTTTATTACAACATCGAACAGTTTGGAAATTGTTTTCTAATTGCATAGGGACATATGAATGAAGATTGTTTACAACCAGTTTAACGCTTTCTCTTTGTTTTGTCGCAGTGTATGTTGGAGAGAGCAATGTCATTTTAACTGATGGAAATATACTTCTCATCAAAAGTTTAGACTCACTAGAAACACTCACTGTATGTTAGGCCGGGTTTTTTTTATTAATTGGTTTCCGGATCCGCCGACCCTAATTTTTGGCAATGGCAAATAAAAATAAAATTTCAATGAGAAGTGTTTTTTATTACAGCCGAGTCCTTGGTATCAAAACCTACATTAAAAAAAAAAGATCGACTGACATACCCGATATTAAAATCAGTCATCTATATGCACTGGCTCAGAAATAAATATTTCACTTGTAGAAAAATCGCGGGCATGACTACGAATCAATAACAATGTCTGAAAACACTTATTACATTTCAAATGACCATATATTATCGACAGAATTAGAAATATAAGATATTTGTCGCAATGTTATTGAAAAAACGATTCTTGGACACATGCTTCGGCAAACGGGTCCACATCAAAGTTGTCAAAGAACAAAGTAACGATGTTTCGAGATAATAATTAAACAAATTGAATAAACTGAAGAATATATTCAATAACAGTACTCATAAAAGTTTTCAAACGTACATTATAACTTACTATTTCCATCTTTATTGTGCGATCGTGTAATGTAATTCAAGTGGCATCTCGGCTTTCGTCGCCTCGAACACGATGTTTAATGCCAAAATATATGCATAAAGCATTTTTGTCCCAGGGCATAACCTAGCACGATACGTCCATTAACTCTTTCAACACCAGTCAACCAGAGGCATTTACTGCCATGACACCGAGTTCCCAGAGACTCTGAGGTCAAAGATGAAGCCTATGTTTATGAAGGAAATTATAAGCTTGCAAAACGTTATTGCTTCTACATCCCATACACCATTTAAAAGATCTAATCCCACTGTTGATAAATATGAAGTTTATTTTTATAATATTATTCAAATAATACAACTACAACTTAAATAAAATTATTTTTGAATGAAAATGCAAGCTTACATTTATAACGTCCAGATAAACTACGAAAGAAGCAAAAACTAAGGCGATTTTTTTCCATTTGTGACATGTCATAACATGCCCGTGCCTTTTTCTTTTATATTTTCACTTTTACGTAATCAGAAAATTATTATAAAAGATTTCTTAAATAATATGTATGGTCAGCCTATTTCCCGATATCTGTGGCTTTCCGCCGGTAACATGACATAACAACGGAAAATACCTCCGTTTTGAAGCTTCGTTATGAATAACATGGAGGCTAATCGTTTGATGCCGAAGTATCGTCGAAAGCTCTGAACATCAACAACATCACTGAACCCTTGCCGAGTATTTTCACAGTTGTAAGAAGCGATTTTATTGGATAAAATTGGTTTCTAATGACGCTTTTTCGCTACAGTCTGCTATAAGGGTCGTGATTGGTCAAAATCAGATACGTGACCTAAGGCAGCCAATCATATTACGGCAATGGATACCGTCCTCGTAAAAGAAAAAGTTTCGATTTAGACGAAAGTTTTGGGTAAAATAATACTATTCTGAACATATTAAGCAAGAAATCGCTACATATACGTAAATTATGGGACTTATTGGACGTATTGTGCTAGGTAATGACCTGTGACAAAAATGCTTCATGCATATATTTTCGCATTAAACATCGTGTCCGAGCGTGAAGATTGAGGCGGCGAGAGCCGAGATGTCACTTGTCAGTGATTTGACTTGCATTACATGATCGCACAAAAAGATGGAAAAAGTAATTTTATATGTACCTTTGACAACTTTTATGAATGCTGTTGTTGATTTTATTCATTAGTTTATTCTATTTATTTAATCATTTCCTCGAAACATCGTTACTTTGCTCTTTGACAATGTTATTGTGGACCCGCTCCCGAAGCATGTGTCCGAGAATCGTTGTTTTCAATTACATTGCGAAAAATAGTTTATAATTTTAATTCTGCCGATAATATATGATCAATTGAAATTTAATAAGTGTTTCCAGACATTGTGAAATGTGATGGATTTAATATATGAATCATAAGTCAGGTAAGTTCCTAAAATTATGTCTCATTTTGACGTGACCACTGCCTGGCCGCTTAAGCGGCCTCCGGTGTCTTGGGACTCATAACGTTGTGGCCGCTTAAGCGGCCTACGGTGTTGAAAGGGTTAAGGTCCATAATATACGCATAGGTAGTGATCTTGTGCGTAACACGTTCAGAATAGCATGATTTTACCCAAAACTTTAATCTGAATCTAAAAGTTTTCCTTTACGAGGATGGTATCCATTGCTGTAGTATGATTGGCTGCCTTAGGTCACGTGTGTGATTTTGACCAATCACGATCCTCGTAGCAGACTATGACAGAAAAGCGTCATTAGAAACCAATCTTTATCCAATAAAATCGCTTCTTACAACTGTGAAAATACTCTTGGCAAGGGTACAGTGATATTGTTGATGTTCAGAGCTACGAACGATACCCGCCATCAAACGAATCGCCTCACATGTTTTCATCACGGCTTCAAAACGGAGGTATATCCCACTGTTGTATCACGTTACTGAGCGGAAAGCCACTGGTTTCGGGAAATAGACGACGTTACATATTATTTGAGAAATCTCTTTGTAATAGTTTTCCGATGACATAACATGAAAATATAAAAGAAAAACGTAAGGGGATAATTATGACATGTTACAATTGGAAAAATTCGCCGCATTTTTTGCTCCCTTCGTGGTTTATCTGGACCTTATAAATGTGTAAGCTTGCATTTTCATTAAATATTAACTTATTTACGTTGCATTTGTATTATTTGAATAATATGATCATATCCATCTGTCATGACTGAATTAAATTATGCCAAAACATATTGTGTGTTTGTTTGTTATGATACCACACCTCTGTCAAATTAATTTTTTGGTTTATTAACGATTGGAATTTGAGGACTACCAAAATTGTTACTACTGTGGTGACGATGATGCGGCCATTATGTGAAACATGTCTGCAGACTGGAAAGCAGCCTGCAGTGCGAAATGCCCTAAAGGTGGGACCAAAGAAGAAATAGTCATTGATTTCTGCATTTTGTAAACAAATAAGCAACAAGTCAAAGACGACTGGGCAGTATTAAAGTCAGTAGTGAATATGTCCCTTGTTTGTACTTTCATTTTATTAAATATGGAGGATATTTCATGTTTCCAGTGCAATATCAGTTACCTCTCATCTCATAATGGAGAAAGGCTGATATTTGCCGAGATATTACACTGGAAACATGACAAATCCTATATATTCGATGCTTCAAAGATGGAAAAGAGGCATGTCCAGACTGTCCATACCATTGTTGCACTGTCACCAAGCAACGACTATTAAATGATGTCAGGTTGATTGTAATAGTGAGGTACCGCATTCTACAGGTGATGTCAACATATTTTTCAAAAACTCAGTCATTCACTCTTATGATTCACAATAATTCTTCTTCTCTTACAATATCAAAATTTGGATTACTTTTTTTAATCCTACCAACTCAAATGTTGAGACAAGCACTTAAAAAAATTGAAGACTTTCAATTTTATTTTTATTTTTATTTCGACAACCGACCCTAGGTATTTTGGAAAAAAATCCGTAAACCAATTAATAAAAAAAACCCGGCCTTATTATTGTTATGTGTATATATATATATATATGGCCACATCGAAGATTGATTTCTCCACTAACTTGGGGTAACCAACTGCAAACCTTATGCAGATGAATTGCACGAGGAACATGCATCAAATTGCTGAAAAGCATGTGCAAATAACGTGCATGTGAACAGCTGCATTTTGGTGTAAAGTTTAGTTTAGAATTCACCAATTTTCACTGATTTGTATCATTGATTGAACTCATGACAATAATCTTTTCAATGTTACGAATTTGTTTTACAATACATCAGTTCATGTGTAAACAGTACCTTTAAACAGTATGGAATATTTTGCAAAGTTAGTTTAAAACAGTCGCCTGAATAAGTGGCTATATTTACACTAGTGAGTCTAAACTGGTGATGAGAAGTATAGAAGTTGAACTAAAATCATTACATCTGAAATTTTATTTACCAAATGTTCCAACTGACATTTGTATTCAAAGAAAGCACATCACAAATGTTCAAAACGCTTTTACTTACCATATACCATATAAAATTATGTACAGATAAACATGTCACTAAAACAATCAAAACATTATACATCGTACTGAACCATAACTCTGCTTTAATTACCCATATTTTGCAATGACAATTGCTATTAGATAGACATTTACAGAAAGTTTTAACTACAAAAAAGAGTTACCTACGAATAAGACATACCTTAATGACAAATCTAATTACTAAACCGATGCAACTTTCTTCTACTACAGTCTCAATTCTCCTATGTTCGCAAGTGCATCGGTGACAGCCCTGAACAAGACTTACAACTTGAAACACACTGACTGATGTTACCTACAAATACGGAATGTTACCAACGAATACACATGTTACCTACGAATCTACCGTTTATCCCATGATATCAAGCAAACTTTTACTTTATCACCAAGATCAACTTGTTTTCTGGCATTTCAATCAAAAAGAATTCATTATATCACTATAATAAAGTCTAAACCACGAACTGCAGTGCATCTCTGAATAGAACATTTTTGTTGAACGCTCAGTTATGTAGCCATTTGGATTGACTGACTGACTGAGTTTGGTTTTACGCCGCTTTTAGCAATATTCCAGCAACATCACGGCGGGGGACACCAGAAATGGGCTTCACACATTGTACCCATGTGGGGATTTGAACCCGGGTCTTTGGCGTGACGAGCCAGCGCTTTAACCATTATAGCCATTTGGAATACCAAGGAACCATTTCAATCTATTAATAGGCAGTACTGCGTACCTAATCAGTTTTATGATCTGCAATAATTGTCTTCAGTATAAATTATGTTATAGCAGCGTATTGTGTTCTCTATTTCATTTTGTTAACAATGAATACATGTTACGTACAAATACCATGAACCACAACCGGGGAAATCCCAGCGGGACACCATGTCTTACCAATTTGAGCCTCCATGTCAATTCCACTTGCAGTCTGAGGCCTTTTTCACAATAATAAGACTTAAAACCTCACTAAAATTAAAGTTGGTTAGTTGTAACAGGTGTCATATGCATCCTATGTTATTGTGACATGGGTTTATTTATATAACATTCTTGCAGATAATGTAAAATACACTTACTAATCACCAATATGTTGTCTAGTCTCATCTATGATGACTTCCAAATGGAACACATGTCACATGTTGTCATTCCACCAATCTATTTGAATGTGATCAGTTGTTGGTACTTGTAGGTAACATTTGGGAGTTAAAATTTACTTATGAATACAGGTTATTTTGTGTGATATCTTCGTAAAAACAGCACAGAAAATTTCAGATTTAGTTCACGTATATATTGTGGCCCTTTGCACTTGAACTTAGGATATCATTCACTAATGTGTTCATTTGTGGAAACAGCAACATATTTAATGGTATTTGTAGGTAATGTGATTTGTTTTACCAAATGAGACTTTGATTTTTTAACATTTATTCAGATTATTATCTGTAAGAAATATTATGTAACGCCATTGCATTTGAGTACTTTACATATTAATGCTGTAAAAAGTAATACAAAACATAACCTTGTGTTGCATTTACATAAATTGACAACTGTCATTGAAAACTGTATTCGTAGGTAACGCAAGAAAATACCACTTGAAAACAAATTACCAAAATTACGAATTAAGCCCTAGACAAAATCATTTCAGGGGATTTATTCATGAAATATTTGGGAATCAGATTAATAAACTTCTGTTCATCCAGTTTGACTAGTATTTAACAAACAACATGTTTTCAACAAAACATTTGTAAAATAAAAGTCAAAATGAATAAAAATGGCCTGTTTTTGTCTCCCATAAACCTAATTTTTAATTTAAAATAGTCATGTTAATGTTATATATGGCCCGAATCGTCTCACTTGTGCCGATGTGATGGGCACCCTGAAATAAATGAAGGTAGTAATGATAAAATTTTATGGGCCCAAACATGCTGTGTACACTTTTCGTTGGAATCGACCATATACAAGCGAGTCCGGTAATTCTGCACAGCTGCAATTACTGAGCGTACTTCCGTATCGAAGGTAAAATCGTCTGCTACCACATTTACGCTTGAAATCGGGACATTTCTACAAGGGATTGACTTTTAATCACTAAAGGTAAGTAAATAACAGTAATTGACAGATAAATTGACAGTTTTATGACAATTTGTTTTCTTCAGACTTTTAAACCTTTTTCTTCATTATTCATAATTAGATTTAATATGAAACACTCTTCCTTATATTGATGAAGTGATTTTTTGAAAATATTCTGGCCCTAATACGCTTCCATACTTCGGATCGCCAGCTGGATGTTATTAGCATCAGTTGCTGCGCAGAATTACCGGACAACAAGCGATGTCGTCAAAACGCCGGTAAGGTCAACCATATGGCATAATGCAACGTTAGAATCTTATAGTTGTCAATATAACTTATATTTGTAGGTAAATATGATGTATACCAGTATGTTTAGCCACGTAAACCACAAAAAATAAGAGACGTTAGTTGCTGTGTTGCGATCGATGTGCTTAGGTGCGCGGAAATTACTGGATGGCATTGTACATATACATGGATCCATCCAAGTGTGTTATCGTAGACAGAGGATGATTGTGATATTGTAGGAGTGAGTGAGTTTAGTTTTACACTGCTTTTAGCAATTTTCGAGCAATATCACTGCACGGAATATATCAGATATCATCGCTTCACACATTGTACTCATGTGGGGAATCGAAGCAGAGTTTTCGGCGTAACGGGCTAAAGCTTTAACCACTTGGCTACACAACCGCCCTCGATATACATATACTATGAACTGTTGGTCAACAGATAGGTGTGGGTGGGTGTGGGTGGGTGCATGCATGTGTGTGCATGCAACGGACATATGCATATCTGCCACAGAAATTACATTATTCCAACAGGTTTTTCTAAATACTTAAGGCTCATAGTTGTAGCGGGAGCAGCTGCACAAAAATATCCTGTCTCCAAACAAATCCCAGGCCTCAGCTGTTAAAGGTCGCTAATAGTAATGGTAACACCACTTTACAATACATCATCATTTGAAAGATCTCTCTCTGGTCAATTGCCTTCATTCCTTGTTCAGTTAATGGCAGACCCTGGGCTTCTGCAAATGATAATCATCTGAATAGAACCCTACCTATCTATCCTTATATCCTTTGGAAACAATGTTCCACACCAATTGGCTTTTTCAAAACTTAATGTGTCGTGACACGCTCCTTCCTGATCTAATGTTTCTGCCACTTCCTGATTTGAGCAAGAGGGCTGTTCAAGTATTATGTAAGAAAAGTAAACACTCTCAGAGTTTCAGATACACCTGCACAAATCTCTAAGGCAATAATTAATAGTTTAAATGATAATTTCTAAAAAATATAAATACCCATCTAACAGACTGGCATCCTTTACTGTCTGGTTATCTAGACTTGCCTCTTTTAGGATAGAGTGAGTGAGTGAGTGAGTTAGTTTAGTTTTACACCACACTCAGCAATATTCCAGCTATATGGCGGCGGTCTGTAAATAATCTAGTCTGGACCAGACAATCCAGTGATCAACAGCATGAGCATCGATCTACTCAATTGGGAACTAATGACATGTGTCAACCAAGTCAGTGAGCCTGACCACCCGATCCCAGTAGTCGCCTCTTACGACAAGCATGGGTTACTGAAGATCAATATTCTGACCCTGATCTTCACGGGTCTTTAAGGATAGAATTACTATACAGCCTTCAGTACAGCCTTGGCTACGGATCAGTACACAGTACTCTTTCCATACATCGGACATATCTGGAGTACTGTTTTGTCATTATTTGTTGCTAGGCGACCAGTGCCAGCTCATAACACAAGATGATTATGATTATGATGATTGGTGTGACAAAAAAATAACACAAATGCATATTAAGCCCTTTTACCTTTTTGACTTGGTCACTTATATGGGGGGAGAGGGCTGGGGGGAGAGGTTTGAGGGTACACAGTCACTCAGGAATATATTTAACATCTCATGGAAAATGGATTTCATTGATGTCATACAAGCCTCGTGACCTGGCCTACATCTGTTAAAAAAACACAGTCAGATCTGGGTTATATAATTAGAACTGTTTTTCAGCACCCATTCTTGTCATAAGACATGACTAATGGGATCGGGTGGTCAGGCTTGTTGGCTTGGTTGACACATGTCATCGTATCCCAATTCTTCAGAGACGAAAGACAGCCTCCGTGGTGTAGTGGTTAGAGCGTCCGCCCGGAGAGCGGAAGGTCGCGGGTTGGACGTCGTCATACCAAAACACGTTAAATATGGTACTTGTTGGTCCCTGCCTGGCGCTCAGTATTAATGGGTACAACAAGGACTGGTCGGCTCGGAGTCAGTATAATGTGTCTTAGTGGGGTATTCATGCTTCACTGCGGCATGGTATCTCAGTGGGCTAGAACTATAAAACCAGCTTCAGTCTGGGCTAGTACAAGCAGCTTGCACACACACATACACACACACGCATGCACGTCGTCATATGTGCGAAATATTCTCAAGTACGACGTTAAACCCAATTTCACCTAACCTCACCTCAGCGACGAAACTGAAGATGACCTCACCCTGAGCCTAGCTACAGTGTCCTGCCAAAAGTATTCAGCACTTGATGTAATTTCCATAGACTTACATGTTAATTTAGTGTAGCATAAATAATTTTCATGAAGTGGGTTTACGATGGATCTTTGTAAAATTTGACAGTCAAATTTGAAATCATCTCTGCTCTGTGCACATAATTTCAGTTCAATTTTCTGACCACTATTTAACTAATGACATCACATTTATCAACTTGCGTATGGTTCCACAATGCAAAATCCCATAGGCCGCCATGTTAAAGGAGTTCACGTCACTGTAAACATGTTGATTAAATTGTTGCCATTTGATTAATAAGCAACGGAAAATTAAACAGAAATTATGTGATTGTAGGTAAAATGATTCCTCACAAATGTGCTAAATTTGACTTGGATCTTACGAAAATTATTAATGTTACACTAAATTAACATGTAAGTAATGTCAAGTGCCGAATACTTTTGGCACGACTCTGTAGTGTTGAGCCTTTGGGCACAAATACCATCACCGCCACTATTGGCATTGACATTCTTTTATATCTATATATTATATAGCTGGAATATTGATGTGTGTGGTGTAAACAACAAACAAACAGCCAAAAACAAGCTACATCCGTACATAATCCTTGGTCCAGAGAAGAAACTGAAGATGACCTCACCCAGAGACTAGCTGGTGTTGAGCTTAGGTGCCTTGGTGCACAAATACAAACACCGCCACTATGTGTTGACTGGGCATATAGTAATTCTTATACATACGGTGCCCTAACCTAACTTGTACATACTGTAAGTTACCTGACACAGATTAACTTATAAATATAAACAACAGTAATTCTCGAGTGCATAGTAGCACAGCTTGTTCAAAAGGCTCAACAAACAAAAATCCTCATAAAATACATGCATTACAAAAAAGATCTGATTGAAATATTTTCCTCCTTGTTTAGTTACCTACCGCATCAGGGGATGTCCTGTTTGAACTGAGGTTACCACACGAAGACAACTTCCTGCATGATGTTCATGCTATCTGGCCATGGCTCATGTTACAAGCTGACTTCTACCAATCACTGTCCGCAATTTAATAGGATACCACTCATGACATGTATCATCCTTTTCCGCAACCTTATCACATTGCCTAATGACATGACATGCTTTTTACTATTGTTTTTTAAGTAACCATGTGAGTGAGTGAGTGAGTGGGTTTAGTTTTATGCCACTTTTAGCAATATTCCAGCAAACTCATTGCGAGAAGTAACCATATGTTATCTTGCATGAAGAGGTGTCAGACAGGTGTCAAACAGGTGTCACTATATCGGATGAATTGTTTGTGTGTTTGTTGTTAAATCGAGTCTGGACCAGAATATCCAGTGATCAACAGCATGAGCAAAAATCTACGCAATAGGGATGCATCCGATCTGCGCTTGGTACAAGTATAAAACACAGGTTATTCTTTTTTGGAATGCCTGCAGGTATATCTGTTAGGAATGTACATTTTCCCGGTCTTTTCTGCAAGATATGTGATTGGTTTGAATCGATGCACACACATTTTCTTTGTGTTTGCAGTTTAACGCTGCACACAAAAATATTTCAGCTATATAGCGGCGGTCTGTAAATAATTGAGTCTGCACCAGACAATCAACACCATGATCATCAATCAACGCAATTGGGATACAATGACATGTGTCAACTATGTCAGCGAGCCGGACCACCCGATACCGTTAGTCGCCTCTTATGACAAGCATGGGTTACTGAAGATCATCCGTGGTGTAGTGGTTAGACGTCCGCCCGGAGAGCGGAAGGTCGCGGGTTCGATCCCCGACCGCGTCATACCAAAAGACGTTAAAATATGGTACTTGTTGGTCCCTGCCTGGTGCTCGGCATTAATGGGTACAACAAGGACTGGTCGGCTCGGGTGAGTCAGTATAATGTGTCTGAGTGGGGTATTCATGATTCACTGCGGCATGGTATCTCAGTGGGCTAGCACTATAAACCCAGCTTCAGTCGCACACAAGCGGTCGCACATACACATACACACACATGCACGTCGTCATATAAGCGAAATATTCTCAAGCACAACGTAAAACCCAATTTCACCTCACCTCACTGAAGATCAATTCTATCCCATCATAAATTCAATTCTTTATTTGTGATCATTCCAACCAAATATTAATGAATTTGTTTTAAAAAAGATAGTTTTAGACATGGCATGTTGTTTACTAGGAAGTGATGCTTAAGGTTCATTTGACGTAACTAGCTCACAGCAATCACTGGATAGAATGTCACATGTCATATGTATGTGTGGGTGTTGTAAGTAGGACATATGACCATTTATTTTGACAAGAATTTCTTTCCAATATGCCTGCTTGTAAAAGATTGCTCAAAGTGTGCACATTGTTTTTAACTTAGTGTGACAGATTCACAGGGACTCCAAACATGGTCACCAAAGTAGGGTAAGTGAGTGAGTTTAGTTTTATACCGCACTCAGCAATATTCCAGCTATATGGCGATGGTCTGTAAATAATCGAGTCTAGACCAGACAATCCAGTGATCAACATCATGAGCATCGGTCTATGCAATTGGGATATGATGACATGTGTCAACCAAGTCAGCGAGCCTGACCACAAGAGCCTGTAGGTTTATCTCTTCACATTTCGACCACAGGGGTAATGTGGCTAAAAGAGATTATGTGGTACATTCGAATTAAGTTTGCAATAAATTAATGTGAAAAGTAATTTTGAAATCTTTGATTGGGTAATGGAATCAAATAACAACACATACATGTGTAGATCTGTAACAGAATGAAACAATATAACAACCTAAGACCAGGCATAACCATACAATTTGGGAGATCATGTATTACATATACATTTGTGTATATATACTTTGGGAGATCATGTGTAAAATATTCAATTTGGGATACTGCATCGAATATACAATTTGGGAGACCTTGTATTAAATATACACAACTTTTAATATAAAATATTCAATAAAAAAATAATTTTTTATCATATTTATATAAGGATTTGTAAATAGGGTAATAAACAGTTGGGCACATTGACACAATGATTCATGTTTATAGATTTAATATGCGATGATAGTAGTTGTGTTTTTTAATCCACTCAAAGAGCTTTTAAAGCAGAATTGCTTGCATAACATCACCACGAAAGTTAACTTTGAAAATTAATGGCATAAGTTGAAAAATCTGCCTGTGATATACCCATCAGCCATTATTCCGAATGTCTACATTCCTATATGTTAACATGGTTAATTACACCAAAGGTGTTATTAGAGTCCAGTTTGACCAACGCAACACTAAACATGCACAAACTAGCTATTCAATCAAGGAACACAATGCTCATTACAGGTACTCCTTACATTATTACAAGTTACAAGGGAATTAACACTAGTTGACTTGTGGTATTGTGTACATTCTCAAATACAAGCAGGAACGCCTGGTAGAATTAGTACTTCATATATTCATATTATTCAAATAAAAACACGCCATCTCTCGCATCGATGTAGATTCAACATAATAAACTAACCTGGAAAGAAACAAAGCATATAATTTTATGGACAACAACTCCTCACTTATTGCAAAGAGTGACGATTTGATATCGATCTTTAACGGTTGTTTAGCTGAAGTGACTACAACCAAATGATGAGAAATATATGCAGTTACTATGCATAGCCATAAAAATCGGCCGCCACAAATAATTGATCAACAGAGATCAAGCTACTACATAGCATGATAGCTTATGAAGAGCTAATCAATTGAAAGACTATCAAATCAACTATTCAACTGGTATCTAATCAGTTTATTTACATTTCAACAGTTGCCCTACATTGGCTCTTTGACATGCTTTATTTGTTGTACTCTCTATCTGGCCTCGTCCGATTATGTGGCGCTTGTTATCAATTACTCCACCTTGTTATAATGCTACTCTGCTGCTTGTGAAAACAAAAGTCATCAGATGACAAATCCCCCCAGCCCCCACAAATTTGAAAGAACAAATCATCTGACAGTTACTTGAAGTCCAACGTGATTTTTTTAAGACTAAGTCCAAATCGTTTCCATGGAAACCAAGAAAAATAAAAATGACAAAAATCTGTAAATATCAAAAAGCACCACTTTAGGTTCTGTTTGATATATCTCACAATTTTTGTTGAAAAATACTGAATGGTTAATGAGTAATGCTGGGGAAATAAAATGATTAGGGACAGACGGACAGACGGACAGATGTAAGGAGAGCAGAAGAAAGAAGAAAAGAAATGTGCTAGAATCTGAACTTTACAGAGAAAAATAAAGATATAACGTATGTAATATTTGACCACTTTCTAAATGACATTGTGTGTTCATGCTTGCCACAACATAGCTATACATATATACATCACTTGTTTGAAGTCATGTTATCTTCATAATGATTTAGGAATCTGCATCCATACATCTCTATGCAATAAACAATGGGATGTTATACAGAAAGTTGACTAACGCTTAGTCTCTGAATATATATATAAGTTTGACAGTAACAAATAAAATGAAAATTGATAAAAATTGAAAAGGAGTCCCAGTGAGATGGGAGATTTAGAACCTGAGGAAATCTAGACTTGCTTCATGAAGAACTTTAGTATTGCAGGGAGGGTGAGGCAGTAGGGAAAATAATGAGTGAGTGAGTGAGTGAGTTAATTTAGTTCTGTGCCGTTTATAGCAATATTCAAGACAATATCACTTTTTACACCACAAGAGGAATTATACTCCTCGATGGATGGCTTAGTATACTCCTCAGGGAGAAGAGATTGTATTACACCACAAGACAGGGAAATCTTTGTATACTACTCCTCAGGAGAGGAGACTGTATCTTTGTATACTCCTCAGGGAGAGAGACTTTATTACACCACAAGATGGAGAAATCTTAGTATACTCCTCAGGGAGATGAGACTGTATTACACCACAAGACAGAGAAATCTCAGTATACTCCTCAGGGATATGAGACTGTATTACACCACAAGACAGAGAAATCTTAGTATACTCCTCAGGGAGAGGAGACTGTATTACACCACAAGACAGGGAAATCTTTGTATACTCCTCAGGGAGATGAGACTGTATTACACCACAAGACAGGGAAATCTTAGTATACTCCTCAGGGAGATGAGACTGTATTACACCACAAGACAGAGAAATCTTAGTATACTCCTCAGGGAGATGAGATTGAACCCATTGAAAGGTTGAGAGCCTTTTGTATACATCATATGGAGCTGACATTGTATTACCCATTATAAGTGAGAGAGTGAGTATGGTTTAACGCCACTTTTAGCAATATTCCAGCAATATCACGGCAGGGGACACCAGGAATGGGCTTCACACATTGTACCCATGTGGGGAACGAACACGGGTTTTCGGCGTGACGAGTGAACGCTTTAACCACTAGGCTACCCCACCGCCCCTTTTATGAATGTGTGGTGGTGTGTGTCCTGTGTGTTGAGCTCAGGTTACAAATCAGGTGTATAATGTTGGGCACGGAGAGTCCTTGGATGGGTGACCGTGTTTGGCAGCTTGAATCCTGAGAGTTTCTAGGACTTCAGTCCTGCCCAACAACGAAGCACATGTGATGCATGTGGTCTCACCTTAAACAAGTTAGTTTGTTCAAAATTGCTTCTGATCACCCAGCAGAATATGGGTACCCGGTGGGATAAGTCATGAGACTGTTATCTCGTGCCTCACAGGCAGCCTGGGTTATCCGGGTAACAATAATCAGATTGTGTTTCTGCGCTTTGAGCAACGGCCACTGATGGAAAATAGTGCATAACAAATGCACTCATTATTATTATAAATGATTAAATGTTTACAACACTTGGAGAGGAATACCTAAAGTCATAATATATAAATAATCCTACATACAGTCACATAATTACTTAACAGCATCAGCATGATCAGTACTCAATAATCATACTGTATTAACTAAGTGAAGCTTAAAAGTGTTACTCGAGTTTACTAAGAACACAACCCGAATCTGTTGAAAGTCTCTATTTTAAAGGAAAAAGAAAGAAAAAAAGTGCCTTTGTATCCTGAAATTAGGTTCAATGAGTTTGATTAAGAACACAACTTTAGTAGGGGCAGTGGGGTAGCCTAGTGGTTACAGCGTTTGCTTGTCATGACGAAGGCTCTTGTTCGATTTCCCACATGGGTACAATGTGTGAAGCCCATTTCTGGTGTCCCCTGCCATGAAATTGCTGGAATATTGCTAAAAGTGGAGTAACACCCAAGTCCCTCACTGCTACAGTGACAGTTACTTATCAGCTTTTTACAATGTGTTTTAAACATATCTATGTCATAATGAAACGAAATGGCAAACAAGCAAGTGGCATATCTCAATACCACACCAATACAAAGACATGAAAATATTATATTATATATAATGTATACACATGACATACCAAGCGAGGTAAGTGCAAGGGAAAATTCAACTCAGGCAAACCAGCTAGATTCTACTTGTTTCCTCTCCCAACTTAGACGGATGCTATAAATAATGTTAATTGTTTGAGAGAGCACCAGACCATAGATCCTACTGGATTATACTTCCTATTTGATGCATAGGTGGTGAAACAGTAGCCGGAAAACTAAACTCAGTGTCACACAGGAGTCTGGGTGTACCACCAGTGATAACAATACTTGATACTTCATACTACTGTTACAATTCTGCCACATACTGTAAAACATGAAATTAATGCCTCACGACTTTAATGCAAGGACAAGGGTCTAGTCTGAAATGCGTCACAAAATTAATGCGAGCTCGGGCATCTGATGATAAAATGTGACACCCTGAATCTTTGATGCTGTTCATTTTCTTTTCACACTTGTCATTTACCAAATAACCTGAATTGAGCTTGTTAAGCAAAGAATGTTATTGTTACATAATTTGCCGATGAATAAATTCCATGGATATCAATTAGTGTCATGAAAATTTGTGATCATTTGTCAATTAATTTTATGAGAGATGTCTAAATTGTTTTTATACATGTATTGTGTAGACGACTAGAGATTTACGTTTTCTGTCTTTTATTAAGTTCTCAAAAGAAGACATGGTCAGGCTGAAATGCATCATTATAATAATGCGAGAAGAGTACAGACGCATTTTTCGCATTAATAAAATGCTCGCATTAATTTCATGATTTACAGGAGCTGGAATATTGCTGAGTGTGGCATAAAACTAAACTCACTCACTCTTACAACTAACTCAAAAGGTCTGTTTGATAGTCATTTTAGAGGTGGAATAATAAGAAAAATATGACAGTTTATAGATGACAAATTTTATTATATTATGATGTGACGGTTCAGTACAGATTCTTATACTGCTGTCAAGTAATATAATGAAGATGTTGTCTTTCATAAAGTACCTTTCTTAAGTTCAAAACGACTACTACTTTTTGTTAATTTGTTGGTTTGTTGTTTAGTGTCACTCTCATCAAATGTTCAATTTTCAGCTATATGGAGGCGGTCAGTAAATACTTGAGTGGACCAGACAATCCACTGATTAACATCATGAGCATCGATGGATGCTATTGGGATACAATAACATGTGTCAACCAAGTCAGCGAGCCTGACCACCTGATCCCATTAGCAGGGCTTCAGATAATTTTTCAACATCAGGAGTACGTACTCCTTATTTTTGCAGTATAGGAGTACTTGAAAACCTTAAGAGTACATTCGAGTACTGAATGGAATTAAATGCAGTATCAGTAATCTTGTGTTTCGTTTCATATATGCACCACAACATTGCTACTCTTGTGTAAATGGATCAATAAACAATAAAATAATACGTTTTCAGATAAATACATCTGTAAATGATTCTGAGACCGTACACCACTGGTGTGGTGTGTATCCACTACGTTTTCTAAATTATTTCCCACCGTATCATGCATATTTTTTAGCCGTACATACGCCGATACGGCCCTTATCTGGAGCCCTGCATTAGTCTTTATGTTTGTAATAACCATAGTTGGCTGGAGGCATTTCAGATAAAATATAAAGAATGTGGCCAGACTCCCCCCTAAAACAATTGATTATATCTGTTAGTTCATCATAATCATGTTCATTATCAACATAAACCACCATATAACAGTTTAAGAGCTGATGGGCTGGCAATTTTGGCTCATGACTGAAGACGAACTGTGTGAATTTAACAATGATACAACACATGATTTGTCTACCCATGTACCCAATCATGTCTTATAAGGCTGTACCAGGGGCGGTGGGGTAGCCTAGTTGTCAAAGTGGTTGCTCATAATAGTGATGACCTGGGTTCTATTCCCCACTTGTGTACAATGTGTGAAACCCATTTCTGGTGTCCCATGCAATGATATTGCTGGAATACAGCTAAAAGTGGCATAAAAACATTCTCACTTACTTATAACAGCATTGATTTTATCCTGCATCATTTACAATGTCTTGCAATATCCATGACCGATAACTACGACGGCAAGCTGTATACACAGTGAAATATATAACCATGCAATTTATCTGGTTGCATAAATCAGCCCTCAATTACATGTATTTTTTTCATGAAAACAATGGATATCAGGCTTCAGCTATATATTACCTGAAACAACAGCTATATATTACCTGAAACAACAGCTATATATTACCTGAAACAACATCGTTCAGTTATCAACTGAAATCAGGGTATGATTTCATTATTTTTTTAAACCTTTATTGACATAAACCTCCCATTTTTCTTTTCCTATCGTGTATATCAGCTGACCTTCCATGAAATGTCAATAGATTGTGTACACAGTCTGTGGTCGAGTAACTGATTTATGAGCATGAATACAAACTTGTTTACATTTTTTACTTCCGGCAATTGATTCACCTGACGTACAGGATAGGAAAAAACTTATTCAAAATGGGAAGTATATATCAATACAACTGCCAAACACTTGAGGTGGAAAATGGTACCTGCACTGGGTGTAGCCTGACAATAAAAGTGACCTGCACTTTAATATTTTACCTGCCCTGGTGCAGCCTGGATATGGTGAAATCGACTGCATTTATACATAAAACTCACAAGAGTGAGTGAGTGAGTTTAGTTTTATGCCACATTTAGTAATATTCCAACAGTATCACGGCAGGGGACACCAGAAATGGACCTCACACATTGTACTCATGTGGGGAATTGAACTTGGGCCTTCGGCGTGTCAAACGTGATGAGCAAACACTTTAACCACTTGGCTACCCTACCGCCCCTCTCACAATAGAGAGGCCTTTGTATTATCATGGGTGTCAAATATGAACATAAGCCTTTGATTTATATGACAGTATATTATATTACTATTTAGATCATTGCAATGATATTTTATTTTAATGCTCTATGTATTAGTGAGCATGAGACTAAATGACATCCTTTGAAAGGTTGAGAGGCCCTAGTATTCACCTCATGGAGCTGAGACTGTATTACATTTCAAGACAGAGATACCCGTGAAGGTCTGGGTTAGAATGTGCCTTCAGTAACCCATGCTTATCGTAAGAGGTGACTAACGGGATCGTGTGGTCAGACTCGCCGACTTGGTTGACACATTGGTTCCCAATTGCGCAGATCGACGATCAAGCTGTTGATCACTGGGTGTCTGGTCCAGACTCGGTTATTTACAGATTGCCGCCAAATAGCTGGAATATTACTGAGTGTGGCGTAAAGATAACTCACTCACTCATTCAAGACAGAGAAAACATTTTCGATTCAGCCTTGACAAACAGCACTTACATGAGCATGAAATCCTTTACTCATGTAACTTCAGTAATTTCTGAAAAAAACTGTCCCCATTTCATGTGGGGTGCACTAAGATGAAAAGCATGGAACAAGGGCGTTAACTTTGTAAAAAAACTCATTTCAGATCCTGATGTCATTTCTCTAACTGAAATAGTTTTTAAGAAAATGTGTCCTTGTCGAGAAGTGGACTGATGGAAGGAAGGATGAATAAATTCCTTCCTGTATCCCCTGGCAGATCAGACACTGCTGCATGCACTGACATTTTGTGTGCACAGAAACATGGCAATATACTAGTTACCACACAACATATCCTATTGATACAACAATGGGCACTGGAATAATTGTACTGAAAATGATAATGTATCACAGTGATTTATCTGAACCAATATTCATCTACAGGTAAGCAGCAAATGCCAGTAAAAATTGAAAAAGTGGTTTGACATTTCAAATTTCTTTGAGTGGCATTTTTAGAAGTTGGGAACTACAATATAGAACAAACTTTATGGATAACAACTTCTTTTTATTCGTGAGTGCGACGTTTCGATACAGATTCTTGTACCGTTGTCAAGCGACTTTTCGATACAGATTCTTGTACCGTTGTCAAGCATAATCTGTATCGAAACGTCGCACTCACGAATAAAAAGAAGTTGTTATCCATAAAGTTTGTTCTATATTTCAAATTTCATGCTGTTACAGTCACAACTAATGTTATGTTTTTGGGCCGATGCTTTTACTGATAACAGGATCAACATATTGCTGGAGGTGTTAGTGTTTATTATTGTATTCAATGTAATGTTAATATTCCATGTCAAAATCCCTCTGAATTTTAATTTTAACAAAATATTACTGTGAGTTTAAAAACCCCAACAAATTTGCACAAAAAACTCAACTTTCCAGCCAACGGCAATTAATTTGGACTCCAAAATATATTTCTGAACACAAATTGGGCTCATACATGATACTGATTCAAAGGCATATTTGATGGCCGATTCCCTTCATGAATTCAATTAGTTGTGGGCCTATATTTAATGAATGCAATTTGCAAAGCAAATATGAACGTGACTAATACCTTTGAATATTCTGCCTTCTCATTGTCCATCTTACCACTGTAACATAATCAATGCAAATGCATCTGCGGTACTCCATCACTACTTACGTATCCATATTCAGAAATTTATATCAACATTTATTGACACATCAACATAGTGATTAATGATGATATCACTAACCTCAAGTGAAATAGTGATATTCATGTTAACGTAGGAGATTCCTAAACCTTTGCCTCAAGCAGTAATAAAATCCTAGATGGCAAGTGCATAATGAGCAATTGCTAGAAGCTAAACTCCCCAGTCAAACTGCATGTTCAATGAGACAGCTGGGTTAATGGTGTCAAATCACTAGTTACACACTAATAAAATCATCAAGCTACCTTTGATAACTGAGTAGAACATGCACTGCTTCCAGTTACCATATTCACCATAATATGTACCCCGGGCAATAAGAATATTACCCAAAGGAGTCTGCTTAAGCACAAGATAAATATGTTGTTGGACAAAACAGTAGAA
Source organism: Haliotis rubra (assembly GCF_003918875.1). Lineage (NCBI taxonomy): Eukaryota > Metazoa > Mollusca > Gastropoda > Lepetellida > Haliotidae > Haliotis > Haliotis rubra. Next base: position 490,309 of record NW_025766781.1, on the reverse strand, counting down.
ATAGTTCAAATATCAACGAAACTAAAACATATTTTATAATAGCTATGTGGCAATTATATAGGGAGTTTACACTGCCAGCCATTTGGTGGTGGTCTGTAAGTAATCAAGTCTGGACCAGACAATCCAGTGATCAACATCATGAGCATTGTGATCTCTGCAATTGGGATACGATGACATATGTCAACCAAGTCGGCGAGCCTAACTGATCCCTTTAGACCCCTCTTACGACAAGCATGCGTTCCTGAAGACCAATTCTAACCCGGATCTTCACAGGTTACACCTCAGGATGAGATGTGGTAATTTGGCAATGTGACATACCTTTCTGGTGCCTCACCAGAAATGGAGCTTAGAAAGAAAATTGAGAGCACATGGCTCCATTGACTGCTGTAATAATGATGTTTACCATTGATCATCCTTCAACAGATGGACTGAACTTCAAATATCCAGTTATTAGAAGCATCCTTCGCAATTTACAAAGGCACAGTCAGAGATAGTCGAGGTGTGACCTAAGCAAATCAGCTGTTGTCATGAGTCAGACAATACTGGGAACATCTCTTGACATACCTGTATACATGCCTCCGTATACTACCCTGTATATCACTTGCTTCATAACGGTGTTAGAATCTACACCAAAACATTCTCATTGTAAATAAAGAAGTTGCTCATCCATCTTATCCTTACTTAGTCCTTGGGATACCTTTACAATAGATAAACAGAGTCTATCTGACTCTTACACTCGGGTTAAAGCCAGTGTATATCAATTGTTCACATGACCATCTCATTCTGTCAAGAACCCTTTCTCATAGAAACTACTGGTAGATTGTTTGAGTGTAGCAACTATGTAATGTGCAAACAGTCTTCTGTAAATCATGTTCATTTACTAAATATACTTAATATATTTATAAATAAACACATCCTCTTCAGTTCAAAGGACTATTTTGAGTAAATATGATATCTCTGAAGGATACAGTAATATACTCAAATCATATATACATTATCAACCGATCTGCATATATAAAATGCATAACATGGTGATCTATATAATTATGTGAACCTGTAGCCATGGTGACTGATATATTTTTAAAGACAGTTTCCCCCAGTTGTTTTATGTTATACCATTAAATTTAATCATCAACATGTTAACATATATTCTACTAATTAAATAGTTTATCATCAATACATGATTCAACTTGTTATAGTACTGGTTCATATAATTTTCAAAATTCTCATACAATAATCATTTCACAATTTACAATACACATTCTAAGATTGAACAAAAAATTTCCTTCACCTATACAACTTCTACAAATGCCTCTTAAACAAGATATTCTAAGACTGTTATCATGGCCATATTTATTCATGTTCCCATTAGTTGGATAATGGGTTGTTTTTCGTAGAATGCTGCATGTAAGCGGGTTGTTGTAATATTTACTAACGGGTTATAAAACTATTTTATAACCTGCCCTTGATCCATTGCTACTATCAAGTGACAAGACATTTTATTACACAACGTGCCACGAACATTACCGTGTAACCTACCAATTCATTTATTAAACCCGATAACATTATTACACAAGATAACAATAATCTACCGAGCCATGATGGCCTAAAAGAAGACATGATATCTACAGTGCAAGGTTAAGGCATATATGATATAACGATGTGGTTGTTACTGGTAGGGGATCTAAATGCGTGATGCAAATTGTCATTATTTTCTACATAAAGTTTACTTACCCATAAAACTCCCTTCAAATGGACGGACAGATATCCGGCCACTTGGCAATTAGGTTTGTCCCCCATGTCGTTGATTTGTACATCAGCTATACGTTAACCATGATCCACAACACGGAAGTAAAATGCTTAAACCCGGGAGTTATCTGCCCCTTAATCTTCAATTACAGCGGTGCTTTATGGGTAATAGTAAGCCCGGCATGAAAATAAATGTAACTCCCTGTTCTGTTTTAGTCAATACCGGGTTCGTTCACAGGAATATATGACAGACTTATATTCAGATTTAACTTGCCGAGTATGAGTTTGGAGTGTATATACACATGTGATTATTTAACTGTCTGAATTATCGATATAAGGCCTTATATCCGAAAAGCATACTTTTACATCTCGACCCGCCATGTCAATGTTTAGGGTCATCAGGATCAATCAAGGAAGTCATGAACGATGTTCGTATGTGTGGCCTAAATTATGTCGGTCCAAAATACCATAAAGGTAGGAATGTTGTTACGTGACGTAAACTCAAGCGCTGGTGCAAAATCATAGGCAGATCCAGGGGGCGGGGAAGGGGGTTGCAGGTGTGCGCACCCTCCGCTTTTTCATAAAGCTGTATCCGCCCGTGTGAAAAGTACGTATAAGTTAGTTCTGTACGGGTTAATCTTATATTACAGTAAAAAAGCATGGAAATGATATATAGTTTTAACACTACACTCATGATCTTGGTGCATTTGGTACGGATTCCCTGTAAGCAAACACTGTGTTGGTGGTAATGAATGCATATACATCTATGAGAAAAAGCCTGCCGATGTCGCGAGTTATCAACAAGAACATAAATATGCATATATAGTTATGAGTAGGCCTATATGATTTACTATAGGCGTTAGACACGGTATTCATGTTTCAACAGTGTACAATACACTACGCAAGACATAATATATGGAGTTTGTATATACCACACACAATATGAAAGCAAGCACGCTATGCTAAATGCCAGTCGTATTGTACAGACTGTACTGTACTGAATACCTGTAGCTGTGATTTAGTTTGCACACCGATGTCTAGAAACATATTTTAGAACGATATATACATATGTATATATTTCAACATACCATAGTTTGGAACAATATGTAGGCTACTTTCTAAATGAACGGTTATAAACAAAAATAAATGGAAACTGAAAAATCCCACCACTCAATACACAGAATATTTAAAAATAGATTTCACATTCACTTTCTGGTTACATCGTTACCTCTAGCAAACGAGCCCGATAACACCCTTGTCCGCTGGTTAAAACCACAGCTCGCTGATCTGCAGATGTAGGTTCCAGGTTACACACAGTCCAGTGTTCACAATATACTATATGTTACCAAATCCAGTGCTAACCATCTTAATTAAACAGCATATATGCAGTTATACGACAAAACTAGAAACATTTACCTGCGAAGTTACGCTTGCTCCGAATGTAGTTTCAATGTCCTTGTGTGTTATCATGTGTCCGGGATAACAGAAGAATAAAGCTTTTATTAATCGGGTTTTGAATGGTTTAATGTGAATGTCAGAATGGCCTCTGTATTAAGAGCAGGTTAAACTGTAGACCCTCCGTAGTGAGTTTACATTGATTGATCAGGAAACTGTCTGCCTCGTGCTCATTGAGTGAGTTTAGTTTACGCCGCAATATTCCAACAATAACCCGGCGGGTTACACCAGAAATGGGCTTCACACAATGCCCCTATGTGGGGAATCGAACCCGATCTTCAGCGTGACGAGCGAACGCTTTAACCACTAGACTACCCCACCGCCCCTTTAACTTTAAGATATCGTACAAGCCATTTGCTACTGCTGATATCAGAATGGCATTATGATTTAATGCACCAGGCAATGATGAAGTTAAAACACATGACTTAAGGGGTGGTGGGATGGCCTAGTGGTCATGCCGAAGACCCGAGTTCGATTCACCACATGGGTAGAGCGCATGTGTGAAGCCCATTTCTGGTGTCACCCGCCGTGATATTGCTGTGATATTGCTAGAAGCGACGTAAAACCGTACTCACCCACACTCACATGACTAAAGATTTAGTCCAGCATATATATGGCATAAACACGGAACTTCTGAATGTCGGGACCCATGACGATCCAGTTTAGAATTGGTCTTCATTAACCCATGCTTGTCGTAAGAGGCAACTAACGGAATCGGGTGATCAGGCTCGCTAACTTGGCTGACACATGTCATAGTATCACGATTGTGTAGATCGATGCTCATGTTGTTGATCACTGGATTGTCTGGTCCAACTCGATTATTTACAGACCGCCGCCATATAGCTGGAATATTGCTGAGTGCGGCGGAAAACTAAACTCACTCACTCACTGGTTATTTAACAACTTGTATTTATTGTGTATATAAAACCTTTCTCTTCACTATATGACTAAAATATAGGTGACGTTAATTTTTGACGTTCAACTTCTTTGAATACTTCTACGGGAATTCCATCTAAACATGGGGATTTACCAACTATTAATTGCACACAGAATCTCATTATCTGTGGTACTACTATCAAGTAATTCATCTGCACTAGTACAGTCGTCACATCCATGAGCATTTTGGGGGCGGTGGGGTAGCCCAGTGGTTAAAGCGTCGCTCGTCACGCCGTAGACCCGGCTTCGATTCCCCACATGGGTACAATGTGTGAAGCCCATTTCTGGTGTCCCCCGCCGTAATGTTGCTGGAATATTACTAAAAGCGGCGAAAACCCATACTATCTCACCCTCGTTCTCATCTGTACCCCTTACCTTATACAACTGAGTGCGGCGTTAAACAACAACCAACCAACCTGAATGTAGGAATAATCTATATTCTCGGTTGTACAGGTTGTATTTGTGGTTGTAAATACTGTATTACATATGGTACGAGTATCTGCGTCTCGATAGCGTGCCGGGATTCAGTGCTTTTATCGAATGATCTCATCAGCAAACAGGATATGTATAGAGGACACATTTATGCAAGAATTATTTTCTCTGTCGGTTTCATATATAATATTGGGTAATGGCATACTTACTGTTACCCCGTACACGGCAGAAATGATAACTAAGCATGGGTTTCAGCTTGTTTCCCCAGACTGGGATTGCGCTGCACTGATTTAAAGGGTGTAACGAAAAACCGTTTAAACAATTCACACAATTACTTATTTTGTTGATATTAAACATTTTTAATAAACACAAATTTAGTCGGAGACTCTGTAATATGTGGATTTCTTTTGGATTTTCTGTTAGTATATAAGAGAATGTAACTATGTTCCCTCTTTTACTTGAATACATGTCATCTTCTCATTAATCCTGAACTGTATTATTCTTATTAAGTTGTTTATTCTACTTATTATTCTATTTTATATGTGATACATGTGGTCTCACCTTAGACAAGTGAGTTTATTCAAAACTGCCTTTGTTCACCCAGCAGAAAATGGGTACCCGGTGGGATAAGACATGTGACTATTATCAGGGATACTCTACAACAGGGATAGGTCACTCGCTTGCTTTCTTTACCATTTGTACTAATTAACGTGTGCCTCGTCATGCTCCAACGCACACAGTGACTTGGTTCGGTCCCAGCGCAACTTCGGCTGCGTTTAACAGTACTTCAGCCAGTGTATTGTATAGGTCTGAATTTTACAATGAATGAATGAATGAATTAAGAGCAAGAATTTTATGTGAATGAATGAAAGAAATTAAGAAAAAGAACAAAAGAAAAAGAACATATGTGAATGAATGAAAGAATAAATGATACACCACGACCATCCCTCCCCAAACATGTTAAAGAACGCAAAACTATCGGTAGAACCAGGGAGACTCTATAAGGTTGTTGAGTATCCCTGGAAGAACACATGTTAACATCAGCTGTCCTTTTTAAAAAAAAATTACTTTGAGACATTTGTTTACATTAGTAACTAATTCAGATATCTTATTGCATGTGTGGAATGGCATGGGCATTGACAGAATGTTAACTGACACTGTCACAGACCCCTCAAGAACAGAAAGTTTAGAACTATCACAAGCCTTGCAAACACCTTTCCAGTTTTGTCAAATACTAAGATCAACAAGAAAGAAAGAAGTTTTAGAACTATAACACTCAAGCATCACAAGCACCAATGGCGCATCAGAACAGATCGGCGATATGTCATATTTTTCACACACCTCAAATACACACTAACAAAAAAAAAAAAATTAAAACTATCACTATTACTTGCAAAAAACTTTCACCTGATGGTATATTCCCCTCATAAAAATTAAAGGTGTATGTGAAAGATGTTTTTGAACAATAACCTTATAGAGTCTCCCTGCTATTATCCATCTAGCGCCTCACTCTTAGTTTGGGTTATCCGGGGTAATAATAATCAGATTGTGCGCTTTAAGTATTCTTATAAATTGTGCACTTTGAGCAGGATATGAAGCCTGGAAAGGCGCAATATACATATTCTAATTCTCCTTTTTATCATTATTATTATTTTAAGCCATGCTAAACGCAGCGACAGCACGTTTCAGTAGCAAGCGATATCGTAGCACGCCGTGAAGTAGAGCTCCTGGTGCTCTAATATGTTCACCCGAAGAAGTATTATTCATACTGAACTGGTCCCCTGTCCTGTTCCTATGGCTCAGCTAGCTGGCCGCACAAGGGGGCGCAAGAAAGGCAGGGGACCAGTCTATTAAATACTGAGGGGAACAAAAGGGAATACCACTTCACCGCAGTGTTCCTCTTTTCTGAGATTCTCACCCACAGTGAGATACAAAGCTTGTGAAGAAACCTGTGCTTTCATGTGTTCCCTTACTTGTTTCCCTGAGTATATGTAAACGTTTATCAGGCTTTTGTCAACAGCGAGACAAGTGTAGCAACAAGGAAGTGAATTTACAGATTGTGGCGTACACTGTTGTAATATGATCCTTACTGAAGTAATAATACGTCATTTCGTTATTTCCTTCTCGGCATGTAGGAACTGTCCCGATTTACAGAAAACGTGACAACAGACAAAAACAAGAGATACATTTACAACATTAAAGACACACCATGCATTTAAAATAGAATGTTTCATAACGGAGGTGGAAAGGAGATCAAATTGTATTATGACCTATTTCCGTTCTCTGTGTGTGGTTAGCCAACTGTGAATAACAACCATGTACGTTCTCAGAACACATTCTTTGTTAAATATAGCCAGTATAATATATAGCACAGGCCTTTGTGTCTGCGAGGATTAAAGATTTAAAAAATGTTTTTGAGATGACCTCCGACTGGAATTGCTTCACAGTACAATACATCATGACGTATTGTCCTGTCAAGCATTTTGAGTCGGGGGTCATCTCAAAAATATAATTTAAAACTTTAATCTTCGCAAAGACACGGGGGCATGTGGTATATAACCCTTATATCCAACCCCATGTTGGACCGGACTGGTTTTCTGGGTTGTCTGCGACTACGACTGATGTAGATCCAATTAGACTGAACTTAAGCTTTGTACTCAATTATTTCGCGTTGTATTTTATGTCGGAATACAATTAGAAAATACACATCATAATAGAGGAGTGTCTCAACAATGATTGATGAGGTGGATATATGTTCATGCTATCAACCACTAGCTTGGCCGGGGTTATGACGTTTACAGACCCCATGGTGTATCATGCTCCGTCGTTATTCCCTTACGCTGCTTAGCCATAGCACACACAATGACTCACGTTTGCTCTTAATTTGACTGTCTTCTGGGAAATACAACGTATGCATTTCAATTGGGTTGAAGTTATGTCAAACGTTTGAAATATTTCAGGGTACTGGGGCCCGATCCACAATGTGTTCGTAGGGATACGAACATCGTAAACCTATCGTAACTTTGTGACGGAAAAATTAAGCGATCCACAAAGCTATCTTCGTGAAAACATCTCGTAAAGTTATGACAAAACCTTTCGCGAGGCCAGCGCTTATCGTAAATCAAACATTTCTGTCGTAACTTTAGCTTCAAGATGGCGGCATTTTTTGCTTGGCAAATTTGAAGGAGAGTCAAGACGGTCGCTGCCAAGGTTATTTTCGGACCGAACTCGGGTTCTCGATACGCTGAAAGATGACAGCGTCAACCGGCGCTATCATATGTCTACCATGTCATGCGGAGAGCGGAAGGTCGCGGGTTCGATCCCCGATCGCGTCATACCAAAAGACGTTAAAATATGGTACTTGTTGGACCCTGCCTGGCGCTCGGCATTAATGGGTACAACAAGGACTGGTCGGCTCGGAGTCAGTATAATGTGTCTGAGTGGGGTATTCATGCTTCACTGCGGCATGGTATCTCAGTGGGCTAGCACTTTAAAACCAGCTTCAGTCTGGGTTAGTACAAGCAGCCGCACATACACATACACACGCATGCACGTCGTAATATGAGCGAAATATTCTCAAGCACGACGATAAACCCAATTTCACCTCACCTCACCTCACCATGTCATGCCATTTACTACGAGCTCATAAACACACTATCACCATATCTTACTTCCAGACGGAGCGTTCTCGTGCATTGTCGTCGTGAACACAGGTTTTAATTGCCCTCAGATTTTAAGATAACCGATCGTTAAAGATATATTCATCGACGTTGTTATTTAACAACAGAGGCGGATCCGAGATGTTAATGAAGAGTAGGACCCGTGAAGATCCGGTGAGGTTTGGTCTTCGTTACCCACGGGATCGGGTGGCCAGGTTCGCTGACTTGGTTGACACGTATCCCAAATTCGTAGATCGATGTTCATGTTGTTGATCACTGGATTGTCTGATCCAGGCTCGAATATTTACATACCGCGCCATATAGCTGGACTATGTCTGAGTGCGGCGTTAATCAAAACAGCAAAAAAAACCATGAACACAAGGTAACCACACTACCCCTCCTTATGATCTGCCAGTGATAAAGATAATGATGGGACAACAAATATCGATGATTTGTAGCAAATTAACGTATATAATTAACACGTCTCAGCTACAGCAGTTGAAGTTGATCTAGCTCCACTGTTGGTTCACTCAACAACCTTAGCGCTTTTACGCATTTTGGTAGACAGAAGCCCAGTCAAGTTGATCACGTTACCGGTTGACGTCATTTATAATAATTTGTGAGATTTCTCTCCCGTTAGGAGGATGAATCATCACCGAGATTGCGTATTTGTATAATTTACGCAGTTTTGATTAGATTAGACATATAACCACGAATTATGTAAAATAAGTAGCAAACTGAACGACACTGATTCTGAAGAACTGTATAAAGAGGACATTAATCATTTTACGACTTGGTGTGCAGAAAACCACTTACTCTTAAATGTCACAAAAACAAAGGAACTGATAATTGACTTTCGGAGTAAACCCACAGAAATGCTTCCAGTGATAATCAACGGTGAATTTGTTGAGACAGTGTCGGAGTATAAGTATCTGGGAACCTTCATTGACTCTAAGCTGAACTGGAACTCTAACACTGAAGCCCTATACAAAAAGTGTCAACAACGTCTTCATCTCATGCGTAAACTGAGATCTTTCAATGTTAACCCATCTGTGATGTCATCTTTTTATGTAGCATTTATTCAGAGTATTTTAAAATTTTCCTTCCATTGTTGGTACGGGACTCTCTCAGTTCATCTCAAATCTAAAATAGACAAAATTGTTAACACTGCAAGTAAAATCGCTGGAGTCAGATTTTTTGGCTATTGAGCGGCAAATCGTGAAAATGACTAAAAACACATCTGAAGTTCACTACTTTTGCAATGGCGGAGCCAAGGTGAAAACTAAGAGGCCCGTAACATTCCCTGCATACCCCTTTGAAAATTTCTCAGATCCTTTATGGAATATACAGTGTATAGCTCTGCTTTTAACAAAATGACTGAAAAAGAACTACATTGAAGTTTTTTGACCTGGTTTTGTGCTGAAGCGCCAACGCTGCATACACCGGGGACCAGGTGGGGTTCAGGGGTTCGATCCCCTAAAGAACACCCATGTTTTGCAATGGCGGAAAATGGGGTTCAGGGATCCGCCTATGGAAATTTCTGTATCCGCCAGTGTATTGTATGTATGTAGTTTCATAGTGTGCTTGACATAGTGCGCTAAACAAAATTCCAGCTGAATGGTCTGTAAATACTCGAGTTTGGAGTATGTCATCAAGAGACTGGCGTTATGGGCATTGATCTTCACCTTGCTCATGCAAGACATGTTTTAACCAAGTTACCAACATTGACCAACTGTGAAGGATAGTTTGAAGCAGAAAAAATTGAACCAGGTTCCCAGAGTCGCAATGTATTTCACAGGGGACTAAACATGCACGCACACGCACACGCACACAAACACAAACACAAACACAAACACAAACACCATGGCTTAGTGGGATAGGTTTATCGTAGTGGCAGCCATATAGCTGGAATATTGCTGAGTGCGGCTTAAAACTAAACTCACTCACTAGCTGAGTGAGTTTTAATTATCCATAACCTCATCTTTTACTGAAATATCGGTCGTGTATTTTTACATACGCTGTCTACCTTGCACATTGCTATTGAACACCCTTACGTACTTGTTCACAATATTTTGCGTTGGAGATGGTTTCTGCACAGCAACAACATTTTAAATCGTGATGTAATACTAGCTTCCTACAACAATCAAGTACTTAATACAAATGTTACAAAATGACCAAAGTCCAACTCAGGAAAGGCTTGTGTTCGCTGTCTTACTCGTGATTAAGAGTAAATAAACCTTGGACTGCCCCATATCGTAATTACATATCCTAGGTCAGCTGTAAGTGTCAAACAGCCATTTGGTGTTGTACTATCAAATAAGGCATCACACGTTTCCCTCTCAAGGCCACTTCTGGTATCCTTGTGTGGGCGTTATTTTGAATGCGTCCACTTGACAGACTTTAGAGGACATTGTTTTTTAACCAGTTGCCGTCAACACTGAGATCGCATAATTTTGACATCACGTATCCCAACATAACTGTGATGTGTTCATGTTTATCAGATCCATGAAGATCCGGGTTAGAACTGATCTTCAGCAACCCGTGCTTGTTGTAAGAGGCGACTGACGGGATCGGGTGGTCAGGCTCGCTGACTTGGTTGACACGTCATCGTTTGCCGCTTGCGTAGATCGATGCTCCTGCTGTTGATCACTGGATTGTCAGGCCAAGACTCGGTTATTTACAGACCGCCTCAATATAGCTGGAATTTTGCAGAGTGCAGCGTAAAAGTGTCGCCATGTAGCTGTAATATTGCTGAGTGCGGCGTTAAACAACAAAACAATGTTTATCATATTGTATTTTTCTGTAAACCTGTTTGATGCTCTGATATTAGTTGTTGACTCGAGATCTAGAATTTGATGCGGTTATCTATAAGAGTGGTAAATATCATGTTTAACGTACACCTACACCCCTGCAGGTATTGGGATCTTTCTTACCACCTGATTTATGCAATGCTATAATTAAGCCAATATTTCAAGAATCGGGGAACAGACCACTCTCCAAAACGTGGTTAAACAAACAACTTATATACGGCAAAAGTAATGTGCTAACTTCTTTGAATACCAAAGTATTCTACGGGAATACCATCTTCACCTTGGGATTTCCCATTTTTCAAACTATTAATTGCACACAGAATCTCATTATCTGTGGTACTACTACCAAGTAATTCATCTGCACTAGTACAGTCGTCACATTCATGGGCATTATGGGGGCGGTGGGGTAGCCCAGTGGTTAAAGCGGTCGCTCGTCACGCCGTAGACCCGGTGTAACAGGCCAGAGTATACCTCCGTCCTAGACTATACCCCGGGGTATATTCTGGACTAGGCCATAGTATAGGCCCCCAGGCCCAGATTATACCCCTACAGAAAACAAGTGATTGAGGATACTACTATATATTAATTTTATTGTACTTCTCACACAATTAAACACTGGTTACAACATTGAAATGGTCCGATACATTTTCCAGGTACAAAGCATAATCAGTCTGGGTTTTCAAGCTGAATCTGGCAGGATATGTCAGCCATTGCATTGACTGACCAACTGTACTGTAAATCTAAATGTCACATCTTAACAGACTTGCTGTTGACATAACTTCTGCATCTGTTGCCCACACTCCATCTCGTGAAATTCCTCAATTAGTGATGTACTCATTGACATTTTGGTTTAGGAAATGTTTTAGTTCATCATTGATGTCATTGTTTATATGCTGAACCACTCGATCTCGGATAGTGCAAGTACTAGTGATAGTACTACCCCGTCGCCGAAATACCTTAGTTGTGTGTGCGGCGTTAAATAACGCAAATAACTAACTACTAACCTTGATGATATATCAGCATGGCGGGGTTACGCAAGGTCGAAAATATCACATCGCAAAGAGGCACTCAACAAATACTTCATACATTTTGTATTATGCAGTAATGTAAATGAACTGCAAATTCCTTTAACTGACACCAAGACCATTGCCCGGAGTCACACACACGCATTGAGTGAATTGTCAACATAATTTTTTAGGGGTATAGTCTGGGCTGGAGGGGTATACTTTGGCCTTGTCCAGAATATACCCCCAGGGGGTATAGACTTGGCTAGCCTATAGTTTACCCCGGGGTATAATCTGGTGGGGGGTTATTCTGGGCTGCTACACCGGGTTCGATACCCCACATGGGTACAATTTGTGAAGCCTATTCCATGTGTCCCCGCCGTGATATTGCTGGAATATTTCTAAAAACGGCGTAAAACTAAACTCGCTCACTCACTCATGGGCATTATGAGCGCTAAAGTAATATGCTCCATGTTCACCAAAATAGTCATCTCCATTTACGGTTTCATTATTAAGGAGTTCTCTAAAATAATTATACCATTCATCAGCTGTTATGTTTGGGCAACGTTTTCTCTACAAAAACAATATCTTTTGATGGCTTTCCAAACATATCGACAACCTTTCTTTTTAGCAGCATCAACTATACCTCATTTACAATACTTTCTTCATATTCCCTTTTTTTTTTGCGACCCAAGTTCCGAAATTCGTTTTTGGCTTGTAGATATTGTTTACTATGGTCATTTGGCCAAACTCACCCTTTCTCGTGTCGTCTCACCGCTCTGACGGGATGTTTTAGTGTTCGCTTCGTGCATGCTCGACCCGTGAAGGTCCGGGTTAGAATGAACCTTCAGTAACCCATGCTTGCCGTAAGAGGCGACTAACGTGATCGGGTGGTCAGGCTAGCTGGCTTGGTTGACACATGTCATCGGTTCCCAATTGCGCAGATCGATGCTCATGCTGTTGATCACTGGATTGTCTGGTCCTGACTCAATTATTTACAGAATGCTGCCATATAGCTGGAATATTGCTGAGTGCGGCGTAGAACTAAACTCTCTCACTCACTCGTGCATGCTCGTACGCTCTGACGTCACTTGACATGTTACTACTATTACTGTTAATGGTGTAACCTATTCGGAAGTGAGTGTCACGATTATGCTGAAATTATCTGTAAATGAAATAAATAGTGTTTTTTCCCAAAGATACTTCCGTTTAAGATCCCCGGTCATTGTCTCGTGGCGGTATTATCATCTGTCAAACATCTGTCACTTTGTATCCGGTAAACAGAAGGTCAACTACGCGTTTGACCTTCACAGTAAACAAATCATGTAAAAATCAGCTTTTATAAAATTGTGCAGTCCTCGAACAATGATCGTTAGGATGAATGGCATACTAAAAAGAAAATTAAGGAGCACTATTATAATTTGTGATGACGTGACAGATTTAGAGTAGGGGCGGTGGGTGAGCCTAATGGTCAAAGCGTTCGCTCGTCACGCCGAAGACCAGGGTTCGATTCCCCACAAGCGTACAATGTGTAAAGCCCATTACTGGTGTCACCAGCCCTAATATTGCTGGAATATTGCTAACAGCGGCGTAAAACCATACTCACTCACTCACAACTGTAGAAAAACATGAGATAATCGAGCAGTCTTTATCTTCTTTTGGGGTAATATTTGACGTACAATGTCAACGCCTGTGCATACAGGAGGTGTGGAAATCGAAGAATGTCCTTGTTCTATTAGTGAGTGACTAAGTTTAGGTTTTACGCCGCTTTTAGCAATATTCCAGCAATATCAGGGCGGGGGACATCAGAAATGGACTTTGAACTTTGTACCCATGTTGGAAAACGAACCTGGGTCTTCGGCGTGACGAGCGAACGCTTTAACCGCTAGGCTACCCCACAGCCCCTCTTGGTCTAATATACTTGTGATTGTGTACTAGCAAGCTTTGATTTAAGTCGTCCAAGCTCTACCTTATCTACTTCCACTAATCATATGATAATATGTTAGCCTATGCTGCTCACAAGAGGCGGCCAAATGGACAAGCTGTCAGGCTGGCTTACTGGGTTGATTGAGTGGCATCTGGTCCCGAAAACGTGAATAGTGTCTCATAATGTCACAGATTGAATGTGTCTGGACAGGATTCGATGGGTGACCGCGGAGAGTCCTTTGATGGGTTACCGCGGCGAGTCCTTGGATGGGTGACCAATTTGGCAGTTGACTCCTGAGTGTCTAGGACATCAGTCCTGCCCCACAACGAAGCACATGTGATACATGTGGTCTCACCTTAGGCAAGTGAGTTTGTTCAAAACTGCCTCTGTTCACCCAGCAGAAAATGGGTACCGGGTGGGATAAGTCATGTGAATAATGACCTAGCGCCTTACTGGCAGTTTGGTTATCCGGGTTAATTATAGTCAGATTGTTAGCGCTATGAACATCCACCCAGTTTCGCGCTTATAAATGCATTTATTGTTATGACGCATCTCGTAGCTGAATTTTTAGCACAGGAATAAATAAACATAAGAAATGAATGAATGAATAAATAATAAAAAACTCAGAAGATTTTCACCACAATAACTTCGTGTGAGTGAGTGAGTTTTGCTTAACACCATTTTGAACAGCGTTTCAGATGTAGGCTATGACCTGTACGTTCGATGTCCTGTGGTGCCCCTGTGCCCCTGTGGGTGAGTAAGTTTCGTTTAAGGCCGTTTTTACCGCGTGTCACCTTAATCTGGGAGGGGACGGTAGGGGAGCCTAGTGGTTAAAGCGTCGCTCGCCACATCGAAGACCAGGGTTCGATTCCCCACAAGGGTACAATGTTTGAAGCCCATTTCTGGTGTCCCCCGCCGTGATATTGTTGGAATATTGCTAAAAACGGCGTAAAACTAAACTCACTCACTCACTAATCTGGGAGCATGTCTGAAACGTTGGCCACATTAGTCGGACCCGCAGTCATAGTTGTCAGGCGTGCCCAAATAACGGAACTTAATTGCGACGCCTTACACGTGCGTACCACCCATGTCCCCGGATGTGGAAGGAGCGATCGTTTTCAGCTGCGTATCGGAAGTGACAACTCATTCTCCATATCTGTTGTAGATAACTTCGCACATACAAATCAAACGCCTAAAGCCGGAATGAGTATGAGCAGTCCAATCAAGGTCCCTTAATCCAATACACTCCTTCCGACACTCTAGAGCGATTGAGGGGCGGTGGGGTAGCCTAGTTGTTAAAACGTTCGCTCGTCGTTCTGCCTACATCTCATTCTGCCTACAGACATAATAAAAGTGTAGGCAGAATGAGAAAAATCAGGCCACCCCTAATTTTGAAATGGACTTGTCCATGACATAACATAACACAATCTTGATTGTATTAATATTTTATTTATAGTAGATAACATGATACATACTCAACCAAAACGTTAAGCACGTTGGTATAAAAAATGACAAAAATCATGTGGTACCAAAATATATTGTATATCCAAATCATGTTGGTTTTACATTTCATTTTTCCATTTTAAAATCACTCAGACCTGTGTTCATTGTTCTCCATAACGCCACTATGACCCCAAAATCAAGAGTGGGGTATTGCTCCAAAAACGTCAATCGGTCGTTTTAAAAAAATGTCAAAATTTCAAGGCATCAAAACAGAAAACCCTTGTTTGTCAGAATGATTATTTTATTGCTTTCAATACAGTAGAAATATACTCAAGAGTGCAAAACAGAAATATGCAAGCTTAATGACATCCGCAAATACAAAAAAAAATAAACGTTTATGTACTTATGGACCAAGATAGTTCCTTCCTGTTACCAATAATATCATCGCAAGAAAAAAACTCAATAAATATATTTTTGAATTAATTTCACTCTCATTGTGTTATTCAGCACTAGTTCTTTTCGTTTAGCAAACAAATATTTTGCATCAAGGGCTTTAAATATTATTTTGTGTTGGTCAATACCTACTCAGTCTATCAGTCTCTATTTGTATTACTTTTGATTTTACTTACTTTTTCTGAAGAAAATAAACTTTGAATAAAATTATCTTTCACATGTTTAGTGCTCCTTGGTGAATGATGTTAATGAAACAAAATATTTAGTTTACCTGTTGTTAATTTACTTGACACTATTTAATGACTGACTGACTGACTGACTGAGTTTGGTTTTACGCCGCTTTTAGCAATATTCCAACAACACCACGGCGGGGGGACACCAGAAATGGGCTTCACACATTGTACCCATGTGGGAATTCGAACCCGGGTCTTCGGCGTGACGAGCCAACGTTTCAACCATTAGGCTACCCCACCGCCCCGACACTATTTAATGAACTGTACAGGAAATGTATGGAATGTATGGTAACAGGGTGGAATGTATGGTAACAGGATGGAATGTATGGTAACAGGATGGAATGTATGGTAACAGGGTGGAATGTATGGTAACAGGGTGGAATGTATGGTAACAGGATGGAATGTATGGTAACAGGATGGAATGTATGGTAACAGGATGGAAATGTAACAGGGTGGAAATGTATGGTAACAGGGTGGAATGTATGGTAACAGGGTGGAAATGTATGGAATGTATGGTAACAGGATGGAATGTATGGTAACAGAATGGAATGTATGGTAACAGGTGGAATGTATGGTAACAGGATGGAATGTATGGTAACAGGATGGAATGTATGGTAACAGGATGGAATGTATGGTAACAGGGTGGAATGTATGGTAACAGGGTGGAATGTATGGTAACAGGATGGAATGTAACAGGATGGAATGTATGGTAACAGGATGGAATGTATGGTAACAGGATGGAATGTATGGAATGAATGGTAACAGGATGGAATGTATGGTAACAGGATGGAATGTATGGTATGGTAAGGATGGAATGTATGGTAACAGGATGGAATGTATGGTAACAGGATGGAATGTATGGTAACAGGAAATGGTGGAATGGAATGGAACAGTGGAATGTATGGTAACAGGATGGAATGTATGGTAACAGGATGGAATGGAATGTGTATGGAACAGGATGGAATGGAAACAGGAAGGAATGTATGGTAACAGGGGAATGTATGGAAACAGTGGAATGGAATGGAATGGAATGGAACAGGGTGGAATGTATGGTAACAGAATGTATGGAACAGGGTGGAATGTATGGTAACAGGGTGGAATGTATGGTAATGTGGAATGGAAAATGTGGAATGGAAGGAACAGTGGAATGTATGGTAACAGATGGAATGGAAACAATGGAATGGAATGTAATGGAACAGGAATGGAATGTAAGATGGAATGGAATGGAATGGAATGGAATGTATGGAATGGATGGAATGTATGGTAACAGGATGGAATGTATGGTAACATGGTGGAATGTATGGTAACAGGGTGGAATGTATGGTAACAGGAATGGAATGTATGGAACAGGATGGAATGTATGGTAACAGGAACAGAATGTATGGAATGGAATGGGTAACAGGGTGGAATGTAAACAGGATGGAATGTAATGGTAACAGAATGGAATGGAATGTATGGTAACAGGATGGAATGTATGGTAACAGGATGGAATGTAATGGTAACAGGAATGGAATGTAAATGGAAACAATGGATGGAATGGATGGAATGGAGGAATGGAATGGAATGGTAACAGGAATGGAATGTATGGTAACAGGATGGAATGGAATGGAATGGAATGGAATGTATGGAACAGGATGGAATGTATGGTAACAGGGTGGAATGGAATGGAATAACAGGGTGGAATGTATGGTAACAGGAATGGAATGGAATGGATGGTAACAGGATGGAATGTATGGTAACAGGATGGAATGTATGGTAAGGAATGTAGGATGGAATGTATGGTAACAGGATGGAATGTATGGAACAGGGTGGAATGTATGGTAATGGGTGGAATGTATGGTAACAATGGAATGGAATGGGATGGAATGGATGGTATGGAATGGAACAGGATGGAATGGAGGTGGAATGTATGGTAACAGGATGGAATGTATGGTAACAGGATGGAATGTATGGTAACAGGGTGGAATGTATGGTAACAGGGTGGAATGTATGGTAACAGATGGAATGTATGGTAACAGGATGGAATGTATGGTAACAGGATGGAATGTGTGGTAACAGGATGGATCGAAAAAGTAACAGTATAGAATAATCTTATAATTTGATTTTTGACCGCCAAAAACCACCAGTGAAATTGATATAAAAATGACAAACTTAAGCCAGAAAAGCAATAAAAATAAATCTTTACTTTTTCAGACACTTTACAGCGTGAATTCAATCAAGAACTTACACAGTAGTAACAGGAAGGAGAATGTAGTGACAGGATGGAAACTGCAACTTGAACGAAACGAACAACTGATAATATTGTATTGAACTCTTTTAGTTCCAGCCTACTTTCAGAACTGTAATGTTTCCTTATTCAATCAACAAATGGGCTTGACGATTCAATTCAAACTATTTACTAACCACATAAAGAAACTGTGCATTGTCAAAATATTATCCCAGTTGATAAGTACGATAACAATGTCAAAGGTACATGAGACCATAACAAGTCGGGAGAATTTCAATTGAAAAGTCAATCACAATGACGTCACGAGTCCACAAGCGGGACAGGGGTCAAACGACCATGTAACAAGCTCAATAACGGGTATGACCACCATCGGCATTGAGAACAGCAGTGCATCGACGACGCATAGAGCCTATCAAACGTGCAAGGAAGGCTTGTGGGAAGTCACGCCAGATTCTCTCAAGTTCTGTTGCAAGGTCAAGGACGTTATCTGGCGGATGAGGAAGACGGCGTAGACGTCGATCCATCTCGTCCCAAACATGCTCTATCGGGGAGAGATCCGGTGAATTTGCAGGCCAAGGCAGTAAGTCAACGTTGTGGTGTTGCAAGAAATCCATAGCAACACCTGCCGTATGAGGGCGGGTATGTCCTGTTGGAATGTTAACCCAGGGCCATGACGTTGCAGAAAAGGAATTGCCACAGGTCGAAGAATCTGATCCCTGTAGCCCACACCAGTTAAGTTGCCCTGAACAATCACCAATGGAGTTCTTTGGCGTGCTGTTATTCCACCCCATATCATCACGGAACCACCACCAAAGCGATTTCTCCTCCATAGCGGTCACGTTCGATGACGTTATTGGCGTCATAACGTTCACCCACTCCACGCCATACTATGCGTCGTCCATCTGCAAATTCCACACAGAAACGTGATTCATCAATGTCTGGTTCCATTGTTGACGACGCCAGCGCCGATGAGCACGTGCCTATTGCAAACGTTCCTGTCTGTGACGTTGACTTAATGGAACTCCAACCACTTGACGTCGGGCAAACAGTCGGGCTGTGTGCAAACGGTTCGTTACCGTTTGGGGATGAACAGTCGTGAGGGTGGCCTGTTGCAACTGTCTAGCCAACTTTGGAGCACTTGTAAACCTGTGACGTCGTGATGACGTCACCAAAAATCGGTCTTCCCGGGGTGTGGTCTTACGGGGTCTGCCGGAGCATGGCCGATCTCTAACAACCGGTCTGCTGTACACGTGTCTGGAGACGTGAAACTGTGCTCCTGTGCACGTTGAAATGACGCGCTACGTCTGTAATTGTTTGACCAGCATTCAGTCTCCCAATCGCTTCATGTCTCTGATTTTCATGGTTGATTTTCAAACTTTAAAAATGTTTTACCCTCTCAGGAGAATGTCTCAGTGGGTATGCAATAATGCATCGGCCACAGGATGATTTTCATTGTTTTTGAGACATGAAATTGTGTTTCACGTGAATTCCACGAAAATCACAGACAAATGCACGTGACTTTCAATTCTCTCGTCACACAGCAATTCCACAGGTGTCACAAGTTTACAGGTATCAGGTTCAGACTAATGAGAACATTGATTATATCTGTAAGGACAATTTAGTGCAGCGTGCTAAACTTTTTGGGTTGAGTATATATGAAATATAGACATTTGTATACCAGAAATCTCATATAAGGGAAACTTCAGTTTCAAACTTATATATGTTAGATCAAGGTATACTGAATATGTGTGACTGTGCTTTCTTAAGCATTAAATGCTGAAACTTTATTAGATATGAACAGCTTTTCAAGTGTGTGTGAATGTAACACAAGTTCACCTGTAAAACAAATAAAATATATCTGTATAAGATATCTGTATTGTCTTTCATTGTAGACTGCTCATGGTTTGTTCAAAATATTATTGAATATTTTAGACTTGTCTGTGTTCTATTTTGCTGGTTCAAAGGGGACTTTTACACCTTTTATCACGGCAAATTATTAACCGTAACAATATGTTACATTTGACCACTTTCTAAAATGGCATTGTATATTTAATAAGAAAATAGTAAGTAACAGAAACATAAGATTGTCCATATTACAAGGAAGAATCAAGCAGTCCGCTTATCAAAACAACTCAAACAAAAAACTGAAGACACAAAAAAAACAAGACACAAAAAGAATAATCAAGCTCTCCCTTTTTTTCTTGTGGGGAGGTAGGGTCAAGTATTATCTATCGCTTTCTCATTCTGCCTACACAGTTGTGACCAGCAGACCATGGCGTGTGTTGTTTTAAGCTGAAGACCCGGGTTCGATTCCCCACTTGGGTACAATATGTGAAGCCTTATTCTGGTGTCCCCCGCTGTAATATTGCTAAAAGCGTCGTAAAACTAAACTCACTCACTCACTCACTAGAGCGATTGACGAGTGTAAATGGCAGCCATGTCGGAAAATGATCGTCACTATCTAACCCTGCACCCTGTCTAAACCGGCATTATATTTTGGTCGCGTTGGGTACCGGTTTAGACAGGGTTCACTATACTTTCTCATAATAAGATCATGTGAAAAATTGTTTGGTGACTTCTAACCGAATGGGATATGGGAGGCAGGATATGTAGGGTAAGGTGACTTCTGAATACATATACACCCGTGGAGATCCCAGTAAGATTTGATCTTCAGCTACCCATGCTTGTCATAAGAGGCGACTAACGGGATCGGGTGGTCAGGCTCTCTGACTTGGTTGACACATGTCACCGGTTCTCAATTGCGCAGATCGATGCTCATGCTTCTGATCACTGGATTGTCTGGTCTAGACTCGATTATTTACATACCGCCGCCATATAGCTGGAATATTGCTGAGTGCGGCGTTAAGATAAAATCACTCACTCTGCTTACGTTTACATTAAGCTAGGTTACTAAAACAACACGATGCAGTCTGATGCTTAATAATGGATGCATGAATAAATGTTCGTTTTATCTATGACAGGAAGAAGTTGCCGGCGTTTTATTAAAACACTTGTTAATCACAAAACACAGTAAACACAGTTAACGAATGTGATCCACACACGGACATCCTTCCTTATTTGAATGTCATTTCATTTAATTTGAAAAATGAAACAAATGAAACTTCTAGCAACAGATGTCGTCGATTATCAAAGAAAGACTGTACAGATGAAAAAAAAAGATGAAATGAAAGAAAGAATTGTCACTAACATCAATGGAACTGAAGTAAAGCTAATAATGAACAATCTAACAGCAACAACAGAAAATTTAGTTAAAGGTGCTAATTAATATCAAACATATATACTAAATGACTATTACAAATGATCACAAATCATAATAAACATGTAATCAAAACAGAATCATTGATATTCAACTGCATGATAAATAAGACACTAATTTAAACACCCCACCCACACATAATGGTTCGCATTACTCTCACAATCTGTTACAAGAAACCCATTCCACTGTAAGCGGCGTTGTATTATAAAAGTTGTTAGGTGACTATAATGCGTAAAGGGACGTAACTCTAATTTACAGTGCCCGAACGTTTTCAACATGTTGTTGATATCTGACTGATAAATTTCGTCGGGACCCAGTTCATCAAACATGGAACCGGGATCATATGCTCGAAAAGTAGGACAAATGTAAATTTTATAACTTAAAATTATTTCATACGAATACGGATTTGTTGCAACGTGAAAATAGAACCTTACAACTGTATCACGGGTTGGTATCTAGTTTTCTAAATTACTAGATACCATGAAACTGCCGTATTTAAAAGTCTTTTGCAAGATAATCCCCATTTATTTATTTCTGTTATGATATGTTTAATTGCATTCATGGGTAGATCACAGCACAATCACGAAATGTATCGTTGAAATCTGCAATCATATTTTCTGATATTCACAGAGAAGTTTATTCTGTAAGTTCAGTTTTTCTCAAGAACCATGTCCAGTGGCAGATTGGAAATCTTTGCATGGTCGACGGAATAACGCACAATGAAGGATTATGTATGGTTTACTTTATGTCCAGTGGCAGAAGGGAAACCTTTAGATGACCAATTGATTAACGTACGATGAAAGATTATGTGAAACTGTGCTTTACTTTATTTGCAGCGTTATGCCAGGGAGGAGAGGGAATCAGAGTCATCAGATGATGACAACTATGTCCCATATGTTCCAATCAAACAGAGAAAGAAACTACAGGTAGGTAAATGGCAAGCTAGTCTATATCCTTGTGTTATGGCATTTTGATTACTTACGAACAGATTTGGCAATTTACCATGTCTAAGTGATGGTTATACTTTCATGTTTTGCTTTCATGAAACAAAGTCCCAGCAAGTGGAGAAGAGACTTGGTCGTGCTGGGATACTGAGAGCTGAGGAAGAAGAGGTGAAGTCCTCCACCAATGATGAAGAGGAAGAGGATCAGGAAGGGGATTCATTGGGACCCAAGTCTCACCTCAGTCTGCTGGATCAACACAGCGAACTCAAGAAGAAGGCTGAAGGTAAGGGACTTTGTTGAGGATGATGGTAAGAAGTGAATGGGATGGGAAACTGTAGAGGGAGTGGGGAAGGGTTTGAAATGGGAGGTGTAGAGTTGAGGTGACAAGACAAGGAGATGTATGTACATGTGTGAGGAAGACTCAGTTGGTGGGTACGGGGATGTTAGTGAGGGACAAGGAGACTTGTGAAGGGGTAGTTGGTGACGGAGGGTCAGAAATTAAGTGAGGAGATGAAGGCATGAGGGGAGAGGGATGTGGGGTTGGATGCATTAGGGGGAAAGGAGTGTGGAGTAGAGGGTAGGTTGGGGTAGATGGATGGTGAGGTGAAATTGGGTTTAACGTCGTACTTGAGAATATTTCGCTCATATGACGACGTGCATGCGTGTGTATGTGTATGTGCGGCTGCTTGTACTAGCCCAGACTGAAGCTGGTTTTATAGTGCTAGCCCACTGAGATACCATGCCGCAGTGAAGCATGAATACCCCACTCAGACACATTATACTGACTCCCGAGCCGACCAGTCCTTGTTGTACCCATTAATGCCGAGCGCCAGGCAGGGACCAACAAGTACCATATTTTAACGTCTTTTGGTATGACGCGATCGGGGATCGAACCCGCGACTTTCCGCTCTCCGGGCAGACGCTCCAACCACTACACCACGGAGGTAGATGGACGGGGGGAGTAGGGTGGGGGTAGATGGATGGGGGATTGTAGGGTTGGTAGATGGATTGGGGAGAGTAGGGTGGGGTAGGTGGATGGGGGAGAGTAGGGTGGGGTAGATCGATGGGAAGAGTAGGGTGGGGTAGGTGGATGGGGGAGAGTAGGGTGGCGACTAATAGTTTGAAGGTGTGGGTGAGAATGGGGTATGGTCAGGTAGGGGTGGAGAAGTGCTGTAGTCGGAGGGTGATATTGGAGGCAGGATATGTAGGGTAGACGATGAATATCGAGGTGGAGGACAGTGGTGTGTAGTGTCGTAGGTGAAGGGAAAGGGTTCATGTTTGTCGTAGATTAGTGTGACCAAGTTAGAGTGAGTTTAGTTTCATGCCCCACTCAGCAATATTCCAGCTATAAGGCAGCTGTCTGTAAATAATCAAGTCTGAACCAGACAATCCAGTGATCAACAGCAAGAGCATTGATCTACGCAATTGGGAACTGATGACGCGTGTCAACCAAGTCAGCGAGCCTGACCACCCAATCCCATTAGTCGCCTCTTACGACAAGCATGGCTTACTGAAGAGCAATTCTAATCTGGACCTAATGATGGGATTGTAATTAGACTGCTGATTGTTATTGTTACTTGTTTCAGCTCGGAAGGAGACGGCCCGTGAGAAGTTGCTGAAGGAAGAA
This sequence comes from Haliotis rubra, assembly GCF_003918875.1. NCBI lineage: Eukaryota > Metazoa > Mollusca > Gastropoda > Lepetellida > Haliotidae > Haliotis > Haliotis rubra. The sequence goes on along the minus strand of NW_025766781.1, from coordinate 466,133 downwards.
CAGAAGATCCTGGAGAGTGTTGCTGAGAAGAAAGGTCAGTGGTCACAACCTTCTGTACAAGAGACACCTGCTCATGAGATGAAATCATAAGAATTTATTACTATCCACCAGTTTATTAATTTTGTTGCTGTATGTCAGTGTAACTCATGAGAATTGGCATGTCAATTCTAATTTTATTATCAGTTTAATGCAATAAAAGAATAGTCTAAGCACTAAAAAAATCTGGCACAGATACGTGAAATATGTGTGCTTTATTTTCAGCTTTGATGGGTGTGGCTGAGTTGGCAAAAGGTATTTCATATCAGGATCCGATAAAAACAGGGTAGGTGCCACAAGTTGGGGAAGGTGTTCAATGTGAATGTGAACATTCTCATATAATGTTTTCACACATTGATTACAATAGTTGTCTGTACACATATTGATTAGAATCATTTACTTCTTGAAAAAAAGACAATGCTGTAAAATGTTTTACAGTGCAGACTACAATCAAGGTCCATTCAGGGAAAGACAAATTTGCTCTATGTTGTGTTTTATTAGATATATATCTTCATGCATCATTTTAAGTTTGTACTTTCACTTTTGGGTAAAGAAGGTTAGAGTTATCTACCCTTGGTTACAGTTTTAAATTTTTGTATTGGAGTGAGTGAGTGAGTTGGGTTTTATGCTGCCTGCAGCAATATTCCAGCAATATCATGGCAGAAGACACCAGAACTTTACACGTTGTACCCTGGTGGGGAATTGAACCTGGGTCTTCAGTGTGACAAACAATTGCTTTGACCACTAGGCTACCTCATCACCCCTTCAAATTCTTGTTTGTCACCACACTCAGCAGTTTTACAGCTGTACGTCATTCACATGGCTACGCAGTTTAAACTTTCACTCCTCGTCATTATCAGATGGCGCCCTCCACGCCGTGTCCTGGCGATGCCGTTCCAGCGCCACGAGAAGCTGCGCAGGAAAATGCACATACTGACAGAGGGCGAGGACTTGCCACCCCCCATCAAGACATTCCAGGAGATGAAGTTTCCCAAAGCTATCATCAATGGACTGAAGAAGAAGAGCATCCTCAAACCCACGCCCATACAGATGCAAGGGATTCCTGCTGTGTGAGTGGAGAGTAACTGCAGAATAAACTAGGGGCTAGGAAACATTATGGATTATCTGGTCTGGATGAATATTTATGTCCCGGTTTGAAAAGTGCATGGGGACATTACTCAGCATGTCCATCTGCCTGTCCATCTGTGTGTGTCTCTGTCTGGCCATCCCTTTGTCTGTTCGTCCATCTGTCTGTCTGGCCATCTGTCAGTCTGGCTGTCTGTCTGGCCATCTGTGTCTGTCTGTCTGGCCATCTGTCAATCTGGCTGTCTGTCCGTCCATCTGTCTATTGTTTCCAGAGTACAACTCCATTACTGCTGTATGAAAGTTGCTCAACAGATCAGTCTAGAGGTGAGCTGATGTTGATGATTTGAAATATTGAAATATACTGAACAGCATTATCTTGTTCTTTGCTGAAGTGGATGTTTCCAATGGCAATAACCAAACTTGAGATGCAGAACTGGAGGGATATGTCATCTTCTGATGACTATTGTTCAAGACACTGGCGTTTATTATTGGCGTAGCTATCTGGATTGGTTTTGGGGATGTATCTTGTTTTGCTGACTCTACCACACACCTCATTTTGTGTAACAGTTTTTCAGGCCCCTTCCCCTCCATCCCCCAAATTATGGATTATGATTCATGAACCTATTGCAGTATCAAGCCCAGTTCACTGGTTCATGTGGCTCTGTGTTGTTTTTTCAGGCTGTGTGGGCGTGACATGATCGGGATTACGTTCACTGGGTCGGGGAAGACCTTGGTGTTCATCCTACCTATCATCATGTTCTCTATGGAACAGGAGAAGAGGATGCCGTTTGACAAGGGGGAGGGGCCGTATGGCCTCATCATCTGTCCATCGGTGAGTTAGGGTGAGATTGGTGTGTGATAAGGGTGAGGCACTGTATTGCCTCATTATCTGTCCATTTTGAGTTAGGGTGAGATCAATGCCATTTCACAAAGGGGAGGGCCAGTAAGGTGTCATCATCTGTCCATTGGTGAGTTAGGGTGAGATGAATGCCGTTTCACAAAGGGGAGGGCCAGTAAGGTGTCATCATCTGTCCATCGGTGAGTTAGGGTGAGATGAATGCCGTTTCACAAAGGGGAGGGCCAGTAAGGTGTCATCATCTGTCCATCGGTGAGTTAGGGTGAGATGAATGCTGTTTTACAAAGGGGAGGGCCAGTAAGGTGTCATCATCTGTCCATCGGTGAGTTAGGGTGAGATGAATGCCGTTTCACAAAGGGAAGGGCCAGTAAGGTGTCATCATCTGTCCATCGGTGAGTTAGTGTGAGATGAATGCCGTTTCACAAAGGAGAGGGCCAGTAAGGTGTCATCATCTGTCCATCGGTGAGTTAGGGTGAGATGAATGCCGTTTCACAAAGGGGAGGGCCAGTAAGGTGTCATCATCTGTCCATCGGTGAGTTAGGGTGGGATGAATGTCATTTGACATTGGGGAGGGGTCTGTATGACCACATCATCTCTCCATCGGTGAGTTATGGTGAGATTGATGCCATTTGATGAGATGGAGGAGCCATGTAGCCTCATCATCTGTCCATCGGTGAGTTAGGGTGAGATGGATGCTGTTTTAGTAAGGGGGTGGGGTGATACAGCCTTATTTGTCCATTGGTGAAAGGGATGAATGGTGTGTGGTAAGGGTGAGCTACTGTATGGCCTCATCATCTGCCTGTAGGTGAGTTGGGGTGACATGGGTGCCATTTGGGAAGGGGCAGAGACTGTAGAGCCTTGTGACATATCCATAATGTACCACACTGACCTCAATATCTGCCTGCCTACTTCATTTTGCAGAAATACAAGCAGACAAGTGATGGCAGACCTGACAACTACAACACGTTAAATAAAACATCTGCAGTCTAAGGGGAAATAATTCATGATTTTAGCACATAATTTTCTCCCTTTAGCCATTTTGATCTCTTTACTCAGATGTCACACAAAGGTGATTCTGTCCCATTTGAATACGATATCAGACAAAACCTTTTTCCCACCTGATGAATAGATTTGGGTTCATTTAATATGTACTACTGATATTTCTAGAGAGAGTTGGCAAAACAAACCCATGACATCATCATGTACTACTGCAAGTGTCTGGAGGCTGACGGGTTCCCGGCGCTGAGGGCCGCCCTGTGTATCGGCGGCATGTCCGTGAAGGATCAACTGGAGGTCATCAGAAGGTGAGCACGATAAACACGATAGCCTTGTCAGTAGTTTGGATGTCAATACTTGAATATTGTTGGCATTAAACAGAAATACAAACAAACAAACAAACGGAAAAGAGATGGCAGGTGGTGTTGAGTTGACTGCTTTGGTTGTTTTTACTATTATTAAACATACAGTGCACCCTGGTTATAATGCTACCCTGGATATAAAGCCATGATTTTGCCAGAACACATTTCCTGCCTGTATAATACCCTGGTTATAATGCCAAACTGGATATAATGTTATAAAACTGTGTGAACGTGAAGCAGCATAATGTGATTTAGTAGCCACGGCTCATATAAACCTGGATATCTCCCGTGTACACCAAGACAACCACTGCCAATCTCTACAAACCTGCCTTGAAACCCTGTGTTCCTTGTGTCATCATCCACTTTTGAAATTTCTGGAAAAATCTATAATGTTGGTTAGGTATTTGTCCTTTCAGCTATTTAAGATCAACTCTCAGTAAGAATCAAATCAGGAGACTGAGCCAACAGTGTCCACTTCTGACTTCGCTGACAAGGGCGTTGTCACCTGCAAAATAGCTATGAAGTACTTAACTGTGTGTGACGCTGATTATACTGAGTTTAGTCCACCCACGTATCTCCTCTTCTTCTCCAGGGGCGGTGGGTTAGCCTAGTGGTTAAGCGTTCGCTTGTCACGCTGAAGACCAACATGGGCACAATGTGTGAAGCCCATTTCTGGTGTCCCCTGCCGTGATATTGCTCGAATATTTCTATAAGCGGCATAAAACTAAACTCATTCACTCACTCACTCCCCTTCTCCTTTCCAGGGGTGTGCACATCATGGTGGCCACACCTGGTCGACTGATGGACATGCTGGACAAGAAGCTGATAAATCTGGACGTGTGTCGATATCTCAGCATGGACGAGGCGGACAGGATGATTGACATGGGCTTTGAGGAGGATGTCAGAACAATCTTCTCCTACTTTAAGGTAAGTTCATGAGAAATGAGAACTAAACCTGCAAGGAACCTTGTGGTTAAAGCGTTCGCTCATTATGCTGAAGACTTGGGTTTGATTCCCCACATGGGTACAGTGGGTGAAGCCATTTCTGCTATGATATCCCTGGAATATTGCTAAAAGTGATTTAAAACCATTCTCACTCACTTACTCCAGAATTACTGACCACAGTGATATTAGGGAAAAAATGTCACTTCACTCCATCAATTTCTTCAAGTGTATGCACACTACAGTTTACAGGTCAGAATTGGTGTTAAGTACCTCATGATTTTCTTAAGAGCTGACAGATGTGGAGATCAGATAGTTAAGCTGTGTGTGACCCATGAAGATGCAGGTTAGAATTACACGAATACTGGGTCCAGAGGTTCATGGAAATAAGTGATGTATTGAGTGTTGATCCGGGTTAAAATGTTGGTCTCAGCAACCCATGCTTGTCGTAAGAGGCGGCTTACAGGATTGGGTGGTCAGGCTCGCTGACTTGGTTGACACATGTCATTGTATCCCAATTACGCAGATCGATGCTCATGCTGTTGATCACTGGATTGTCTGGTCCAGACTTGATTATTTACAGACTGCAGCCATATAGATGGAATATTGCTGACTGCGGTGTTAAACAAGAAACCAACCAGGGCCCCGTTCCTGAAAGCGATCGTAGCACTAAGGTGATCGTAACTCCCATACTTTAACATAGACTTACAACTGTCGTAGCGCTACGATCGCTTTGAGGAACGGGACCCAGTCATGCTGTGTGGTTTGGCTGTTTTTGTGATTGTTCCTCTGGCATTGATCATTTACCCACCTGGAAGCCACCCACCAAACCAACCATCTAACAACTTGCACCCTCCTTTCCTTCTTACGTTTTATCAGGTGGTCAAAATGGCTCCTGACTATGTCTTTGGTTTGTTTAGGGTCAGAGGCAAACCCTGCTATTCTCAGCTACTATGCCCAAGAAGATCCAGAACTTCGCCCGCAGTGCCCTGGTGAAGCCTGTGACGGTCAATGTCGGCCGAGCCGGTGCTGCGAGCATGGACGTCATACAGGAAGCTGAGTACGTCAAACAGGAAGCCAAGATGGTGTACTTGTTGGAATGTCTTCAGAAGACTTCACCGCCGGTAAGAAACCAATGCCAGAGCCATTTTTCACTAAGTGGTGTTAGCGTTTCTTCATCTCCTAAACCGGGATCGGGTGGTCAGACCCGCTGACTGGGTTGACACATGTCATCGTGTCCAAATTGTGCAGATCGATGCTCATACTGTTGATCACTGGATTGTCTGGTCAAGACTCAATTATTTATAGACCACCACTATATAGCTGGAATATTGCTGAGTGCGGCGTAAAACTAAACTCACTCACTCACTCATCTACTAACCCTCTCAGCCATATCACTAATAATTTTCATTTTTTTTCTCTTTATTTCATTGTGAATAACACGATGTTTTGGAGCGTATGCTTGCTCCTTTATCAGGTGAAGGATAGACTCCGAAACAACATATTATTCACTATAAAGAAGTTGACATCCATAAATCTTGCTTTCGTTATGCATTCCACTTCTACTTTTCTTATACAGTGACCCTTATCAGTAATTCTTGAAAGCATTTTTACTTCTGGACTTCAAAGAAATTGATATTTGTACAAGTGTTTTGATAAGGTGACCACTTCCTTCCCCATTGCAGAACTGTCATCGGAGATTTCTCTCCTTTATATGCCTCATAGTTCATTACTGTACTGAGGAACTTAATTGTGATTTATCTGTCATTTTGAATTAATCTATTGCCTCACTGAAGCGATGTTATTGAAAATAATGGGTTAAACATAATAGGATATCATGTGTAAGATAGTGTGTCATTGATGTTAACAGTGAATGAGAGTAACAACACAGTTCCATTTCCAGGTGCTGATATTCGCAGAGAAGAAACAGGATGTTGATGCCATACATGAGTACTTACTGCTCAAGGGTGTGGAGGCTGTTGCTATACACGGAGGGAAGGGTGAGTGTCAAGGACCAGAATAGGTCCCAGTACCACATGTCAAGGAGCAGAATAGGCCCCAGTACCCCATGTCAAGTAGCAGAATAGGTCCCAGTACCCCATGTCATGGAGCAGAATAGGTCCCAGTACCCCATGTCATGGAGCAGAATAGGTCCCAGTACCCATGTCATGGAGCAGAATAGATCCCAGTACCCCATGTCAAGTAGCAGAATAGGTCCGAGTACCCATGTCATGGAGCAGAATAGGTCCCAGTACCCTATGTCAAGGAGCAGATAGGTCCCAGTACCCATGTCAAGTAGCAGAATAGGCCCCAGTACCCATGTCAAGTAGCAGAATTGGTCCCAGTACCCATGTCAAGTAGCAGAATAGGCCCCAGTACCCATGTCATGGAGCAGAATAGGTCCCAGTACCCATGTCAAGTAGCAGAATAGGTCCCAGTACCCCATGTCAAGTAGCAGAATAGGCCCCAGTACCCATGTCAAGTAGCAGAATAGGTCCCAGTACCCCATGTCAAGTAGCAGAATAGGTCCCAGTACCCCATGTCATGGAGCAGAATAGGTCCCAGAACCACATGTTATGGAGCAGAATAGGTTCCAGTACCACATGTCATGGAGCAGAATAGGTTCCAGTACCCATGTCATGGAGCAGAGTAGGGCTCAGTACCACATGTCATGGAGCAGAATAGGTCCCAGTACCACATGTCATGGAGCAGAGTAGGTCCCAGTACCACATGTCATGGAGCAGAATAGGTTCCAGTACCCATGTCATGGAGCAGAATAGGTCCCAGTACCCATGTCATAGAGCAGAATAGGTCCCAGTACCCTATGTCATGGAGCAGAATAGGGCCCAGTACCCCATGTCATGGAGCAGAATAGGTCCCAGTACCACATGTCATGGAGCAGAATAGGGTCCCAGTACCACATGTCATGGAGCAGAATAGGGCCCAGTACCCTATGTCATGGAGCAGAATAGGGCCCAGTACCCCATATCACAGGGCACTAGGTCAGTGATATATAGTGCTTGTTTCCAGTGGGCAGAAGGGTGAGCTACTGTCCTCTCTAAAAAGACTACCTTTCCCTTGTTGATAACCTCCACCACTTCTGTCATAATATCTTCCCTTTGTGTTTCCACATAATGGTCTTATAGCAAAAAGCAAAATAGCAGCAATAAGGGGTACACTTCATTTTTTTTGAACAAGTAGAAATATGACTTTCAATTTAATGTTAGATAGACAGGCATTTAACGAATAAATATGCTCACCAGGGGGTTGTCTGCAGTGAGGGTATATGGAGTTGTGCTGTAAGGACTCATTCTCTTTCTTTTTTTTAGACCAGGAAGAGAGAAGTCGTTCAGTGGAACAGTTCCGGAAGGGGGAGAAAGACGTGCTGGTGGCTACAGACGTGGCATCAAAGGGTCTTGACTTCCCTGACATTCAACATGTTATTAACTACGACATGCCGGAGGACATAGAGAACTATGGTAAGATTAGGTCCCAGTACCGTGGCGGCGTGTGGTCCTGTGCGTAGAGCTCAGGTCACAACCAGTTGAAGTTAAACAACGGTGGTTCGCGGACAGTCCTCGGATGGGTGACCATGTTTGGCAGCTTGACTCCTGAGAGTTTCTAGGACTTCAGTCCTGCCCCACAACGAAGCATATGTGATACATGTGGTCTCACCTTAGGCAAGTGAGTTTGTTCAAACTTGCCTCTGTCCACCCACCAGTAAAACTGGGTACCTGATATGATACGAATTTGAACCTTGAGTCTGAATTTGAGCCTTGAACGCCTGACAGGCGACTGGTTGTATTCTCCGCAGAGTGTTCTGTACTCATTGACCAGGGGTAATAATCAACTGGGATGCAATGAAATGTGCCAAACAAGTCAGCGAGCCTGACCACCCGATGCTGTTAGTCGCCCCTTACGACAAGCATGGGTTACTGAAGATCAATTCTACCCCGGATCTTCATGGGTAGTCAGTGAGATATTTCTTTGGGTCTGGTTATCAGTCAGGTGATTCTGCTCAACTACTTAAACAAACTGGCCCTTTAGAGAACAGTAAAAAACCTTTTGAAGTCATACTTTATATTTGAAGTAATAAGGTATTTTATAGCAAGAGATCCATGAGCTGGTTGTTTTCACAGTAACTGTGATGAAATTTGGCAGACTTTTTGTTTGCTTGTTAGATTGGATCAACTGTCTGTTGTGGTTTGAGGTAGTCTCCCCTTGATAACACTTGAAGATTCTTGGGGAGGGTAATTGTGTTCTACTGTGAGCCAAATTACAGCCATGCAACAATCTTGTAAAAAGCGGAATTTATGTTCATTTGTGAAATGTTCAAAGTTCTTTTTGGAAACAGATAATCAGATAATGTCTGAATGATTCGCGCATTTGTACTGAGAACTGTAAAGCCTTGATGCTGACTGGCTCATCGGAAAGATCACATGATGCATCAGTTGATTTTTTGCAACAAATTAAAACTTTTCTTTGTGTTTTAGTTCACAGAATTGGACGTACAGGCCGTTGCGGCAAGACGGGCATTGCAACAACTTTCATTAATAAGACAGTTGGTAAGGCCATAATTGAGAGTGCCGACATTGCAGTTTCAATACTCAGATTGAATAGACCAATTCTCTGTTATTTATACTAAATCCTGGCTTTACTTATTTCTTAAAGAAACATTGAGGCCAAAATGAGTTATCAAAACTGAAGGATGAACAACATAGTAATCAAGTATTGTCGCATGTCATGCCAGCTGAACAGAAACAATTCTGGACCAGGAAACCAGTGGTTAACAGTGCAAGTAACAATTAATGCTGTCTGGTGCCATGATCCCATCAAGGACTGTCCATGCTTGGTAGTCATTGTGACCACAAACTCCACTGTAAGTTGCCATGACAACAAATCTTTTCTTGCTGGCTTGGATATTTAGATAAGAGCAACATATATTTCCAGGATGACACAGTATCATCTTGTTTGAGAATTATTTAAAACTTACCATATTTTGTAATTCTAACAGTTAAGGTTTTGTGGTTGCAGATGAGTCTGTGTTGCTGGACTTGAAGCATCTCCTGATTGAAGCCAAACAGAAGGTGCCGGCATTCCTGGCTACTCTGTCCTCAGAGAGTGAGAAGTACTTGGACATTGGTGGTCAGTATCCAAACAGGAACACATGGCGTTGACATCCACTATACTGTTACGCTGGATGGGATGTTGGGATATTTAATCCCTCTGCAAAAATGTTTGATTCAATGTTTAAAAAAAATCAAACACCCGATTTTAAAGCATGGTGCCTGAGAAATATTGAAAATTGTCTCTATATTTCGAGTTTAATAACCACAATTATGACTGGCTATTTTTACATAAGCTTTGATTAAAACTCTGATTAAGGCTGAAGGGATAGTTACACAAAGTGGTCAGAGTGCTACAATTCTTGTAAGTCTGTGCTATATACCAGTATGATATAAGTGTGCCTTGGAACACCACAGCGCACTTTAATCCCAGTGTTGTGCTAACACTGGTATTGAAGTGCAAGTGTTGTGCTAACACTAGGATTGACGTGCGCTGTGGTGGTCCAAGGCACATAACTCTTGACAGTACAGAAATATCAATTACAGTGATGAGAACATGGCTTAGCTTCAACTCACCAATTATTCTGAAAATACATATAGCACCCCATTTTTACTGTACCAGAACAAATTACTAGCAGGGAGTAGCATATGCTATATTATAAAACAGTGTTAAAATTATGTAGTTTCTATCATAATTTGTCTTGTTCCAGGTGAGATTGGATGTTCATATTGTGGCGGTTTGGGTCATCGTATTGCGGATTGTCCCAAGTTGGAGGCAATGCAGACGAAACAAGCCCAGGGCATCGGTCGGAGAGACTATTTGGCTCACAACAGTGCAGACTGGTAGAGTGGATCATGTCAAGGCAAAACTGCTGATCTACTTCCGAGAACACATCTGTGCAAGCAGTGACTTTGTTTCTAGGATGTTCTTGGATACTAGTTGACAAGCCCCTCAAACTCAGATAAATGGGATAAAAAGCACATTGTTTGCCTAGAATCCAAGCTGTGTAATTATTGGATTGAACCACTGTGATGTTGTCAGCTTGTTTCATGTTGTGCACACTGCTGAAACTGTTCCAGTGATTTTACAGGCTTTTCTAGAGTGGTATACCTAATCTGACAGTGGTAAGATGTCCTTAATCTAAGGCATTCTTATGACCAATGAAAAACTTGCTGGTATATTTTGTTTTATGGGTCTGTTAAGTAACAGAAGCATCTCCCATATTTTAGCATGGACATTTCGTGGAACAGGTCCCTGAACTGATTTGAAAATGGTATAATACACTGTACTGTTTTTCTTCAGCACTGTCAATGTACGAGTTAAACTACGAACTTAACTATCAGATGTTTCTTCATATGACTATTTCATGTTTGTGTAAATATCCATGTCAATAAACCGTGATCATTCTATGGAAATTGTGTCTATTTAGGAAGTTTTATAGAAGTTCACTTTCCATCATCACACAGTCACTCTACAACAAATTCTGTTGACAGTTCATGGAATCAGTGTTTTTTATTTAAATTTTTGAAAAATCTGTTTTTGTTAAAAGTAACTTTGAATTTTAGATGCTCACAAAATAAAACTTCCAAGTAAAACGGCCCCATTCAGTATGAATTGCTCCAAATGAGTTGTACACTGGTATCTGCAATATGCAGAGTTATGTTGATTAATTTTTGCCAAACAGCAAGATTCCAGCTATTGTTTTGTGAAATCGTCTGCTTGACATTGTGGGAGGAAAGATTTGGTCTTCAACAGATTTTTTAATGAAGATAAAAGGTTTCTTACACTTTCCATCTGAGATTCTGTAGAACATGCAATGCAAAAAGCTATAGTTAACCTTTGTTATAGTACGAGTAAACAGTCATTGCAAGATGTGAATGTTTTCCATGCACCAACTTCTTCTAGCCTCACACAACACAAAACCAACAAGTATTTTTTTTCTTTTTATTGCTGTAGCAGATTTTTGACGACACAGACTTGTGTCTACAATGATGAGACTGACTACCTGCATGGCAATGATAACAATGGGATGGATGCACATGTCATACATGACGACATATCCACACGTATAACAACACTCGGTCTGTCTCCACTGTTTATTGAGTCGCTCGCTGCTAGTGCAATACTTGCAGCCTTGTGCTGGTGCAGGTTTAATCTCAACTAACTTCCGGACTGGTTACCATTCTCTTCAAGTCTTCACATTGGTCCTTTGATTCATTTCTTATCACAATAGCTTTGTTCATCTCTATGTACAGTGTAGCAATACTGCTTTATTTTGGAAGGAAATGGACAGACCAGAGGGCAGGCAAAAGGGAAGGGAAACTGAAAATCCAATCTGTATTGTTGATATTTGGGTTTCAATAACCCCGGGGAACTTTCATTAAGTACATTTTTCTGTTTTATTCAACAGGTTTATTTCTACAGTTTTACTAGGAACTGCAATTTGATATTGGTGCACAAAATTATTTCAAATCAAAACCAAAAAAATATATGAAGAAAATAATAATGAATCAACTTGAGAGAACAGTGGTTGCCAAGTCGGTTTTTAGCAACACAAGGTCAACATGACCTGTGTGGCAACTTAATGCTAAGGACATTTCAATTGAATCACTTGATATATGATCAACAAATTATATCAACAAATATTCAGGTACACAGCTTTGTTAAACCTCAGCATTATGCATACAGTTTGCTTTGGAATGCAAAAATTTCATCTGATGTCATGCAACTCAAATATTCCTTGATGTTCACAAATCTTAAAATAAACATGGACAAAATCCATATTTTAATTACTTCAAGCTTGGATAGATACAAGTAAGCTGGACCAAACAGAAGATACACTGGTCAATTTTCATACAGAATTAAAGTGTAAAGAGGAACATAAAGAGATTGTGATTGATGTCAAATCTTTCTGGTCAGGTTAGAATTGTTAATGTGAATCTCAGGTTTCACACAAGACTAGATTTCTTAGTTGTAACAAATTAAGTAGTAGCATATTAATATCATGGCACAAGCACAATTCGGGCTAATAGGATTTTGTACGTGATTAAACCGGGACAACGAGAAAAACTCAACCTTGATAAACAACACTGAAGACATTACTGCAGAGTTACAGTGCAACAGAATGCTACAGCGCAAATCCAAGCTTTCTGATATGCATACAAATGAGAGTACCTGATAGATATTACAATGAAAGTTCATTGCCAACACAAAAGTCATAACATGTTATATGTTCACAAACATACAGGAGTACAAACTCATAATGGAATGATCTGTGAGTTTCTACTGGGACACACTGCAGATTCAGCTAAGACTGAGGTTACACATAGGTATATTTTGATTAATCTTTATTCACATCACCGGCTCAGTGCCATCGTTTGTATAATTCATGGACTAGTTAGAACACTGTTGATTTTAAAGTTATTAATCAAGAAGGGGTCAACTGGCATGAAATCGTTGTACACTTATTGTTGAAGCCTTAAAGTGGAAACACTTCCAGTATCACTAGTCCTGTTATCATTAAAACTCCTGTTCGCAACTTGGTTGCACTATCAGAGAACAGGAATCAATACTGTAATTGTACTGCACACAATAGAGCAAACGTTCATGCACCTTTAATATTTGTCACTAGGGGGAAGATCCTTACCAAAAGCCTTCATGTTTCACAGAGACTGATGCAAGTTCTATCTAAAAAATATCCTTCAAGGTAATTTGATTTTGACTGGATTGCAGTCTACATGTTTTCTGCTGACATCCTTTACAGTAGTTGGGGTTACAACGTAGTAACTCATGGGTTATATGCTTTTCTGCTGACATGTTTTTGCTATGGCCAGCATCTTGCTGAAATAGGCACTAGCATAGTACACACATTATCTCATTTCAAATGACTATCAACACTTGACTAAAGGCCCCTTTGTACCTCTCAATATTCTGCAAGATGGCCCAGTAATGTCTTTTCAGAAAATTAAATTAAACTTAGTTCATTCTTTACTTCGCTTAGAAACAAAGTTACAATACATACTTAATAATATGCTCTGGCCTTAAGGGTTTCATGCGAGTCCTAGTGAAAAGAACCAATATTTCGGCACTGATTGTATGGTACCTAAACAGGCATGTGTGTCCCAGGTCTGTAACTACAGCCAACGTTCTTGACATTTCCTTGAGGGATGGTTTGCCATATCAGTTGCTAACCATCAGGGGGCTTCAGGGAAATGTCCAGACAAGCCATGACATTTCATGTCAATAACAAAACATATTGCACAAGTGTACAAACTGATCTTCAATTACACAACTAAGTACATTACTAATACTGAGGTCTTACACAAAGCAACAGGGTAACAAGGAAGTCCGTGATGAACAAATAGACTGAGCACTACCTAATCCCATACACAAACAGTTCTTTTGTATAGTTTGGCAAAGACTTGAGCAAAAACAATTCAAAGAATCTATCATGAGCACAGAAGAACCTAACCCTCTACAAATGCACCAGCAGTGTAATGTAGAACTGAAGAAAAGATCTGGTTTAAAACTTTAATTTAAAAGAAAGGGAGGAGATACCTAATAGCTTGGTGCTTGAACACTTTTACTTTTTTAAAATTACACTATTGGTTTACTAAAACCATGTATTGCTGGAACAAAAGCAAAAGAATGTGTTTATTTCTTAAACCATCTCTAACGTATATTATGAGGTTTAATTGTGTAACAAAGTAAATTTAGATATAAACTTAGCACCTTCAACTTCTCTAACAGGGAAGCTCATTCTTTTATCACTTATGAAGTTATACCTTAAGATATACAGAAAAACGACATGACACTTTTAAATATGAAACCACTCTTCTGCTCCTCAGTAATTTTTTGTACAAGCAACATAGGAATAAGCACAACATGCAGCCCTAAAAAGGATGAATTTTAAAGAGAGCTCAACTACCATGACACTAACCACTGAAAAACAAATAAAAGATCCATGTTCAACAAGAGGCTTAATTCAAACTAATCAGAACCATTCTAGGCATATTAAACCAAGGCATTATGTCAATCTCTTATTTCCCTGAAAACATGTTTGACTAGTGCTTACATAAGAGTCAAGTAAATTATACCAATATTGTTTCTAAAATAAAAAAGAATACAAAGTTGTCCATCTGCTGCCCTGAAAGCCTCAAGCACATGTACACTTTTGTTAGCCCCACCAATCCATTCTATTACTGTTAGTTCATGTTACAAATTTAATGCTTAAAGCCTGTTATATACCCGTTTCTCATTCATATTATTAATAGATTAAAGTTGTGTATACCAGTTTGTTAGTCTTGATAATGCAAATCATTTTCTGGCTTAAAGGATATGAAATACACATTTCATCACATAAGTTAATGATGCCAGAAACTTCTTGATAGCTACCCTAAATTTTTCTGCTTCAAATTATAAAGTCATTTCATTTCAGAAGTGAATAGAGCAACATTTCATAGCGAACAGAACAATTTTCTAGGCCTGAACTGTCAAGTACTTTACAGCAGCCTTCCTTCTTAAATGATCATGGGAAATGTTATTGGCACATGATAGATAATGCAATGATTATGTGGATGATAAACCTGTATCTAACATAGCACTTCAAAACCAGTGTTAACAGTAGTAGATGAAACATTGCAGCACTATTGTGTTAAGACATTCCATGTAATCAGGTGCTAGTGAAAACCAACTCAAAATTTTAGAAACACCAGCACAGATAAGTCAGTTTATGCCGAGAAGGTAAGAGAACACTCGGGGTGGAACGGTTTCTGAAAACTTATGCTTATGGAGAGTGCTGCTTGAATCAGTCTCACTGCCGAGAAATTATGCTCGAGACTTGGAGAGCATGTGTGAAGATAGGGTCTTTTGGTCAGAAAGGACCACTGAACTTATCCTTGATTCTTTAAAGCCATCCCGACTTCATTTTGTTCCTTGGGATATCACTTAGAAAAACAATATCCTTATTCCTTTCAAGGAATGGAGCATGAATTCATTCTCATATTTACAATCGCTTCCGAGGGAGTCATGTTAACTTCCGGACATCAGTTACGCCTGCACAAAAAACCTGAGACTGAACTGTGTCTTCACAAGTGTTCTGTCTCCAGGCATCGTTTGCACCAATTAGAACAATACATCTAGGTTCATGTCTGTGCTAGTCTTTGCTTTGAAATATATACAAATTGTTGGTAGCTGCGATGGCAATAATGTTCTCCTGAGGATGCCATGCAGTGTGCAAAATCTTTTTGTTGAAGTCCAGACAGTCTACACTAATCTCATCCTTCTTGCGTTTGCCTCCAGTGCAAACCTTGCGGGGTTTCAGGACTGTTTTTGGCTTCATGTTCTCCCGACATGCTTCAAGCGTACTGTCCCTCTTCTGGTCACGATCGAACATACGGAAGAAATTGTTGTATGAACCTGTCATAATGTGCCTGAAAAGAAACAGTCGGTGTTCATTTCTTTCTTAAATACCATCATTTGACAAGCAGTTACAATGGATAAATTTTAATCCAGTAATCATCAGTACATATAGACACGAACATGCTAAAAATATCTTCCACAAAATGAGTACGTGAGTGGGCGAGTGAGTTTAGTTTTATGCTGCACTCAGCAATATTCCAGCTATATGATGAAGGTCTAATAATCGGGTCTGGACCAGACAATCCAGTGATCAACAGCATGAACACAGATCTATGCAATTGGGATACGATGTCTTGTCAACCAACTTGGTGAGCCTGACGCTTCTGTTAGTCGCCTTACGATAAGCATGGGTTACGGAAGACCAATTATAACCCGGATCTTCAAGGGTTAAATTGAGTATGTATATGTAGGAGTGAAATAATTTAATAGACTTGACCAGATGTCACAAAAATTTCTACTTTCAAAACAATGATTACAGTCCATTTGAGTCAGAAACGGACCGATGAATTGCAAATTTTATCATTGTACAAAATTGCCACATAAATATAAATAGTACACGTTTATCATTTACTAATACCCAACAGCTTTCTTATATTTGAAAATTTTCCGGACTCCACCAAAAAAGTTCTTTAAGAAACTTATCAGTAAACTTTTGACACAGTTCACTATTTGTTACGAGGGAGGAGTGCAGAGAAAGGGACAGCCAGGTGTTAGAGAAGCACGTGCACAAGTGCCCACCAAGTTATTGATTCATTAGCCTGTGCTGTGCCGTCTCCATCCTTTCTCGCACACCTGGCTGTCCCTTTCTCTGCACTCCTCCCTCGTAACAAATAGTGAACTGTGTCAAAAGTTTACTGATAGTTTCTTAAAGAACTTTCTTGGTGGAGTCCGGAAAATTTTCAAATATAAGAAAGCTGTTGGGTATTAGTAAATGATAAACATGTGTACTATTTATATTTATGTGGCAATTTTGTACAATGTTAAAATTTGCAATTCATCGGTCCATTTCTGACTCAAACGGACTGTAGAGATGAATTTAAGACTGTTAAACCACATGTTATATTTCATCTAATGGACACATTTGCAGTACTCACCTATCATCTCCACTCCAGGAACACTCAAACTTGTCAAATATACAGTCATTTTCATAGAGAGAACACAACTTGCTCCTCAAATATTCATGGACCTGGTAAGTTTCAACAGGCTTGTTTTCCATGTTCAAGTCCCACACTTTAACTGACAAATAGTCTCTAGTTATCAAGTATCTTCCATTGTGACTAAACTTCACATCAGATATACTTGATATAATTTCCGAAAAGAAACTCCTGTTTGTTGGGTCTTCTGGCTCCTCAAAAACTGAAAGAATATAACAAAAACGGATTGTACAATTTATGTGACAAAGAACGGAAAAAAATGGGGATTGTACATTTTAAGATTATTTAATTACAACCAAAGAAAACCATATCTGCAGGTAACGGGGCTTGTAAGACATGACATTAGAGTCTTCAAGCACGAAGCCTGCATCTTAATATCCCTGTGTTTCTAGTTTTGTCAAGAAAACAAATATCAGGACAAACAAGTGTCTCACAGGCACTACAGAAATCAGTGGAAAAACACATGAAAGCATAAACAGATGCCTGTAATTTGTAAAGCAGATTTTCCACCCTCTTTGAAAGACATTTTTGGTAGCTAATTGACACTTGAGAACATGGATATTTAGAAGTTCGTAAAAGTTTTTGCTGCTATTGATTTAAGATTTGGCTTGAATTTGAATGTTTTATAATAATGTGATCAGTCTACTTCTTGGCAGAAAACCTTTGTCGCATCATCAACTGTAGATAATCACTCATCATCACAAAGACTACACTGATGGGTCATATTGGTCCATTTTATGGAGAAAAAAAAATTATATAAAAAAAATCACCTTTAGTACTGTGGTTGAAAAAAACCCCAAAACCTGAGGAAATGAACCTATCCATAAGACGTGATTGTGCTAGTATATCCTGCTTTTGGCCAAGACGGCACAAACTTGGCTCTAAAGATAATTTTCAGGTGATCTTGGTGCTGGTTACAAGAATCATTAACAGCTCAGCTTACTCCAAAAAATCGGATATAGAAAAATGTTTGAATATCTAGGAATTATATCTGCAGGTAACGGGGCTTGTAAGACATGACATTAGAGTCTTCAAGCACGAAGCCTGCATCTTATTATCCCTGTGTTTCTAGTTTTGTCAAGAAAACAAATATCAGGACAAACAAGTGTCTCACAGGCACTACAGAAATCAGTGGAAAAACACATGAAAGCATAAACAGATGCCTGTAATTTGTAAAGCAGATTTTCCACCCTCTTTGAAAGACATTTTTGGTAGCTAATTGACACTTGAGAACATGGATATTTAGAAGTTTGTAAAAGTTTTTGCTGCTATTGATTTAAGATTTGGCTTGAATTTTAATGTTTTATAATAATGTGATCAGTCTACTTCTTGGCAGAAAATCTTTGTCGCATCATCAACTGTAAATAATCACTTATCATCACAAAGACTACACTGATGGGTCATATTGGTCCATTTTATGGAGAACATTTTTTTATAAAAAAACCAAACACCATTAGTACTGTGGTTGAAAAAACCCCAAAACCTGAGGAAATGAACCTATCCATAAGACGTGATTGTGCTAGTATTTCCTGCTTTTGGCCAAGACGGCACAAACTTGCCTCTAAAGATAATTTTCAGGTGATCTTGGTGCTGGTTACAAGAATCATTAACAACTCAGCTTACTCCAAAAAATCGGATATAGAAAAATGTTTGAATATCTAGGAATTATATCTGCAGGTAACGGGGCTTGTAAGACATGACATTAGAGTCTTCAAGCACGAAGCCTGCATCTTATTATCCCTGTGTTTCTAGTTTTGTCAAGAAAACAAATATCAGGACAAACAAGTGTCTCACAGGTACTTATCACTCCAGCAGTGGCAAAATCCAGAATTGTGTGTTGCAGAATAATGGTTAGAAATTTTATCTATTTCAGACAGAGGTTGCATCTTCTGAAAGTCATTTGTTATTTCACATTTATTGATAGCATACTTACGTTTGGCATGTTTATCACACAAGGCGTTGTCCCTCATGTCACATAACCTAATTGTTCCTTTGCTGCTACTATAGACAAACATGTTACATTCCCGAGGGTGGAACTCAGACGCTGTAATCACCTCAGTCAACTCCTCCATGTTTGCTGGTTTGATGTCAACAATATCTTAATACTGGTTAAAGAAAACAAGCTGAGATCCAATGATGCATCAAAATATGCCTTGCTGATTAATGCTCAGCCATGTTCCAGCTCAGACAGCTGCTTGAAAAGATGCCGTGACAATCCAGTTTTTGTAAAGATGATCCATGCCAAGTCGTGCTTTCAAATGATCCTGAATCCCCCACCACCCTTATCAATGCTTATGGTGTCAATCACTGGTTTGTGTGGTCCAGGTTCAAGCCTGTAAAGACCACCATCACATCTGGAACATTGCAGAGTGCTTTGTTAAACAAACAGTGAGCGAGTTTAGTATTACGCTGCTTTTAGCAATATTCCAGCAATATCACGGCAGGGGACACCAGAAATGGGCTTCACACATTGGACCAATGTGGGGAATCGAACCCAGGTCTTCTGCGTGATGAGAGAACGCTTTAACCACTGGGTTACCCCACCGCCCCAAACAAACAAGATGTCTTGTGAGCAAGGATTTGAGCCTGCAAAGTACCATGACAAGCAATAAACCAGGTCACAACACCAGTGCTCCATATAGGTTTCACTGTGTTACAGCCACCATATGCTTTTTCAGATTTATTCTGTCCCCATTTAAGTGCTCAAGAAGACAGTGATGTGATTGCCATATTAGATGGACAAGATTAGCAAGAAAGTACTGTAGGGATTACAAATGCACATCAGGATAGAATCTCAGTAATGTTTAACACAAACGTACCTTTGAATACCAGTCTGAACATTGAAATAATTAAATATGATTCAGCTGTGAATCAGAAAGGTATGGAGAGAGACCAAATGAATTTATTACTAATTCTAAATATGTTTGCAGTAGTTGGAACTTGGGAGAAAATGACATCTCAAAGCTCAAGACCTACAGTTACTATCCCTGCCAATTCAAATCAGAAGAAGATGCAAACTTCAAAAGATTAAAGCTGTGACAGGTTGAAGCTGGGATTATAGCAGCCTCTACAATGAAAGCACAGATGGGTGGGTAGCTGCTGCAGGTGGAAGCAGGGAAGAGATGCCTTAGAGATGCCTAAGAGGTGACAAAATGTAATAAGTGGCTCGACTTGGTGACTAGACTGGCTGCACGACAGCATATTGTCTGGAAAAGACTTGCCAAGTGTGTTGTTCAATAAGGTATAGAAGTTGAAAATGAAAGACAAATATTTTCTTAGAGAAGGATACTGAAACTTTGGTCTGTAATTTCCAAGTTCCATAAATTGATGCGCAGGTCATCAGCAGAGAGATAGGTGGCCTGGTCACTGTTGACCGATATGGAGTTAATGTGATATGTGTGAGCATTAGCAAAAACTCTCTTGGGACTAGCTTCAACCATGAGCTCCATGGGAGCAAACACTGGCACTCTGAGTGAGGTGATGGAGTTCGGGTCACGGAGGACCCCATTTTCATCTTTCAGGTTGTAGCCTTCTGGTCGCTTGTCACGTTCAGCAACCTTCCACAACTTGATTGTCTTATCTGAAAGAAATCATGACATTTTTTATGATGGATACATACTTGAGTCTGTTTATCATAATTTGAGGTGAGGTGACATTGGGTTTAACATCGTGCATGAGAATATTTCGCTCATATGAAGACGTGCATGTGTGTGTATGTGTATGTGCGGCTGCTTGTACTAGCCCAGACTTAAGCTGGTTTTATAGTGCTAGCTCACTGAGATACCATGCAGCAGTGAAGCATGAATACCCCACTCAGACACATATACTGACTCAGAGCCAACCAGTCCTTGTTGTACCCATTAATGCCGAGCCCCAGACAGGGACCAACAAGAACCATATTTTAACGTCTTTTGGTATGACGCGGTCGGGAATCGAACCCGTGACCTTCCGCTCTCCAGGCGGACTCTCTAACCACGACACCACGGAGGCAGTCATATCATAATTTGAAGAGTGTGAGTCTAGTTTTATTGAACTTTTAGCAATGCTCCAGCAACATCACAGAAGGGGGCACCTGAAATGGGACTTCACAGATTGTACCCATGTAGTGAAAGATTTAACCACAAGGCTCAATTTGGAATTTACCAGCAGAAAAGCAATGTTTGTAATGTTAAGGGGAGTCTCACCCAAGATTAGTTTCTACACAGTACAATGGAAAAGGTAAATCAGGTTCACATTTTACAGGAATGTCAGGTACGTCTGCTGGAGCCTTTATCAACCACAGTTTTGGGAATTGCAAAGACCTGCAAATAAGGACTCCCTGTCAACAGTGCCCAACCTACCATTGGTAGACAGAAGGAAATGATTCCTGTTTGTTCGTTTCAGCCAACGGATTTTGTTGATCTTCTCTTCAATTTCTAAACTTTTGAGGTAATCAAACTCTGGTTCATGAGACTGGAATGTGCTGTACACATTGTATTCCCCACGATTTGGGCCACCTGCTACCTTGCTCTGAAGCAACGTATCATTCTGAAAAGGAACATGACAAATGGTGATAAATCTGCTGCAGTGCACTTACTTATCAATACAAACGTAGTCCCATTTTCAAATGTTAACTATCCTCCTCCAAGACAATTAGAATAGACATTGTAAACTCACAAGAAAATTTAAAAGGGAACTCAAATATTCATCTGTCTTAGTTTGGCTATGCAACCTTGTCTGTGCATTACTTTGTCATGAGATTAACTACAGTAAATGAATGTACTGGGTGTTTAACTCCTGATTATACTTAACATGTTGAGCTTGCACATTATGTATTAAGCAGGGTTTAAAATCAGCTGATTGTTTTTATTCAAATACCCTAGTAGTGGCATAAAAGAATGTCTGATAAAAACGCCATGAAAGGTCATGTTGACATTTACAGAAGCACAAGTACTACAACACATTTTAGATTTCATGATTGTCGACACATTAAAACAAGAAACACTGATATGTTACTGACCAGCCTGTCGCGCTGGAATATGACAACACGTCCACCCTTGTCCCCAGTGGCTAGCAAATCCCCATCACTGTTGAACTCGACACAGGAAATTATGTCGGCTGCAAAAACAGGAACTGTGGATCAACATTTTTATTGATTTCAATGTAGATTTCATGTACTAATTGAAGACTGTGAAAAATATTTTAAAAAGCAGGTGAACATGGGAGCAAAGAATAATCATCATGCCAAGACAAATTAGTATCATAGAGCATAAGTTTTGCCAATGACAACACATTAAAACTGACATCGAACAGCTGGCATAAGGTATCACAAGCTGACACAAATGTAAACATGCACAAATAATTTTACAATCATAAGAATGTGAACTTTCAGATAAATTTAAACTACATTGCACTTTGTTATGTCTTGCAGACCACAGACTTTAAAATTGACAGGGCAACGAGTGAATAAGTTAGCATTGTGTCACCTATACAGTGACAGGATAACTAAAGACTTTGCGAAACAAATGACATGTTCAGTATTTCACACAATGCAAAGAGGGTCACAGATTTTAATAGCAGTGAGTATTTACTCTCTGGATTTTGTTTCCTTTCTGTCTTTGATACATTTTTAGCCACTTGGGTTCAGTCTTGTGGGTATTTTAACCCCAAAAGTGGCACTTTTTAAACATTGTTCAAGTTAGAATGCTGTTTCATGTATTTCTGTTGTAGCCCATGTTTATGTGCCAAAGCATGCTGTGCATAGCCAGATAGATCTATATAGATTTTATGGCGTATCATTCACAGAAAACTTTATGCAGATGTGATTAATGCATTAGAATAGTAACTAAATCCCTGTTAAAAGAATTGAAGTGGTACTGTGATTCTAAATCCCTTTTTGTAAGCAACTAGCACATGACTTAGGAAAGCAGAATTTCTGAGTACTGACAAAAATGCCAAATTGTAAAAGAGGCTTAGAGATAGGATGAAAGCCACTGTCCATAACTACCTTTATGTACCTAATGCCAAGCAATGTTATTTCTTAAAATGAAAGTTTGATGCTAATTCAGCAAAACAAACAAACGGCGAGAACAGTTTAGTATCAAGAGAGCATGCCCAAAATAGAACTAAGTACAATTCAAAGCGATTCCCATTGCAACACCGAGGTACTTCCGTTAACCTTCATTCAGGTCCAACTAGACCTGCATCATGAGCTCGTAATAGTGAGTGATAAACATCAAAGGAAACATGCAAACATACGCAGTTAGAATGTAAATGTAAAACACGAAATTCCATTTGTGACCATCTACTTGGCGAAAGAAACAGACACCTGCAAAATACTCTTGACGGGTAACAAACGTGATATAGGGCTATGTTTCTTGGAACAGTTTAACAAGTTATCTCTCTGCATCCTATACAATAACGATTTTTCTGAAGACCGTACTCTGAATTAGGAGTGAATTGGATCCGATATATAGATCAGGCGGGCTCTATGTCGAATACTTGTGTCAGACGAGTGGGAGTTGGGCAGACAGAATGAATTTACAGCTTATTACATATGCAATATCCAAGTAACGAGGACTCATATACCTTCAGTCACTTCATCTTCTATCGTCCCTTTAACTTGTGAGAAACACCACTGAATCTCCCCGCCATTGCCTGCAAAAACAAAAAAACATTCATTATCATGCTGTTGCGAGTGAATCTTATCTTCATGCCGGAAAGACGCTGTCAAGACTCGACAAGATAAATAATTTTGCACCTACCCGCCATCATGAATCAAAATGGATCTTGCTCTAATTTTTTCAAACGTTTTAGCAATTTGCAGAGGGATTTAAATTCCACAGGAATACTGGTTAATAGAGGATGTCATTGGATTTGACATTTAACGTAGTTTCATAGAAGACATATCAAAATGGCGCACTGTGGCTAAGTGTTGTATGACGTCACTTCCATAATGCACCATGGGAAGCCCGGCATACATATAGTGTTTTCTTAACGACACATCAATGTACGACATAAACCGTCTGTTGAAACATACGATTCCCACTCCTTGTGTTAATACGGACAAAATAAATGCGGCTTCTTCTACGAAACAGCATTTTACAGCTAAACATATTTTGTCAAAGATTTGATGAACAAAATACAAATTGTATGTTTATAATTGCCGGGATTCTTGTTAAACATAAAACGCCATGGTATTTGTAATCTGAACGTTCAGTTTGAAACTAAAGCTACATTGAAAACTTCATTACTTGTTATACGTATGGTTACCGTTCGTTATTTTTGATTGTTTGTTAAAAATAAGTGTTTCCACATGTTTATAACAGTAAACCCCAGTCAGAACAGCTGGAACAGTGTGTTAATATATATATATATATTTTAACATATATATATATATAAACTTCAATTTTATTTTGTATTAATCATTCCAAATATGACGATAGTTAATGTATATATTTCGTACAAACTTCCCTCTTGCAATACCTTCAAAATTAGGTATAAACAGGCAACCTTTATCCGGGAATTAGAAATACTAATATTAATGATTACACTAAAATACTATGTATTTGAATTTTCGCTGATTGGAAAAAGCGTATTTCTGGGTGTATTAGTAGAAAACATACTATCGTTGATAAGCAGGTATGTTTTCCTCTGCCAATGTTTTTAATTTTCAGTTTCTTTGTCCCAAGGCCAAAGTTTTAATACGTCAGAGTTTTTGCGTACACTGAAAAAAGTAGTTGGAAGCCATGGTGAGTGAGTGAGTGAGTGAGTGGGTTGAACACCGCTTTGAACAGTATTCCAGTTAGATCAGGTCGTGTCAGCCGAGTGAGTAAGTGAGTTTAGTTTTACGCCGCTTTTAGCAATATTCCAGCAATATCACGACGGGGGACACCAGATATGGGCTTCACACATTGTACACATGTGGGTAATCGAATATGAGTCTTCGGCGTAACGAGCGAACGCATTAACCACTGGGCTACAACACCGCCCCGCAGGCCTCAAACCTATACCACATTGGTCGAACCCACGAACAGGGGTTTGGTGGCGACAAACCTGGAAACAATCTGGGGCGAATGGGAATTTGAACCAACAACAGCAGGGTCCTGGCGTGGCCAAGGGACGCAAATCTGTAAGGGACTTGCGGCGCCTTCGACGTCTGTCGCGTGTGTGTGTCGCTCAAAGTGAAATAAGGTTTTCTGTGAAAACGAATAACCCAACAGGGATAGTGTCCATTTAACTCGTCCTTTAGAAATGATATTAGCCATTTCAATTTCTAACGATTGAGTGAATTAATAATGTTTTCCAATTATATCTTTAAAAATCACCTGCAACAATGAAGTAGTTATCTTGATGTTTACTTTGGTTAACTTTGCAAAGTTAATAGGTGCAGGTGCATAGAAAGCTAGAAGCGGTTGAATTAACGTTGTTCAACGCCGTAATACTGCACAGCCTCATCCAGCTGGTCTGTAAATATCTAAGCCTTACCACTGTGCCCTTTAAAATGACAAAAATAAGTGACGATGGACTAAGAAAGATTCCATCGTTGGTTATTTCTTGTCATTTTATCTCGATACCACCCCCAACACCCCCCTTTCAAACCCTTGCGTCAGTAGGCCATGCATTACATGTCGCATTCAAAGCCAGTTGTTAGGTTAACACTATTTACATCTTTTTCCCATATCGTCGGACGAAGCAGTTCCAAATAAAACTGAAATGGGAAGTACAGTAAATTTTATTTGTGTTTACATTTACTTGCCACGTGAACAGGTACATTGTCAATGGGAAAATGAAGGGCTTTTTCAGGGAAACCACAAGAGAAAAACAAACAGCTACTTTTGACACTTAACCACAATATTCAAAACTTGAAAGTATAACTGTACACACGATAACCTTTTTTTGCTGACGTACAAATTTATAGACGCACGCACCCGTATTTTTATGGTTCGTAACAAAAGTTGGGTAGTGTATAAACACACGACAAACCATTTCACGTCTATAATTTGGTATATCGCCCATTAAAAGTATTATTTCCATTTCCTGTCACGAACACACTACAATCGTGAAACATTGGGAATGTTCGGAACAGTTCAGTGGAACCTCGGTTATTCAGTGTTATCATCACTGTCAACACACAGCCCCGGATCTTCGTAACACTTCCTTTGAGCTTCTGATTAATAAACGACTAATCATCTCTTGCATACGTAAATACAAATAAACAGGTAAAGGCTTAAGGTAAAACCCACGATATATAGGCCTACTCATTACAACAATATCTAATCACCGAACACTTACGATCGAGCCATCGAACAAAGGCAGTAGGTGTGGTGTTTATCTATATCTGTGGGTGCTTCGCGTGATAACTTTTTGAATTTGTGGAATTGAAACAGAACTTCCCTGTAGATTGCCGACTGATTCAGTACTGTTTTACGCCGTTTCGTCATTCTACAACGCGGGCGTCAGATGAGGTCTTCAACATTGTACCCATTTTGGGAACCGAACCCAGACCTTCCAGCCTGTAGGGCGAACGCTTTAACCACTTGGCCACCCCTCCGCGGGTAACAATTAGTGAGTGAGTTTAGTTTTACGCCGCTTTTAGCAATAGCCCAGCAATATCACGGCGAGAGACACCAGAAATGGGCTGCACACATTGTACCCAAGTGGGGAATCGAACCCAGACCCTTCCAGCCTGACGAGTGAACGCTTTAACCACAAGGCTACCGCGGGTAACGATTATGAGTGGGTGATGGTGGTAATTGGTCTCGTACGTTTATGAGTGAGTGTTTAACACTACAGTCAGTAGTTTTACAGCTATAATTTCGCCGGCCATGTCAGGGCATGAGCAACGATCGCCGCGATCAATGCACGAGACCGACCAACCGATCCCCATTTTTGACAGCTTTAACAGCAAACATTAGGCACTTGAAACCTACCATAATCTAAGAAAAAACCCGGCCCGTATCAGAGCCCGGTTCATATACCGTATTGCTTCTGTTATAGACCCGTGAAGGTCCGGGTTAGAATTGATCTTCAGTAACCCATGCTTGTCGTAGGAGGCGACTAACGGGATTGGGTGGTCAGGCTCGCTGGCTTGGTTGACACATGTCATCGGTTCCTAATTTCGCAGATCGATGCTCATGCTGGTGATCACTGGATTGTCTGGTCCAGACTCGATTATTTACAGACCGCCGCCATATAGTTGGAATATTGCTGAGTGCGGCGTAAACTTAAACTCACTCTCTCCTCTGTTATACGTCGTGAACCCAATACCAGTCGGCCTCCATTTGAAACCGGGTCTGAAGTTCTGCCCAAACAAATGGAGACAGGGGTCTCTATAAGACGCGAGGTGTCAAGATGAGTTTCCTTCTTATACTGTGATAATGTTGGTGATTAAGAAATAACCGTTTCTAGTAAAAATGTACACTTTTCGTGACTACAGGATTTGGGATTTTGATAGGATATTTGCCACTGTACCAGCACAAACAGAATAGACGCCGACACAACAGATTGCGCGAATGTCTTTCATGTTTGGGCGTCTATTAGAGGAAATACCGTATTAGATGCCCGGCCGTTATTCCTTCCGTGCCTTGTCAAGAATGCCCGGTCTGGTATAGTTAAGTTTTAGTGTAAGGGGAAGAAACCTCTGACAGTGTTATTTACTGCGGCACTCACCAATAATCCAATTGTTCTTCAAATAATCAGATTAGACCATCCAGTGACCGACATTGTGAGCCTCGATTCACGGATTGGAATACCAGTTTATTGGGTACCAAGTTACCATAGCTGACAACTGATTTTTGTAATTGACTAGGTTGGTGGGGACCGCTTCTAACCCGAAATCTGCAAGATTTGTCAGACTGACCGGACTTCAGCACCTTGTTCTGAGACCCGTCACCTGATAATGGTTTAAGTGAGTTCTATTTGAGGCATGTTTCTTTGCAGTTTACCAGTGTGTGAAATAAGCCAAAAATCCAGTCAGACATAAGGGCTGGTAACTTCAAAATGTCACCAGCCCAAAATGGATTTAACCAGACCAAATATGGTGTATTTACTCAGATGTATGGAACATCTAAAATTGTTACCAGACCATCGGGCTGGCTAGCTGTAAATTTAGACCGTCCGTCAGAAATCTAAACCGTCTCGGGCGGTCGGATGGGCCTTATTTCATACACTGTTTAGTGCCGCAAAATTCCAGCGATATGGCCACCTCCTGTAAATAATCGCGTCTGGGCCAGACAATCCAGTGATCAACATCATGAATTTCGATCTACGCAAATGGGACACGTAGACGTGTCAAGTAAGTCAGCGAGCCTCAACACCCGATCCCGTTAGTCGCCTCTTACGACAAGCATGAGTTGCAGAAGATCAATTCTAACCCGGATCCGCTCGGGCTGTGAACGTGTCATAACCGACCGCTTTAACCACTGGGCTATCCCACCGACCTCGCTATATGACTTAGTTTAGTTTTACGCCGCTTTTAGCAATATTCCAGCAATATCACGGCGGGGGACACCAGAAATGGGCTTCAAACATTGTGCCCATGTGGGGAATCGAACCCGGGTCTTCGGCGTGACGAGCCAACGCTTTAACCATTAGGCTACCCCACCGCCCCCTCGCTATATGAAAGTGGGGTATATTTGAATTTAAGATGCTATATATGTTACAGTCAGATTGTGAAATCAGCCATTTCGTGAAATGACTAAAAATTTCAGTGAAATAACTGAGAGATTCAGCCTTTCAACTATCCCTACTGCTCGTTCTCTTTCTTCCTGGGTTAACCTTGGCATTCTCTCTGTGTGACTTTATGTGCAGTGATATTTCAGTGTTGGACAGGCCATTTATACTGATATTTCGCACGATCTTTCCCATATATCCGACTAAGACATGTTTCGTATTTCTGAGAGTCGGGGCCACAAAATGCGTTTTGGGGATTTGTTTCGTGCATCACGAACATTGGCAATCGTTATCAAGCACATTTACATCAAATTTGATGGAAAAGTCCAAACCTATTTATATAGCCAATAGTGAAATGGCTCTTCCTCTTAGTCATTTCACGAAATAACGGATTTTCTTTTAGTAATTTCACGAAATGACGGATTTCACAATCTGACTGTAGCATATATAATGAAGGGTAACTACTGCAGTGTAAGAGACTATCCGTGACTGACTGAGTTTGGTTTTACGCCGCTTTTAGCCATATTCCAGCAATATCACGGCGGGGGACACCAGAAATGGGCTTCACTCATTGTACCCATGTGGGGATTCGAACCCGGGTCTTCGGCGTGACGAGCCAACGCTTTAACCACTAGACTACCCCACCGCCCCGCCTATCCGTGAAGCACAATTCAAACTGTAGAATAGATAAAGGATGCACATGCAAAGGACACGCTCGCTCCCCTACCCCTACCCCCAAAACAAAGAGTGACCCCCATTCACGCCACCCCCACAAAACAATATAATAATAAAATAGGAAAAAAAACCCACATGAAAATAAGATAAAAATACATATATGAAACATATTTATAAAAAACAAACCACACAAACCCACTCTCGTGTCTTCTATATATGACAACAATAACAGCAATGCTTATGTCAGAGTTTTCGTGTTTGTAAACTACTGATACGTCCTTTGACGATACATTCACGTGTGACACAAGCCCTATCATGTATACTTAAGAGTTGTCTTAAGGAAAATCGCCTCACCCGTAGTTAATAATCTTCTTTGACACGATATCACGTTGTAATCTTGTATATCTGATTACATCTTCGTATTATAGCAGTCAATGAAGGGCAATAATAGTAACAGGAACAGCAATTTGTATTCTCATATAACTACCCATCCTTAATCATACCGCCCACATAGCAATCTCTAAACCATCACCTACCACTTTCACCACCCATAATGCACAACTCCCGGACTTGAACAAACCCTCTGCCCAACTACTGTTCAACTACCTATAACTCTATTCTCAGTCTCCCTGGTTCATCTCTCCAACTACCACCCATCTCTCCATCTCCCAACTACTACCCACCTCTCCATCTCCCCCATCTCCCATCTCCCCATTCTCACCCATCTCTCCTCCCAACTACCACCTATCTCTCATCTCCCAACTACCACCATCTCTACATCTCTAATCTACCACCTCCTAATCTCCCACCACCATCTCTCCATCTCCCAACTATCTCTCCATCTCCCAACTACTCCATCTCTCCATCTCCCAACTACCACATCTCCCAACTACCACTCCCCACTCTATCTCTCTCTCCAACTACTCCCATTCTCCATCAACTCTCCACCCCCCAACTCCCATCTCTCCATCTCCCAACTACCACCCATCTCTCCATCTCCCAACTACCACCCATCTCTTTCATCTCCCAACTACCACCTATCTCTCCACCACCCATCTCTCCAACTACCACCCATCCATCTCCCCCAACTCCACCATGTCTCCATCTCCCAACTACCACCCATCTCCATCTCCCAACTACCACCCCCTCTCTCCCATCTCCACAACTCCCACTCTCCATCTCCCAAACTACCACCTCCATCTCTCCATCTCCCAACTACCACCCATCTCATCTCTCCATCTCCACCACCTGTCTCCATCTCCCAACTACCACCCACATCTTCCATCTCCCAACTATCCACCCATCTCCATCTCCCAACTACCACCCATCTCCCAACTACCACCCATCTCCCATCTCTCCACCCACCTCCCAACTACCACCTCTTCTCCATCTCCCAACCACCACCCATCTCTCCATCTCCATCTCCCAACTACCACCCATCTCTCCATCTCCCAACCCACCTCCCATCTCCAACCCACCCATCTCTCCATCTCCCAACCATACCACCCATCTCTCCATCTCCCAACTCTCTCACCTCTCCATCTCCCACTACCACCCATCTCCCAACTACCACCCATCTCTCCATCTCCCAACTACCACCCATCTCTCCATCTCCACCAACTACCACCCATCTCTCCATCTCCCAACTACCACCCATCTCTCCATCTCCACCCAACTATCACCCTCCCACCCATCTCTCCATCTCCCAACTACCACCATCTCCATCTCATCTCTCACCCATCTCCAAACTACCACCCATCTCTCCATCTCCAACTACCACCCATCTCCCATCTCCCACCCATCTCTCCCACATCTCCCATCAACTACCACCCATCTCTCCATCTCCCCCACCCATCTCCATCTCCCCAACCATCTGTCCATCTCCCAATCTCCCAACTACCACCCATCTCCCATCTCCCAACCACCACCCATCTCCCATCTCCCAACTACCCCATCTCCCACCCATCTCCCACCACCCATCTCTCCATCTCCCAACTACCACCCATCTCTCCATCTCCCCAACTACCACCCATCTCCCACCCACCCATCTCCACTACCACCCATCTCCATCTCCCCAACTACCACCCATCTCTTCATCTCCCAACTACCACCCATCTCTCCATCTCCCAACCCACCATCCCAACTACCACCCATCTCCATCTCCCCATCTCTCCCCAACTACCACCCATCTCCATCTCCCAACTACCACCCATCTCTCCATCTCCCAACTACCACCCATCTCTCCATCTCCCAACTACCACCCATCTCCCATCTCCCAACTACCACCCATCCATCTCCCAACTACCACCCATCTCTCCATCTCCCAACTACCACCCATCTCTCCATCTCCCAACTACTCTCTCAGTCTCCCACTACCACATCTCCCAACTACCACCCACCTCCATTCCCATCTACCACCATGTCTCCATTTCCCAACTACCACCCATCTCCAAACTACCACCCATCCTCCATCTCCCCCACCACCACCATCTCTACATCTCCCAACTACCACCCATCTCCCACCCATCTCTCCATCTCCCCACTACCACCATCTCTACATTTCCCAACTACCACCCATCTCCCACCCATCTCCCCACTACCACTATCTCTACATTTCCCAACTACCATCCAGCTCCCAACTACTACCTATTTCTCTTAATTATCCAAGAACCACTCTACTCAATACCACCCAATAAAATATTTAAAAACCACTTATCAAAAGAACAGAAAAAGGAAAACACACAAAAACATTAACACATTCCTTTAAGAAATAATCAGAGAAACATCCGCACCTCAAAACGTTGTTACAAAACAGAACAGTCTGCTTGTCAGTGCACATACCTTAAATACAACTGGCTACATAAATGTAATTTGCAGAATATTTTTAGATACAAAAACTGCTTGAAGTTGAATGCACGGAGCTAACCAACGTAACATCCAGTATTTTTAGCTTGTCAAAAATAACTCAAGTAATGGACATCGACGAGAAGGTCGACACAGATTTCATCTAATCAATATCACTAACGATGCCGCGTGTCCTAAGCGGTCGGATAGCGGTCGATGGGACAAGATTAGTGCTCAAGTCGAGAAGGCTGCTCGGAGGTGTGTTAGCTGTCCAGAGATTGAGAGATATTAGATTTGGGGCAAATAATACGGAGTGTTGAGTGTGTGCCAGTCGCATATGACAAAATATTGTTTGCGGGGCGAAAACCGTAAGCAATGGATTGGCAGAAAATTGTCTATTTCTTGATGTATATTGCATGAACACCGATCGTGATTGACATATTGGCAACAAAACGCAATTCATTGCTAATGACAGGTTAAGACGATATAGTAGATTGTCCTGATAAGAGGGTCGGTATGTATGCGCTTGTAGACTCGTGTAACGGTTTCGACGTTGCTCGGAGATGGTTTAAACAAGGTTTAATAATGCATGTTTTGTTTATGTTTCTCAGTATTTATGTATTTTGTTGTTTAACTCTGTATTCAGGAATGCGGTCTTTAGATTATAGAGCCTGAATCATATAATCCAGCCGCTACCCGTGAAGATCCGGGTTAGAAACCCATGCTTGTTGTAAGAGACGAATAACGCTGACGTGGTTGACACATGACATCGTATCCCAACTGCGTAAATCGATGTTCGATTTACACACCGCAGCCATGTCGTTATAATATTGACGAGTGCGGCGTAAAACAACAACCAAAACCAATGGCTGATGTAATGAACAACGATCCAACGTACGGTCACGCGGTGTCAACCAAGTCACCGATTTATCAAATTTTCAACCAAATTAAAACAGTGCCTTGTAAAGAGCAACTTTTGGCAAAGTGAAGTAACTTTGGTCGTGAGGAGTCTCTTGAGTTTGAGGGGGCGGTGGTGGTAGTCTAACGGTTACAACGTTCGCTCGTCACGCCGAAAGCCCGGGTTCGATTCCCCATATGGGTACAATATGTGAAGCCCATTTCTGGCGCCAAAAATAACAGCAAACCCTCTCCACCCCAAAAACGACAACGAAAAACAAAATCACCCAAATAGAAAAGGAAAAAATATTCCTGGAAATAAACCCCACCCCACCCCCGGCAACAATGAATCATGACAACCAAACGGCCTAAAGGGGTGTGATTAAAGATTGGGTTCCGGAAACAAAATGCGCGGAACAGATGGAGATGTTTTATAGTTTTTGTATCTCCCACAGGAGAGGTATAAATGTCGAGTCGTAGACCGGTGGCACATCTAAGGATTTGGTGCGTTGTGAGTGTTCACGGAATCAGGCGCGAAATGCGTAGATTATACGACTGCTTCAATCACCACCCCAAATATTGAGTCGTAGTGACCTGGCGGTATGCTTGAAGGGATGGAGAACCTTGAACTTTCATCCACATGTTGATAAGATACAACAAATATGTTTTTGTTTTTGTTGATAACAGGTGCTTATCTAATTTCGTATTGTCCATCATGTGACTTTCGTAACAAGACTAGTCTCATACTGATAACGACAGATACAGTCACTCGTAACACCTCGCATCTTTCCGTAAGTTTCACATCAGTTTGCCCCAAAAGGCAAGAGCTGGACACAAGTGGGATAGATAGTGACTGGGGTAATTTTACTTTGTGATGCACTTCATCAGAGACCACATTTTTTTTATCTTCTACGATAAAATTATAACACTGCGTTTCATATCGGACAGCCGTGAGTGCAATCAGGACAAGTTGTCAAGAAACTACTACCAACATGAATTCACCACCCACTGTGTCGAGGTGACACACACAGGAGAGACGGTCCGAACCTAATTCTTAATGTGAAGTATTTTGATGAGTTGATCGATTTAGAAAAAAAGAACCTAATAAAACAAACCCAAACTAAACCAAATAAAAACAAATGCCAGCCATAGTTAAAATCTAAAAACAAATATATATTTTTCAAGCGTGATAAGAGTCTACATTTTCTACACACACAAAAAAAGTTACAAATTGATAAGCTTGTAACGATACATCAAACTATGGATGGACTGCAACTGTCAATCAATCAAGGCCAATACATCGATGACAAGTTAAGTCTCAATAGTTAAAAAACGTGTATTTCTGAGAAATAATGATTGCATCGAACGCAAAAAAATGAAGGCAAATAATGACAACCATTTACTTTTCCATTCGCTTTGATCCGAAATACACAGTGTGGGTATCCATTCGAAAAATCCTCACTACCTTTTTTACCAATATTATACATATAAGTAAGTGAGTGAGTGAGTTGAGTTTTACGCCGCACTCAGCAACATCCCAGCTTTATGGCGGCGGTCTGTAAATAATCGAGTCTGGACCAGACAATCCAGTGATCAACAGCATGAACATCGATCTGCCCGATGATATGTGTCAACCAAGTCAGCGAGCCTGACCACCCGATCCCGTTAGTCGCCTCTTACGACAAGTATGGGTTACTGAAGGCCAATATTCTAACCCGGACCTTCACAGGTCTTACATATAAGTGGTTCCAGGTGAAAAGGTGCTTGTGAAAATCGAGATGTTCTGGTTCGGTGCCATTAATTACATGGATCAATGCTCATGGTTGAAATCACTAGGATGTTGCGTCCAGACTCGAATATTTGCAAATTACTGAATGACCAACCAACCAACCAACCAACCAAGCAAGCCAAACAAATCACCATCACCACCAACAGAGGTACAGCTTACAACTCACTATGTCATCTGCCAGTTCTTGGGACTTTACTGAAATCTACATATTTTCTTTATATGTTGCAATTAGTACCTAAACTGGAACTGTATTATATACCGACATAAACTACATCACAATACAAGGGGGCGGTGGGGTAGCCTAGTGGTCAAAGCGTTGGCTCGTCACGCCGAAGACCCGGGTTCGAATCCCCACATTGGTACAATGTGGGAAGCCCATTTCTGGTGTCCCCCGCCGTTATGTTGCTGGAATATTGCTAAAAGCGGCGTAAAACCAAACTCAGTCACAATACAAACAACAGAAAAATGTCCCCACTCGCGATCAAGTCGTGATTGCGAGAAGCGCACCTAAAATAATACACACTCGAGGAAGGTTTCAGGACCGGATTGGGGCTCAGTCTGTGAACAATGGCGATAGAGGTTCAATGTTCAGTGCGGGTATTTCCCAATGGCCCGGCATGCGTATATGTACTCATGAACCGTCAGCATCTGAACTAACAGTCAGGACTTACCAACTGAGTTTGACAAGTTGCACATTTTGCAAAAAGAGAAATAATTCTAAGAAATACTCGTCCTCCTCTCGACCGATCCCGTCACTCTCGAATCCATCCAACCTCAGCTCGACACTACCCGTAATAGGCCCCCTCTCGAACTCACCCGTCCTGGGCCTCCTGTCGACCCAACCCGTACCACACTCCGGCGCAGTGATGACTTAGCATAACATCACTGCCACAGGCTAATTTGCATATCATGTGACCGGACTTTTCTCTTGTTTGTAAACAAACGCTTATATTCGTAATAAGAAGAGACTGGCCTTACCTAAGCTTTTCGGCGCGCTCTTCACAATGTTTTACATTGTTATATATATATTCTTCCACAACAGCGACAGTAAGGTTTATGACAGTACATATTTAGATATCAAATTGGCTGCATCGTTTGCTCTCCATCGGCTTCGATGACAGCACGTGGAGCCGTACAACCTATGTAAACAAAGGATCGCTACGCAAATCGAAATAGTGTTACATGTTTTAGGATATTTTCTCAGTGAAACTAAACCATTCTATTAAAGATGTTTAGTTAGATGTTTAGGCTCGTCAAAAATAAAAGAGTTACGAATTATGTACATTATATTGAATGGACGGTGCAAGATGTGACGAATCGTCACATCTTTCAGGCCAGTGGCAGAGGTACTATGCTGGCTGGCCGCATTGAACTCTGGGTAGGAGAGTGAACCCGTCCTTGCGCTCCCTCGCACCTCTCCCAAACCTTTCTAAACTTTATCCGTGTCCCTCTTGACCCCGATCACTGAACCCGTAAATAACCGAGCCCCGACCAGGCAAACCAGTGGTTGATAACATGAACATCGCCATGATTCGATGGTACGCTGTGATCACGATCACTCGCTGCGAATATCAAACTGACAATTTATTCAACTTTTGCCACAAACAAGATCAAGTCTCCCCAGGTCGTTCGTACTTCTCCAAGCTATCAAGTTCACGTTGTCACAACGTTATATTTCCGTTGCTACAACGTTTATTTTGTGGACTCCCATTTACGTTGTGACAACTTTGTGACCTGACGTTGTGATGCTAACGTATTTTACGTTGTTTTAACGTTCTATTTAACATTAATAGTTGAACAGTTTCCCAGTAGTGAACAGTACAGAAACAAAGCAGATATTCACTTTAATGTTTATTCGTCAATTTGCACGTCGTTTTTGTTTGTGTTTGTGCTTTCTGAAGCTGTAGCTGAATAGTGAAGAAAGAATCTCAAAGTGAAACGTTTTACAGAAAACTCTATCGTGACACCAAGTTATAAGAAACGTTGTTATAACGTTGTGAGGAGCACAAAGCATAACGTTTCCCTAACGTAAATTTGCAACGTTGTTATTACGTTGTGACATAGGGTTATAAAATGCCGAATACTAACGTTGTGTCATGACGTTACCAATCTACAACCTTCCCACAACGTTGCGGAAACGTTGTGTGTTAGCTGGGAAATAACCGAACCCCGACCAGAAAACCATGGGTTGAGAGCATGACCAAAACCCACGTCGCCATGATTTGAAGGCACGCTCAGAGCCAGGTCACTCACTGCGAACATCCAACTGACAATTTAGTCAACCGTTACCACAAACAAGATCAGTCTACCTATGTCGTTTGTACTTCAGACATCTGACCAACTTCTCGTATTACACGTACAACAATACATAAAGAGTACTTGGCACGCACAAGTCTTGTTTGGAGAAGGAGTCGGAGAATTGGACACCCGCCACCACTGTCACTGTAGACAATAGCCTCGGTAGGATATAAATTTTCCAGTGTTTCCACAAAAGGGGGTATATATTACCAGAACAGACGTTTATAGCACACCACGACCTTTGGAACAAGTGACACGCAAAGTCAAGTGAATGTCAATTTGTCTTGTCTATCAATTGCTGTTGGAAAAAGCCCAAATTTAACTTCCCACGCCTTCTTTCCCGTGTCCCTACTTAATCGATACCCCAAAACAACATGCTAAATTCAGCCATTAATTCAACATTTAACACTAGACTTCGTCTGTCTCACAAGGGGCGGTGGGATAGCCTAGTGGTTAAAGCGTTCACTCGTCACGTTGAAGACCGGGGTTCAATTCTCCACATGGGCACAATGTGTGAAGCCCATTTCTGTTGTCCCCCGCCGTGATATTGCTGGAATAGGGCTAACAGCGGCGTAAAACTAAACTCACTCACTCACTGGTATCCCCAAACGTGATGTTGCTGAAACTATACTCACTCACTCACTGATATTGTTGGAATATTGTTGACCGTGGCTTTAAATGTGACCACATGTTATAAATATAAGGCGAATATCGGCGACGACAGACAATCATATTTCTGCAACCTTGATCTTTCAACTGTCAGAGAGCAGTCGTATCTTCCCTTCTTGACCCGAATTATTGATGATCTTTCGCGCCATTGGTCTCACAATGTCAAAGGGCTCAGTCCGGCGTAAGTCAGATAATTTGCTGGACTTGGCTCTTTGAGAAATGGCGGAAGTGTTAGGATGAAATCCATTTTGGTGGCTTTTAACGAAATTTGGTTGATGTTTCTCCAACAACAGTTGTCGCCCTTGGTTTGTCCGTTTGATCTGTATTATTCCGTACGTTGCAAGGTGTTACAAAAGTCTGTATATTTGCTCTACGTTTGGCTAACCTGCCATGGTTGTAATTTCCGTTTTGCAGTTATATGTCAATGGCGAAAACCGAGACATCTAGTGTTTGAATTATTCTTTTACGTACATAAGAGTTAGGACTGCACTCCTGTTGCCCTGGAGATTAGCAGAGAGTAGAACACGCTTTGTGTGCGCAATAGGTATTGGTGCCATCGAATAACGCATACTCTCTGAATGTATATAATTTTGAACAAATAATTTATTATAAATTGAAAAGGAGCCCCAGTGAGTTAGGAGATTTCGAATCTGAGGAAATCTAGACGCAGTTCTGTTAGGACTTTGGCACTACAGACAGGGCACTACAGACACTACGGTTCAGAGGCTGTGACAAACTGCAGAATGAACTTCACGTGCACCGTGCCAATAACTACCACAGTCCCTTTGGTGGAAAATGGATTCCGATGCGCACGGATTGCAAAATGTCCAGTCCGTTTTCTTCTTCCAGTATTTCGTCTTCGATATCCGTATTAAATCGACGCCACGTAGTTACAAATACGCTGCTTATATTAACTTGGTTAGAAGGTTAAACAAGTATTTAAGTAAACTTAATGACAATAGGCCACGAACCTTTTAGTCTGGACACGCCCTCGAGACGCTAAAAAAACAATCGCTTCTTTATCGGGCTTTTTTCCAGGTATTATCGGGGCTGGGTCATGACAACGAAATGTGTACCACTCAGAAGACGTTTTTGTTTATTTCATATCATTTCATTGCTAGAGTTGATCTGTTATGCTAGGTCTCTATGTATATATCTTTTGGTCTGGCCAGGTGATAACGGTCACCCTGTCTCATTTAGTCATTTACCCGTGAAAATCCGGGTTAGAATTGATCTTCAGCTATCAATGTTTGTTGTAAGAGGCGACTAACGGGATCGGGGGGTCAGGCTCGCTAGCTTAGTTGACACATCATGTGACATGTCATCGTTTCCCTGTCGCGAAGATCGATGTTCATGCTGTTGATCACTGGATTGTCTGGTCCAGACCTGATTATTTACCGCCGCCATATAGCTGGAATATAACTAACAAGAACTGACTACTCACGGCCCCCACGACTACAGTAATTAGAAGTGAGTGAGTGAGTTTAGTTTTACGCCGCACTCAGCTATATTCCAGCTACATGGCGGCAGTCTGTAAATAATCTAGTCTAGACCAGACAATCCAGTGATCAACAGCATAAGCACCGATCTGCGCAATTGGGAACCGATGACATGTGTCAACCAAGTCAGCGAGTCTGACCATCCGATCCCATTAGTCGCCTCTTACGACAAGCATGGGTTACTGAAGATCAATATTCTAACCCGGACCTTCACGGGTTAAGCGAATGAGTGAGAATGGTTTTGCGTTGCTTTTAGCAATATAATACAGCAATATCACGGCGGACTTCTCAACATGATCATCACAAATTTGGAAATTGCCGCTCAAAATCGCGTTTGGAGAAGCATTGTGTTTTTCCAATGACATAACCTATTTAAATTATCCGCAATATGTACTTGGAGATACGATTATTAGAAGAACTGTGATTTTTGGAGTCTAACCGTCGTTACAGTCGCCGGAAGGAACATCCGTCCAAACAAACGCTGGGCGAATAATCACGCCTACAGAGCTGGCGGACAGGTGAGTTTAGAAAATTTATCGAGCCCTATCGATGTGTGAGATGCAACACAAATGCAACTAGCCTATGACTGAGAGAAAGTCGATTGAGTGAGTGAGTGAGTTCAGTTTTACGTCGCTTTTATCAATCTTCCAGCAATATCACGGCGGGGGACATCAGAAATGGGCTTCACACATTGTACTAATGTGGGGAATCAAACCCTGGTCTTCGGCGTGGCGAGCGAACGCTTTCACCACTGAGCCATCCCATCGCCCCGAGAGAAGGTCGAGAATGAGGGAGTTGGGTTTTCCGCCACTTGGAACAGAATTTCACTGATACAACATCGTTTTCTGCGGGTGGGATGCCCAAAATGATGCAGGACTAACGTTTACATTATTGGTGAAACCTACGAACATGGTTCAGAGAAACCTGAAAATATTAATGGGACGAGCCGGTACTCGAACCCATGGCCACAATCATTGGTTTCTTGCTTTCTGTCCAACGAATTGCGGTGCCCTTAGACCCACAACTCCGAGAGGTGAGTGAGTGAGACAAAGTCGAGTAGTGTGGGAGTGAGTTTAGTTTTACGACACTTTTAGCAATATTCCAGCAATATCACGACGGGGGACACCAGAAATGGGTTTCACAAACTGTAGCCAAGTGGGGAAACGAACCCGGGTTTCGGCGTGACGAGCGAACGTCTGGGATATCTCTGTAATGCGAACCCACACTCCCAAAATCTGTCAGGCTATTGACTTAACATATTTACCGAGGTCAACTTATGGCAGGTTTCTCGAGTTAGCGAGGCGAAAAATTGTGTACTATAAGTAACAGGAATCACTTGGTAACATTGATGCACATGCTAAAAATACGCAAACAAAAGGAGACACAAAAAGTATTACACATCAGCAAAACACTATCGTACGATGAGCTTACAGCCGTCCGACTAAAGTCTAGGTCACCGCGACCTTTCAGTATGTCGGTCATTCACGTAATGAACATGTACGAGCAACGGAAGAGTACCAGGGGCTGACGCTCTGGCATACTCGGTGATATATACATGTGTCAATCACTGTACATTTCTCAGGACCTACATCCGACTTCCTGAATACAAACGTGACGAACGGCAGACTTTGGGGTCCAGTGGTGAAGTACCTATCATAAAAGTATGTCTGTTTGTTTGTTGTTTAACGCCGCACTCAGCAATATTCTATCTATATGACGGCAGTCTGTAAATAATCGAGTCTGGAACAGACAATCCAGTGGGGAAACAATGGCATGCATCAGCGTAGTCAGCGAGCCTGACCACTCTATCGTCTTCGTAGGCGTTCCCGACAAGAATGGGTTTATTGAAACCAGTTCTTACCCGGATCTTCGCGGCTATTATCACATATGTGGTATATTTATGTTGATTATTGACATGAAAAGCTGAATGTTGTAATACGCCGCACTATTCGAGACACATCAGTGAGTGAGTGAGAATAGTTTTACGCCGCTTTCAGCAATATCAAAGAAGGATGACACCAGAAATGGGCTTCACAAATTATACCCATTTGGGGACTCAAACCCGGGTCTTCAGAGTGCCGAGCGCACGCTTTAACCACTAGGCTACCCCACCGCCTCTTCGAGATATATCACGGCTGGCTGGCGAATGGTTAAGAGCATGAGCAACGAGTCATCCCGTCGGGTGTGACGATCAGTCAGTCGGTCAGGTTAATCGTTAACTAATTCAGATTGGGGAAAGTCTCTCACACCAGTATAGTGCTGCCGAACCAAGGATCATAACCGGTCCGAATATGGGATTCAAACCCACGACTACAGGATCCGGACATGGCCACGGGAATTCCACAGAACTGCGGCCCGAAGATAACTAGCACTGTTTGTGTGTTGCATACCGCGGCGCTCAGCAATATTCGCGTAATATGAATGCTGTCTGTGAATAATCGAGTCTGGAGTAGACTGTCCAGGACTGAAATCAAGAGCATCCATCTACGCAATTGAGAAGTCAGCGAACCTCACCACCCGATCCCCTTAGTCGCTGCCTAAAGGCACAATAAGTTGCTGTGGTTGTGCTGGGCCCATACATCAAACAACCGAAAATTTTGGTACGCTATGAAAATAAAATAAAATAAACAAGAAGAAAAGAAAAACCTCTGTAACAAGGATCACGTAACATGTAACGACCAAAAGCGGTGGGATGTCAACTTCATTATTAAACCCGGATTTCTGCAGCTTGAGTCACTGGTGACATTTTACCAACGACCGTGATGACGAAAATGATCACGATTGGACATATATTTTTGGCCATGACGGTCTCCCAAAACATCACAGCAATTATTTGAATATGACAACGTTTGAAAGGACGGGAAGACGGAAGGTTACGACTCGCTTCTATATTCCTTCTCTATTAAGTTCCCACATTAAATTCAATATCAATGTTGAAACAGAATCTGTGCTAGTTAATTCCCGTGAAAGGACTGCACACCATATTATACATATGTAACATACCCAAATCCTTTATTGGTGAGATTCAATATCCAACTAACCCTGGAATATCAGACTCATGTAGAACTCCCAATGTGATTCTCACGACCTTAAAGGAGAATACGAGTGAATTGCAATAATTTGATGGATGAAAGATAAAGTCATCAGAAACATATTCCCAAATTTTCAATTAAAACTTATGTATAATTATGTTTTAATCGCGAAAACAGTTTCTGTAAATCTCAGCTTCGGCCATTATGCATATTTCGCTGGAACCCACGTGACCTTTCCGCTCGTGACGTCAAATGTGCCTGGAGTCCGCCATATTGCCAAAGACCAAGCGCTACAGAATATCCTTTACAATATATCAAAAGTTTTGTTTTCGTTCATATTCTCCTTTGAGAATGATGGGGCGGTGGAGTAGCCTATGGGAAAAGCGTTCGCAGGTCACTTCGAAGGACCAGGATCGATTCCCAACATTGGTAGAATCGGTGAATTCCATATCTGATATTCCCGGTCGTGACATTGCAGGAATACTGCTACACGTGGTTTTAACGAATACTCTCTCACTCTCTTCTTGACGCAAGGAGTCACGGTGACTCAGAGTTTTGAAGACAAGGCGAAATCCTGAAACTCTCATTTGAACCACACCGCGAGTTCAAGGGTACGAACGTACAGCGCGACATCCTATACCAACGACGGGTTGGATGTTATTTATTATTTTTGGTAAACAGTTCTTTATCTGTCCGGGCAACATGGACATGAACGCCCAGTCATTGTTGTGGGACACGGATGTTTGACGGTGCGGAAACCGGTCCTTGTTTTGATGTAAATGATACGTGTATCTCGATATCCTTACTGTTACCGTGTTTAGAAACATGTTTTCAGAATGGATTAGCATCGTGTTTTATTATGAGTGAGTGAATTTTGTTTTACGCCGCACTCTGCAATATTCCAGTTATATGGCGGTGGTCTGTAAATAATCGAGTCTGGACCAGACAACCCAATGATCAGCAGCATGAGCATCGATCTACGCCAATGGGATACAGTGGCATGTGTCAACCAAGTAAGCAAGCCCGACCACCGGATCCCGTTAGTCGCCTCTTACGACAAGCATGGGTTACTGAAGATCAATTCTAACCCGGATCTTCACGGGTCGTTTTGTTATGAAATTATATGTATAAGTGAATGTTGTTTAACGCCGTAGTTTACAAGGTTCAAACTAACCATGGTACCCTGTAGAGTGAGTATGGTTTAACGCCGTAGCGTACAAGGTTCAAACTATACCATGGTACCCTGTTGAGTGAGTATGGTTTAACGCCGTAGCGTACAAGGTTCAAACTATACCATGGTACCCTGTAGAGTGAGTATGGTTTTACGCCGTAACGTACAAGGTTCAAACTATACCATGGTACCCTGTAGAGTGAGTATGGTTTTACGCCGCAGCTTACAAGGTTCAAACTATACCATGGTACCCTGTAGAGTGAGTATGGTTTTACGCCGCTTTCAGCAAATTCCAGCAATATCATGGTGGAATGGCAACCTGTGAAAAATCTAGAGTTGGATGTCAAGTAAACACAATCATTAGTAATGTGACGCTGAAAAACGCTGATCCACGCCTTGAGTATGTCAATGATTCACTGACCCAGATAAGGGGCTCATCATATGATCAGTGAGTGAGTTTTTTACGCCGCTTTCAGCAATATTCCACCAATATCACGGCGAGGGACACTAGATATGGGGCTTCACACATTGTTACCCATGTTG
Source organism: Haliotis rubra (assembly GCF_003918875.1). Lineage (NCBI taxonomy): Eukaryota > Metazoa > Mollusca > Gastropoda > Lepetellida > Haliotidae > Haliotis > Haliotis rubra. The sequence continues at coordinate 422,145 of NW_025766781.1, read as the reverse complement.
GGAATCGAACCCGGGTTTTCGGCGTGACGAGCAAACGCTTTAACCACTAGGCTACCCCACCGCCCCGTATTACAACAGTGTCATTGCGTGTTTACTACAGTGTGTTCCATACATTTACAGACAAAATCACCAATTATTCAGCTCGATGCATTAAGGGATATTCAGAGCTGTTACACGAAACCCATTATGTATCATTCATAAGTTATTTCCCCGAGAAGCTTCCATATCCCAATATCAGTATCTGCTGTCCCCTGCACATGTGTAACTAGACGATTACCAACTGGGCTTAAGACATCACGCTTGCTCCCTGAATGTGTATTAATAAGCTGAACACTGAAAGACGTCACTCGGACTACTGTCTAATTAGACGTCATGCCGATGGCATAATTCCCCTACCCCCTGTTGTGACAAGCCACTAAGTGGTACCTCTAGCCCCTCGCCTGGCTGTTCTGTTAGCTGTACTCACTCCCCTGTAACTGGATTAACTGCTGCTAAGCTGTTAACTATGTAGGGGGTGAGGTGTTGGTAAAAAAAAAAGCAAAACAAAAGCCATAAATTATGAAGCGGGAAGCAATATGTAGATAGAGACGAAAGATTAAACGCCTTGAACTAGAGTATACATGTTATGTGACAGAAATCTTGACTCATACTGTGTGCCATTGGACATATGATGGACAATATGTATGTCGCATAAAAACAACTGATCTGACTCTACCTTCAAGATCTGAATCAATACATTTGTGAATGTAAATAAATATAGAATCTTCATATTTGTTTTGTCCATTAGCTACTATTATCTCCCTAAGTATCGGTACTCACTACCAACACCTAACCTAACGAGCTTACGAGTTAATTAATAGTAGCAGTTAATCCCGCTACAGAGGAGTGAGTAGTTAATCCAGCTACAGGGGAGTGAGTACAGCTAACAGAACAGCCAGGCGAGGGGCTAGAGGTACTACTTAGTGGCTTGTAACAACAGGGGGCTAGGGGGACGGGGGATAGAGGGGTGGAGTCATGCCGATACGTTGATTTGGAGGTATGCAGACTCGTGACTTGCTCAACCGTCAGTGTCAATTTCAAGCACTATCGATCTTCTTCAGCCATCATGAGACAGTTGGCACGTTTGTTGACAAGCAGCTGTGTCCAGCACGCGCATATCGATACATGTATATTTCACGTTATTGAGTTTCTCGGGAACAATCTTACAGTGTTGACATCTAGCCATCTGTGTACATATTCCGTCGACAAGCAGAATATGATTTATGTATTCATTGAATACGAGACTGTTGCGGTGCTCATATTTAGATTTCGCCCACAGCGGAAAATATATTTACACATTGAATTCATTGTGCTTATGGAATGATATTGCGAAATAATCACGACATATTGCATTGCCTACGCGGTAGATAGGACTCTCTTACTTAATGTATATCTCAACGAAGTGATCGGTTTGTTTGGGGGTCACAGAGGTGAGGGTGGCTTGGGTTGAACATCGCGTTCAAGGTTATTGCACTCATGTTCGTTTTGTTTGTTTGATGTTTAACGCCGCACTCAGCAATATTCTGGACAAGACAATCCAGTGATCAACAGCATGAGCATCTATCTACGCAATTGGGATACGATGACATGTGTCAACCAAGTCAGCAAGCCCGACCACCCGATCCCGTTAGTCGCCTCTCACGACAAGCATTGGTTGTTGAAGACCGATTCTTCTATCCATGTTCTAGTCCGGACTATCGTTTTAGTGCTTGCCCTCATAGATAACCTCTCCGCAGTTAAGCATGGATACTCCACCTCGACACAATATACTGACTCTGAGCCGACCAGTCCTTGTGTACATGACGTACGTATTTCAACAGACGCTCTAACAATTAACCACGGGCCATCCAGCTAGCATAATAGTGAGTTAGTTTTATGCCACTTTTAGCCATATTCCAGCAATATCACAGCGGAGGACACCAGAAACGGACTTTACATATTGTAACCATGTGGGGAATCGAACCCGGTTCTTCGGCGTGACTAGCGAACGTTTTAACCACTAGGCTACCCCACCGCCCCTTCTAACATAATAATAAACCGTACATCAAGTTATTCACTCATCAAGTATCTTTTAAATGACGCATCTATACCACTCCTGAAGGTCGTCATGCTCAGGCAAATAGGTATAATTAGCTGTGGGATCGCTTTATTTAGCGTAGGGCACGAAGTTCACTGCGCTGCATTTAATTGCCTGAACGCATTCCATGCACAAAGAATAGTGATGACGCCCTATGTGATGTCTTAGACCTGGCATGTAAACAGAATGCGCAATGTCCCACAAGAACACATCTAGTAAATCCGCCTTTATCAGAAATGATGACGGCACGACAAGCATGCCGCCGTTCACCTAATAATATCTGAAGTGTACAACAGATAGGGTGAGCTGGTTAGTTTTGGTTAAATGTCGCTTTGCGCCGGATTCACACAGATCATTTGTGTGTGCGCTTAAAAGGGAGAGGGAACGAGTTCAGCTGGGTTCCGTCTCTCATATCGCAATATGAGTGTAAGCTGACGACGCGCAAAAGGTGCCGGGAATCAGTTTACAAGTGGGTGAGTTCTGTTTAACGCACTTTGTACAATGTTCAAGTTCAGCGAGGGGCGGTGGGGTAGCCTAATGGTTAAGCGTTCGCTCGTCACGCCGAAGACCCGAGTTCGATTCCCCACATGGGTACAATGTGTGAAGCCCATTTCTGGTGTCCCCCGCCGTGATATTGCTGGAAATTGCTAAAAGCGGCGTAAAACCAAACTCACTCACTCACTCAAGTTTAGCGTGTCAACGTCGCGAGGGAGGAGATCCCGAAGTAATGCACATCTTTGACGCTAACCACTTCGACGATTACGACGAGTACGGGCATGATGCGATAAAACCAAGACACATAATCGTGACAAACCGGAATTCGAACCCAGGAGAACAGGTTCCATACACGCCTAAGGGACACAACTCTGCACAATGATCTTGAGTTACGACGGTGCCCCTAGTTTTATGAAACATACTTATGAAACCCACTTGTGTCCGCAGGTGTATTGTGGGTGAGTGAGTTTGTAACACCATCTGTGATATGGCGGTCTCTGTGTTGGCTTTATCGTACATTAAAAATGACTCGTATCATTGATTATGATATCATGATTATCATCATCACTATATCACTGATATGTGAGGTATGTGATAAAGGTTAATATTTCAGATTTACAACCAGTGTTACGCGAGAAGTAAGTGTGCCGAATGAGTATGGTTTTACGTCCCTTTTAGCAACCAATATTCCAGCAATATCTCGGGGAAAAGAGAATTGGCTTTACACATTGTATCGATGTGTGGAAATCGAACCCGGATGTTCGGCGTGACCAGCGAACGCCTTAACCATTAGGCTACCCCACCGATTCATGTGTATTGTACGCGTTACACACCCCAGTCGACCGAAAACATTTTAGTGGATGTCGTTTAATGCCACACAAAATATTTCATCCATGTCGCAAAGGCTTGTAGTGAGTTTAGTTTTACGCCGCACTCAGCAATAGTCCAGCTATATGGCGGCGGTCTGTATATGATCGACTCCGAGTCACGCAAACCGCTGACTGAGAGCATGAGCAGCGATCAATGTCAACGGAATGATCATACGAAATTACATGACGCAGAGCCTGACCACCCAATCCACATTTTAGTTGGGTTCCCACGACGCGCATTAGGTTATTGGGATCTCTTCGGGCGGTAATTCCTAAAGATTGAATACATCAGGGCTCTGCAAAATACACCACAACCACTTCGAAACCGGGGGCGCTGGGGTAGCCTTGTGGTTAAAGCGTTCGCTCGTCACGCCGAAGACCCGGGTTCGATTCCCCACATGGGTATACTGTGTGAAGCTCATTTCTGGTGTCCCCCGCTGTGATATTGCTGGAATGTAATATCGCTAAAAGCGGCGTAAAATTAAACTTACTCACTCACTCTTCGAAACCAGCAATATCACTGCAACGACTACCACGTTTGACGTACATTTACAACCGTCGTTGTTGGTGATCGCTATATGCCTGGGAAGGTTTGCACAGATGGGTCTCCCAATCTCTGACATGGCAGATTTCAGTTTGAAATACTGCCGTGTTATCTTTGTCAGGGTCGGTGTCGAACAAGTGTTTCTACAGCTAAACGGTAAATACACGAATTACACATCAAAGTAACGTATGCCCTGCTCAGTTGATACAGGTGACAGTAAAGTAATCATCCTATATCAAGGCTCCAGTGAAGGCAAATGTGAAGTGAATTTGTTGTATAATGTTTGTACATACAAAGTCAATATTAACTGGATACATATATACCAAAGGCGAGGAACGTTGACAGGTTATCGAGGCTTTCAAACAGCAAACGCTTTCACCACTAGGCTTTCCCACCGTCCCAACTTAGTTTTGTGAGTGATGTTATACCTGGCGTGCCTTCAGTGAGTGAGTTTAGTTTTACGCCTTTTTTAGCAATATTCCAGCAATATCACGGCGGGGGACACCAGAAATGGATTTCACACATCGTGCCCATGTGGGGAATCGAACCCGAGTCCACGGCGTGACGAGCGAACGAGTGTATTGAGTTAGTGAGTGCAATGTGGGAGGACAGGCCCACCTAATATAGAATCCCTCGACATTTTAATTGAAACCCACGAGCACATGCATGGTGTCAAATATCATGATATAAGATTCACATCCACGAACGTCAGCCCAGCGAAAAGCCTTCCATGTATATCAAGCAAAGGTACAAGAAAGTACATATGTTTAAACAAAAAATAAATGAGAATAAGTGACAATTGTTTTAATTTTTTCTAGCAGTCTTTCATCGTATCTTCCTGCATATCTAGTAGGAAATCCCATTGATCGAGGATCATCTCACTACGCCAAGACGCGGTACGCGCGCCACGCCCACCATCTTTCTCTGTCACATCACACCTGACCTTCACGCCCCCTGACCTCAGCAATGACCTGAGACTGACCTGAGACTGACCACATCTTGACCACGAATGTTTGAGAATCTGACTGATGTGCCTATCCCTAGTTAATCCTAACATATTTTATGAGTAAGGGTATAGGTTATGAAACATTTTTCGAGCCACTTACACTTGGCGACTTTGAGCGCCAGATTACGGAAGGTGGGTGGGTTGGCGGTGGGCGATGGAGCGTGAAGTTCGAACCTGAACACATTAACCACTGAGCTACCTCAACCACTCCTTACTTCCGATATATGTGTTTCGATTCGGTATCTTAATATAACAGTGCTTCTGGCGTTTCCGCTTTGCATGAATTGAATGAAACCATAGAGCCATAGAGCTACAACGTAAGTTGCAACGGAAAGTGAGTGAGTGAGTTTAGTTTTACACCCTTTTAGCAATATTCCAGCAATATCACGGCCGGGGACACCAGAAATGGGCTTCACGCATTATACCCATGTAGGGAAATTGAACCCGGGTCTTCAGCGTGGCGAGAGAACGATGTAACCATTAGGCTACCCCACCGCCCAAGCAACTGGAAGAATACACCCACGTTAAATCACTATACGAATTAAAATATCGGATTATATATATGCTTATATCTTAACTTTGAAAACGAGATATTGTCGTTAACCAATTTAATATCAACTATAAGGTTGAATGTGTTAGTTGATTATGGTTAGTAACGATTGTCAGTCAACTGTACAAACGCAATAAATTATACCACTCAAAATAAGTTAAGGGCCACCAAGTCTGTCATACTAACGTTAACTGCCATGACGTATACTATCTAAACAAAGAAAAGGACCACCTGATTCTTCACTAGTGTTTCATATCACTATAGTTGAAGTGTCATATCATATCTGATCAACAATGATAACATGAAAAGAATTAGGTGGCCCTTAACTTCTTTTGATCAATAACTGTCTTGGTTCGACAGTTACACAGAAATTACCACACTTGCACATCAAACCGTAAGCAACACTCAGCCTACCAAATCAGGTTGCGTCCAAAGTGCACATAGTGAAAGTATTTTCAAAACATGCACGTCCCAGTTTTCAAGCTGTTGTTTCTCAAAACGTACCTAAACAAAATTCACACAAAGCTTCGTGTTACCTTTATCCTTATGGTGATGATGGTGGTGGACGGCCGAGTGTAACATGGACGAAAACTTGTTGGTCAGCTTGACCGGTGAGCCGATGGTCACCATGGCCGTCTATTCGATTGACTCCCACAAGTAAAAATATCCGATAGTTGGTAAGGCGGTGGTTCGCTCCGGAGCTTGGGGTCGTACTTGCTCGGTGATGTAAACACAAGTGAATGTGCTCAGGGATAGATTCTGGAGCATGTGATAAGCGGGCCTGTCCTGCTTATTTCGTGCCCAGGTCGCCGAACCGTTGCGAATAGGTACGTAGTGCGCCCAAAACAGGGTGACGCCAGGCTGTGTCCTATGTAAACAAATTGCTGATTGACTGGGACTGTCGGTATAGTCTCACCAAGCTGGGATGGACTGTAACCTATTCTATTGGGGCTTCCTGTTGCCAGTTTGACAGTAGGAGTGACATTCACAAACGTTGAATTTTCAGTCTTTTTATCTTTCTGGATAATGGAGGGGCGGTGGGGTAGTGGTTAGAGTGCTCGCTCGTCACGCCGAAAACCCGGGTTCATTTCTCCGTATGGGTACACTGTGGTAAGCCCAGTTCTGGGATGTTGCTGGTGATGGATGTGACTTAGACGGTATGATTATCAATAATTATCGGAGCTGAGTATATGTATATAGTGTGTGTGTGTTTGTCGGCAGTTTAGGAGATAGATGTGAATTACATGATAATCAATTATTTTCAGAGCTGAGGTGCGTGTGTGTGTGTGAGAGAGAGAGAGAGAGAGAGAGAGAGAGAGTGTGTGTGTGTGTGTGTGTGAGAGAGTTAAGAAAACAAATAGTGCCAGCCTCAAGCGAAAAACATGGAGAGTGAATTTTCTCTGTGATATTGTTGGAATATTGTTGAAAGTGTCACAAGACATTACTCACTCATTTCACACTGCTTTCTGTACACTTGCTTACATTCCGGTATTCGGCCCCCGTGTCAATCAAAAGACGTTATGTCATGTACATTTATAGCGTATAGTTATAACAAATGTGGTCTCTTTGTAGAGGTGCTATGTATGTCATCGATAATAATAATATAATAATGGTTATTTATAAAGCCACTGTATTCACGCACCCGTGACTCCCAAGTTAACCTAAACTGATTCTGAGGCGCCAGGTTACCACTCATGTGACTTATCCCACCGGGTACCCATTCCCTGCTGGGTGAACAGAGGTAATTTTTTGACAAAACTCACTTGCGTGTGGTGAGACCATATGTGTCAAGTGTGATTCGTTGTGGGGCAGGATTGAAAGAAACTCTCAGGAGTCAAGCTGCCAAACACGCTCAACCACCCACGGACTCTCCGTGACCAACGTTAGTTTACTTTAACTGATCTGTGACCTGGGCTCTAGGCAACTTGACCACACATCACCGCATAATAACTGGGCCAGTAAAGAAGGAAATTGCTAATTGTCCATATGCAGTGTTAAAAGACCTCTGAATTGTAAGAAATGGGGAAGCATACCCCCCCCCCCTTTTCCTTTGAAAATAGTAATACATTTTGTATGTCACGTTGGCTAGGTGGGTTCTTCGCTGAGTTTGTGTGCTGGCGATTAAGTGTATCACTCTGAAATGTGGGTTCGATCCCCGGATACTCAACCCCAGAAGTACTACAACATGTACTGAGAAAGCAAAATCCCAATCATAACATATGTTACAAAGTAATGATTGTTTCCAAATTTGCTTGCCAGGTGCCCTTATTTTGGAATCCTTGACAAATACCCCCGCTTCTTTCCCGAGAGGGTATTAGAAAGTACAAAAGCATACATAGTCAAATTAAAACTTCAGGTAAATGTTGCTATACTAAAATCACGAGCTTGTCGCAAAAATGTACATTAAATTTCATTTCTGCATCATTATCCACAGTGGAAGTCTCGTTAAGTATCTGAGACCAGAAAACGAACCTTGGTTTGTGAAAACCAATCTACCTTCTTGTCAGTTAAACAAGGAGGTTTGAAGGACGGATGCAGGTAATTGAGATGTGGTATGTCCTATGGTGTAACATGAAACGTCTTGAGTTGCGAAACCCGCAGCTAACGTCCTCTAATACTACGAAAATGCTTTAACATCATAGGAGAAAAATACTAAATTTGCATTAATTTGGTAAAAAGTGAATCCATATATTGTATGTGGGACCAACACAATGTGTAACTAGGTTTCCGATTTGCCTGCGAGGCCCTCCTCTGAAGCCCCAACTTGAACCCTTTATTCTCGTTTTCTTAGCCTTTATTACAATTCTGATCCGTGTTATATAACATTAGCTGACTTTTCGTGCGCTTCATTTTATCTGACCCAGTCATCACAGCTTACAAAGTCACTCACACACACACGCACGCACACACAGCTGGTTTCAGGTTCAGCTGATTGCGTACCGTTTTGCCCCGACGGCGGCCATCTTTGCTTTTGTCAACCACTTGTTTATCTGACACAAAGACTTCTATGTTTGTGTGTGTGACCTCATTAACCTCATGATTCGTACTATTACCTATTATTACCAGCGAGGCCATGACAAAACGAACCCACTTAATACATTTTTCTTTACCATGTACAGTTCTTTCCATCCCATCGTGGTTGCGCAGTAGGTGATTCTCAGTGCTCTGGAACTGCGCAAGTGTCACGTGACGAGAAGAATGACAAAACAGTCAGAGATGTTTATCTGTATGCATGGCACGACGCAGAATCTGGGTGATATCTTAAACACAGCCAGTGCAAGTCAGCGATAGCATGTAGGACTCCGATATCACGATGCGAGTGAGGATAGTAGGTAGGCAGTGATTAAGGTGTCGTGGACATAGGCAACAAGACACTTCTCACACTATATATGATAACACCTGTTTAAGCAATCATTATGGTAATAATTGTCATTATAACCATTGTGATAATCATTGTCATCATAGCCATTGTGATAATCATTGTCATCATAACCATTGTGATAATCAATGTTATTATAACCACTGCGATAATCATTGTCATCATAGACATTATGATAATCATTGTCATGATAGCCATTGTGATAATCATTGTCATCATAGACATTATGATAATCATTGTCATGATAACCACTGGGATAATCATTGTCATCATAGACATTATGATAATCATTGTCATGATAGCCATTGTGATAATCATTGTCATCATAGCCATTGTGATAATCATTGTCATCATAGCCATTGGGATAATCATTGTCATAACCATTGTGATAATCATTGTCATCATAGCCATTGTGATAATCATTGTCATCATAGCCATTGGGATAATCATTGTCATCATAACCATTGTGATAATCATTGTCATCATAGCCATTGGGATAATCATTGTCATCATAGCCACTGGGATAATCATTGTCATCATAACCATTGGGATAATCATTGTCATAAAAACCATTGTGATGATCATTGTCATCATGACCATTGTGATGATCATTGTCTTCAGAACCATTGTGATAATCATTGTCATCATAACCACTGTGATAATCATTGTCATCATAACCACTGTGATAATCATTGACTTCAGAACCATTGTGATAATCATTGTCATCATAACCACTGTGATAATCATTGTCATCATAACCATTGTGATAATCATTGTCATCATTACCATTGTGATAATCATTGTCATCGTAACCATTGTGATAATCATTGTCATCATAACCATTGTGATAATCATCGTCATCATAGCCACTGTGATAATCATTGTCATCATAACCACTGTGATAATCATTGTCATCATAACCATTGGAATAATCATTGTCATCATAACCATTCTGATAATCATTGTCATCATAGCCATTGTGATAATCATTGTCATCATTACCATTGTGATAATCATTGTCATCATAACCATTGGGATAATCACTGTCATCATAACCATTGTGATAATCATTGTCATCATAACCATTGTGATAATCATTGTCATCATAACCATTGTGATGATCATAGTCATCATAACCACTGTGATAATCATGTCACCATTACCATTGTGATAATCACTGTCATCATAACCATTGTGATAATCACTGTCATCATAGCCATTGTGATAATCATTGTCATCATAACAATTGTGATAATCATTGTGATCATAACCATTGTGATAATCAATGTCATCATAACCATTGTGATAATCATTGTCATCATAGCCATTGTGATAATCATCGTCATCATTACGATTGTGATAATCATTGTCATCATAACCATTGTGATAATCACTGTCATCATAACCGTTGTGATAATCACTGTCATCATTACCATTGTGATAATCATTGTCATCATAACCGTTGTGATAATCATTGTCATCATAACCGTTGTGATAATCATTGTCATCATTACAATTGTGATACTGATTGTATTCACAACCACTGTGATAATCATTGTCACCATAACCACTGTGATAATCAGTGTCATCATAACCATTGTGATAATCATTGTCTTCAGAACATTGTGATAATCATTGTCATCCAAACCACTGTGATAATCATTGTCATCATAACCATTGTGATAATCATTGTCATCATAACCATTGTGATAATCATTGTCATCATAACCGTTGTGATAATCATTGTCATTATAACCATTTTGATAATCATTGTCATCATAACCACTGTGATAATCATTGTCATCATTACCATTGTGATAATCATTGTCATCACAACCACTGTGATAATCATTGTCATCATAACCACTGTTATAATCAGTGTCATCAAAACCATTGTGATAATCATTGTCATCATAACCGTTGTGATAACCATTGTCATCATAACCACTGTGATAATCAGTGTCATCATGACCATTGTGATAATCAGTGTCATCATGACCGTTGTGATAATCATTGTCATCATAACCACTGTGATAATCATTGTCATCATAACCATTGTGATAATCATTGTCTTCAGAACCATTGTGATAATCATTGTCATCATAACCACTGTGATAATCATTGTCATCATAACCATTGTGGAAATCATTGTCATCATAACCATTGTGATAATCATTGTCATCATAACCACTGTGATAATCACTGTCATCATAGCCATTGTGATAATCACTGTCATCATAACCTTTGTGATAATCATTGTCATCATAACCACTGTGATTATCATTGTCATCATTACCATTGTGATAATCATTGTCATCATAACCGTTGTGATAATCAGTTATCATAACCGTTGTGATAATCATTGTCATCATAACAATTGTGATAATGATTGTATTCACAACCACTGTGATAATCAGTGTCACCATAACCACTGTGATAATCATTGTCATCATAACAATGGTGATTGTGTTAGTTGTTATTGTTGGAAGTCTCTCTCGGATATTCCAGCTATATGGCGGCGGCCTGTCAAGAGTCCGGGTCAGACAATCCAGTGATCAACAACATGAGCATCGATTTACGCCAATGGAATACGATGACATGTGTCAACCAAGTGAGCGAGGTTGACCACCCTATCCCGTCAGTCGCCTTTTACGACAAGCATGGATTACTGAATATCGATTCTAATCTTCACGGGCGCCCATGTATATTAATCGCTAAGTGGTCGTTTTCATTGTTGTTTTCTTCACCCACCATACACACACACCCTTCCTCCTCGATTGTTTAAGTAAATATTTATACTTCACTCAAATATTTTTTGCCATTATAAAAATATACTGCTGGTCATTACACCAAAGGTTGGTGGTAGCTAAAAATGACACAAATTATAAATGCTTATTCCATGGTGATGTATAAATTTGATACAGATATCATAGATTTCTCACAATACACATGACAATACGTTCCCAAGTAATAATTATCATCATGATTACTATGATAATCATTGTAAACATATCCGTTTTGATAATCATTATCATTATAATCGTCGGTTTGATAACGTCTTTGGTCGAACCCAATTTTTAAGTGTATAGTTTCTTTTTGTAGTATAATAATCAGTATAATTAGCTCATCTTCATTTGATCGATCAAACAGTGTGTTATTTGAATTTTACGCCGCTCTTAGCAATATTCCAACAATATCTTCAGAAATGGGCTTGTACCCAATTCGGGAATCGAACTCGGGTGTTCGGCGTGACGAGCGAACGCTTTAACCACCAGGCTACCCCACCGCCCATTCGATCAAACAACCTGTGAAGATCCGGGTTAGAATTGATCTTCAGGAACCCATGCTTGTCGTAAGAGGCGACTAACGGGATCGGGTGGTCATTCTCGCTGACTTGGCAACACATGCTGCGTAGATCGATGCTCCTGCTGTTGATACCTGACTGTCTGGTCAAGACTCGATTATTTACAGACCGTTGCCATATAGCCGGAATATGCGGCGTAAAACACAACTCACTCACTCCGATCAAACGCTGTATGCACGTAAGGCACTTGTGCAGTTTGAAAGAGGTCAGATACGTTTGATGGCGTTTGTTTTGATGACCTTATCACACAACACTCCATCCTGACAGGCCAACGACACGTGATAGCCTTGCTGTGAACAACAGGTGACTGCATTAGCCTAAATTCCAAACTCTAGGGCCCTCCAACAAAGGCGATTACATGCTTATATATCATACCACTATGATCTCGTGCTTAAACAACTGACCCTTGAAACAGTCTCGGTCAGGGGAGAAATTCCAGCAATTAGAGAGACATTGTGATCACGTTGCCAGTGACAACCACATGCCTGATTGTTGTGTGACGCTAATCCCCGAAATAGGATATGTATGTATCATGTGTCAGAGTTATTTGTGAGGAGAGACAGCAATGTCTCGGTTATACTGTATCCGGGTTTGGCAAGGGGCAAGGGGAACCGGTGATTGATATTATGAACAACGCTTACGGCATACATGGTATGTGTGTGTGTCTGTGTGTGTGTGTGAGAGAGAGAGAGAGAGAGAGAGAGAGAGAGAGAGAGAGGGGGATTCTGCACCGGTATTCCAATACGGTGTCAACTATGTGCATCGTAAATACACTTATTTTCCATCAGTCGAATTAAATAGACACAATGTTGGATCACCAATTAAAAATTCTACTGCGAAAGAATCTTTAATGGTTTTTAAAGAGATGAAATGACATATTCATAAGAACTATGCAAATTCACTATTTGTGTCCTGAATCAATTACAGACAACCAAGTTTAAGTTTATTTACACCTTATGAAATATGGCCGTCTGTGTGCAATGCACAGAGACTTATGATAAATTTAAAATAAGCACCAAATGTACGATCTTTGTCTACATCGCCATAGCAATTGACATCGCTTGAGACACGTTTCCGCGTGGCCTATTTTTAACGTCTTCCGCTTCAGAAGATCCTGGATTTCCCCGCCAGCAAGAGCGTGTGACCTTGAACACTGAATCATCAGAACAGGAGCCAGTCACAACGATAAGTGTGATGGACGATGGACTGAGAATTCGGTAATATCCACGTACGTGACTCAGTCGCGCCCACTCGGCTTATTCCGCTGCCTGCATACATCCGCGGGCAGCAATGGCGTAGTGATACTGCGTGAATTCACGGTAAACAGCGAGATCCAATGTCATATAGTTCGCATGATAGAGCAACTAGTTTTGACTGACTGAGTATGGTTTTACGCCGCTTTTAGCAATATTCCAGCAACATCACAGCGGGGAACACCAGAAATGGGCCTCACACATTGTACCCATGTGGGGAATCGAACCCGGGTCTTCGGCGTGACGAGCAAACACTTTAACCACTATGCTACCCCACCGCCCCCAGCTCTTTTTGAAGACATATTATTCTGTGATGGGCAGAAGTTACTTATAACCTCTGTATGAAAGGCAAACGGAAGTAGTTCGAATTATGACTGGCGTCAGTTTCTGTTGTGGCACGAAAGTAGTTCCAATGTGGATTCCTGCTAGGTCAAATAATGGTTCTACTGATATGGTGAAACGTGCCATAATGTTTTATGGAATCGGAACGAGATATGACTTGACCGACCTGTAGACAAATCCATACAAAACGGTTCGTAAATTCCGGTGTGAATTTTGAAAAGACCATGAATGTATTGGTGTTGCTTCGATATTAATCCAACCCTATCACATGTTGCTACCCATTATACATATAAATGTTTTGATTTAATGTAAGGTTTTTGTTTGTTGTTTGTCCGGCAAATATCGGTTTTCCTGCTATATGAAAATTATCGAGTTTGGTTCAGACAATCCAGTGATTGACGTGAGCATCGATCTCTGTTTGATGGAGTGAATGAGAAAAGTTTTAGAAATTTTATACCATCTACATCACGTATTCATGTACCCATGTAGGTATTCAAACCCGAGGCAGGATACGCTTACATTTTCGTGAACACCTGGTATCAACACTATTTGATAGTAGTATCTTATGGTGTCAATCACTTGATTGTCTGGTCCAGGCTCGAATGTTTACAGGGGCGGTGGGGTAGCCTAGTGGTTAAAGCGTTGGCTCGTCACGCCGAAGACCTGGGTTCGATTCCCCATATGGGCACAATGTGTGAAGCCCATTTCTGGTGTCCCCCGCCGTGATATTGCTGGAATATTGCTAAAAGCGGCGTAAAACTAAACTCAGTCAGTCAGTCAGTCAGTCGAATGTTTACAGACCGCGTCGTACAGCTGTAATGCTGCCGAATGCACAAACACATACTGATGATATAGTTAGAATTGTACAATCGACACTTGACAATCGAGATCTCTTACGGACGTGGAAAGTTTTTATTATTATTTTCCTATTTTACTTGAATCAGTCTCATTGTGTGCGCTCTACCAACTAATAAAAGAAGCTGAAAAGAGTAAATAAGAGTTACGTCCCTTTATAAATACTTGCCTTCACTCGGGCAGTTTTGAGCGCCTCACATGCAGCTCGTTTAATTCTGCACTAATTATAATGTAACTCACAATGTCACCCTCTTTAATTCTGCGTAGTCTATTCAGTAACCCATGTTTGTCGTAAGAGGCGACTAACGGGATCGGGTGGTCAGGCTTGCTGACTTGGTTGACACATGTCATCGGTTACCAATTGCGCAAATCGATGCTCATGCTGTTGATCACTGGATTGTCTGGTCTAGACTCGATTATTTACAGACCGCCGCCATATAGCTGGAATATTGCTGAGTGCGGCGTAAAACTAAACTCACTCACTCACTTCAATATTTTCTACCCGCGAAGAATAAATCTTCAGCAGCCAATGCTTGTGGTCAGAGGTGACTAACGCTTGTTGTAAGAGGCGACTAATGGGATCGGGTGGTCAGGCTAGCTGACTTGGTCCATGCATGTCATCGTATCATAAATGGGTGGGTTGATTCTCATGGATTCGAACCCGGGTCTTCGGCGTGACGAGCGAACTCTAAGGCAGTGAGGTAGCCTTGGGTTAAAGCTTTCGCTTGTTAAGCCGAAGACCTGGTTTCAATTCCCCACTTGGGTACAATGTGTGAGGACCATTTCTGGTTCCCACGCCGTGATATTGCTGTATGCGCCCAAAATAATAAACTACCTAAAGCATATGTTTTCTACGAAAGTGAAATCTGACCCATGAAGATCCGTGTTAGAATTGATCTTCAGCAGCCCATGCTGGTCGTAAGAGTCGACTAACGGGATCGGGTGGTCGGGCTCGCTGACTTGGTTGATACACGTCATCGTATCCCAGCTGCGTAGATCGATGCTCATGCTGTTGATCACTGGATTGTTTGGTCCAGACTCGATTATTTACAGACCGCCGTCATAGCTGGAATATTGCTGAGTGCGCCCTTGGCCAACAAACCACCCAACCAATATTGATGGAATATTGCTTGAAGCGGCGTAAAACAATACGCTCTCTAACCCTGAATCACCATGATAGTGATAATGTACTAATCGCCTGATACTGCTAGTCCTGACTGCGGCGTTAAACAACATATGTCACCTCAACCACCCACGCTCCATCGGCAATGAATAACGCAACATACAGCCGCTCGCAGAACGACGACAGCAACATTTTATGATAAAATCTTCAAGATCGGTACTTTTAAATGGACATTTCTAAATCGAATATACGTTCCTTCTACAATTAGGTCTCGAAAGCACAAAGACACATACATCCAGACAAAGTCAATACAATCCGAAAGCACCAATCACTAACAAGTCAGAAGATGCGAGTTCTTCATGTCTTTCATTCATAACCCACATGATCAATAGAGTCGCTGACTTTAGTCTGCACCAGAGCTCACCACGAATCACGAGACTGTCGGTGATGTGATCTATTTTAGATCGCTATCATGCAGAATTGATGAACTAGTGCCATTCCTCCTAACAACAAACGTTATCGTTTTACTCCCATCTCCATCCCTCCTCCGCAACCTTCACTTTACTGATTGCCGGAGGAGGGCCCCGCAAGGGGTCGGGAATTGATTTTCAAGAATTCCGTTACATTCATTTGAATTTTATGTGCATTTTGATTGATGTTTCGAATGAGATATGGTGACATGAGGTTCAAGTTTCGTTCACGGCGTGCATGTGTGGATATTTGTACATATTTTTACATATAGTGCTGACCCACTGAACAGACTCTCCGCCGGTTTGATTTATCCCCCTTGTGTGGAGCCCAGGCAGGGCAACAACATGTACCTTCTTAAACTGTCCTTTTATATGCGTCACGATATAGCTGAAATATTTGCTTGTTTCTTGTTTAACGTAAACAGACAATCAAGTGATCAACAGCATGAGCATCGATCTACACAGTTGGGATATGATGACAAGTGTCAACCAAGTCAGCGAGCCACACCACCCGATTCAAGCATGGATTGCTGAAGACCAATACTAGCCCCTTCTTGGCTCGTGGCTGTAATAATGCCGGTATGACTTAAAATTTTAACTCACACACTCACTCTTTTTGTATGATGCGATCTGGGTTCGAACCACCGACCTTCCCCTCTCTAGATGACATTATCCGCGTCTTGAAGTCATGAGAACAACCAATTTTTATTTTGGTTGTCGTTTCACGATAATCCAGCTATATCGGGGCGGTGGGGTAGCCTTGTGGTTAAAGTGTTCACTCGTCACGCCGAAGACCTGAGTTCGATTCCCAACATGGGTACATTGTGTGGAGATAAATTTCTGGTGTCCCCTGCCGTGATATTGCTGGAACATTGCTAAAAGCGGCGTAAAACTAATCTCACTCACTCCAGCTATATCACTGAATCTTGACCGGATAACTAGTGGATGATGTTGTGAGCAACATGGTAAGAAGACACGCAGTCAACCAAGTCGAGGAATCTGAACACCCACTCCACAGAGTTACTTCGTATGGCAGTCATAAGAATGTTAAATATTGCATGGCACATTTTTATCTAAATGTATAGACTCATCCGAAATGAGACAGCTGGAAACACATGGCTGAACCATGTGACATGAGACGACGTCACACAGAGGATGACCCTGGCCGAAATAAAGTCTGGGCAGGTGAGTGATTGGCTTCCTACGACTGAGACATATTTAGGTATTCTAAGCTTTAGTCAACACTGGCTTCTGACCTAATCATGCTGATATTTTGTAACTCATCCGTAAGACAAACACACGAGCCTTCTCTTCAATTTGTCCCTAATAAAAATATAATGACTCAAGCCGATTTACTCTGTACACCGCTTGCGGTGTCAGCTTTGCTGTGCGGAGCTCGACGGTATCGGTTTGAAAATGGAATCGGGGGTGAACTAAAGGTGGGACGTGCCACGCGGAAATAATTCCATGCAGAATTTGCATATATATGGAAACTTTACAAAGTTAATCGATTTCTGCTTATTTCACTGAATCAAATCCGGCACATTCTACATACATGTATGTTTAAATTATATGTCGAATGAATTTGATGATAAAAATAAATTCCTAGAAATGCTTTCCGTATGGTGGCTGATTAGGGCCATCGCTTTCTCGCCTTAAAATTCGGAGGCGAGAAAGCGAGAAAGCGATATCACGAGACGAGAAAGCGAGAAAGCGATGGCCCTAATCAGCCACCATATTTCCGAGACATATAAATTTAGTTAGACGAGAGATGCATACTTCACGTTTCTCTCAAGAACGAAAATAAACTTATTAGCAAAATTATTCTCTGTCGTATTGAACAATACTATATGTCATCGATCTCATTTCATATACCAGCTCAGAATGTGATTATTTCAACAAGACACAGTTGACTAATCTCTTTCTATTTTGATGCTCAAGCTGCAGAAATATCCAAACTTAAAACTTAATTTTCTACAAGAACGATTTCGTTACTGGATCTTAAATAAACATGATTTAATCTGAATCCGTAGAGATACAGATTAGAAGGTGGTAGACAATGATAGAGATATGAGTAGATACGGAACAGTGAGTGAGTTTAGTTTTACGCCGCTTTTAGAAATATTCCAGCAATGTCATGGCGGGGGGACACCAGAAATGGGCTTCACACATTATACACATGAGGGAATCGAACCCGGGTCTTCGGCGTGACCAGCGAACACTTTAACCACATAGCTTTCGCAAGATATAGAACATACACAAGTGGGTTGATACTGGGTATAGATGTCGCATGCTGTTAGCAGGTATATGGTAGACATGGGCTAGCAACGTGGTAGCTATGAGGTAGACAATGTAAGAAACTGAATAGATATGTTGTAGATATGGGGAATGGGAGAGTAGGTATTGGGTAGATATTGAGTAGATGGTAGACACTGAGTAGATACAGGGTAGGTTGGATGGACAGTCGGTAGATATTGGGTAGACACAGGTTGGATATTGGGTAGACACAGGCTAGATATTGGGTAGACATAGGTTGGATATTGAGTAGACACAGGTCAGATGTTGGGTAGACACAGGTTGGATATTGAGTAGACACAGGTCAGGTGTTGGGTAGACACAGACTAGATATTGGGTAGACATAGGCTGGATACTGGGTAGACATAGGTTAGATATTGGGTAGACACAGGTTGGATATTGGGTAGACACAGGTTGGATATTGGGTAGACACAGGTTAGATATTGGGTAGACACAGGTTAGATATTGGGTAGACATAGGTTAGATTTGGGGTAGACACAGGTTAGATATTGGGTAGACACAGGTTAGACATTGGGTAGACACATGTTAGATATTGGGAAGACAGGTTGGATACATACACATGGTAGATATTTATAGATAGAATAGCGAATAGATTTGGGTTGATAGAAGGGTAGACACAGGGTGGTTAGAGACAGAATAGGCTCGGAAAAGATATGCGTAGATATAGTGCAAGGACATTGGATCAAAGGATAGACATGGTGTAGATAGAATGGACAGAGGATAGACACGAGGTAGATGTGGGTAGACAGTATGAAGACATTGGGTACACAGTGTGGACACAGAGTAGATATCACTGGAGTGAAGGCAGCCATCCTGACAATGTACACGTGGAGTGAGTGAGTGTATGGTTTTACGCCGCTTTTAGCACTATTCCAGCAATATCACGGCAGGGGACACCAGAAATGGGCTTCAGAAATTGTACCCATGTGGGGAATCGAACCCGGGTCCTCGGCGTGACAAGCGAACGCGTATGTAAACGTGGACCAGATAGAAGTGGACATAATGATGATTAAACATGTAACACGCCAGAAGTGAGTGAGTGAGTTTAGTTTTACGCCGCACTCAGCAATATTCCAGCTAATATGGCGGCGGTCTGTGAATAATCGCGTCTGGACCAGACAATCCAGTGATCAACAACGTGAGCATCGATCTGCGCAATTGGGAATCGATGACAAATGTCAACCAAGTCAGCGAGCCTGAACACCCGATCCCGTTAGTCGCCTCTTACGACAAGCATGGGTTACTGAAAGCACTTTCTATCCCGGATCTTCACGGGTCAACACAACAGAAGGAAAGCTTTTGCCTCGAGATAACCGTGGTTTCGGTATACATGTATAGGTATTTATCTGTCTCGCTCTCGAGATTTTAACGAATCTTTGGCCGTCATAATGAGGTGAGGTGAGGTGAAATTGGGTTTAACGTCGTGCTTGAGAATATTTCGCTCATATGACGACGTGCATGCGTGTGTATGTGTATGTGCGGCTGCTTGTACTAGCCCAGACTTAAGCTGGTTTTATAGTGCTAGCTCACTGAGATACCATGCCGCAGTGAAGCATGAATACCCCACTCAGACACATTATACTGACTCCGAGCCGACCAGTCCTTGTTGTACCCATTAATGCCGAGCGCCAGGCAGGGACCAACAAGTACCATATTTTAACGTCTTTTGGTATGACGCGGTCGGGGATCGAACCCGCGACCTTCCGCTCTTCGGGTGGACGCTCTAACCACTACACCACGGAGGCGGTCCCGTCATAATGAACCGATATAGAGTGTTGGAAAGGCAATAAAACGATATTATTTAGCTGAATGGGTGCATTCATGATTAGAATGTAATCACTCTAAGAACATCCTGGGAATTTTCAACTATGGGACTTGAAAGTAACTACGACGTAAATATGGGTGATGAAACCCGACTGCATCCGTTGTTAATAGTAAATCACAACAGGGCATTTTGGATTACATGTAAAAGGGGCGGTATTGATTGATTGATCATTTAATGATCGATTTTCGGTTTTCGTTCACTAAAAAATAGTCTGAGGCAGTGTTTTTTAAGAAAATAATCATTAAACCTAAAATGTGAAAGATAAAAACCTTTAGATTTTTATGGCTGTTATTCGATGTGGAGAAAATAATACATTTAAAGTTTCTTGCGAAGCACTTTTATTCGAGGCTATAGTTAATTAAACGCAACTGTATTTCTAAAAAAAACCAACTAAGAAAGAAGTCATTTCTGCATGCAACCAGGTTTCCATAACGCCGATCACGATTCAGTGGTCGGAGCTGTATTGCAGTGCGTGGTAGAATCGCAACGTCCTCGTTAGGGATCGAAATATCGCTGCGAGGAGCTTGGGAAATCTGCGCACACAAATTGATCAATGACATACGTCATTGACTGAAGATAAGTTTGTTCGGTGTGTTAAATCAAACGATCTGTACATTCATATTCTTGATTTAAAAAGGTCGAACCGTGATCTGAAAGCTGCAAAACAAAACGCGAGTCGTAAAGTGAAGGTATTTCGTGCAACGTCAAATCTCATATAAGTGAGTTGATTTTTACGCCGCACTCAGCAATATTCCAGCTATAAATCTGAAGAACCCTAATATTGGAGATAGACAAGGAAAGAATAATGAGTGTAACGTGTCGTTTTAAACTTGCTCCAAACTGCAACAATTACGAAAGTAAAATTCCACCATTCATGAACTCCAGACATTAGCGCACCCGAGTCCCAGGGCGACAAGCGAACGCTAAATAACTGCTTAAAGGAAGCCATCAAGCAATGACTAACGACAAGTGGACCTAAAGCGTCACGTGACCTTACGATACAAAGGAATTTCTGCACACTACACTTGTGTTATAACTACATGCTAGGAATGCTCTTGAAGATCCAGGTTTGGTCTTCAGCAACCCATGCTTGTCGTAAGAGGCGACTGCCAGGATAGGGTGGACAGGCTCGTTGACTGGGTTGACACATGTCATCGTATCCCCAATTGCTTAGATCGATGTTCATGCTGTTGATCATTGGATTGTCTGGTCCTGACTGGTTTATTTACAGTCGCCATATAGCTGGAATATTGCCGAGTGCAGCGTTAAACAACAACCAAATATACTGCTAGAACTAACGGGTAGTAAACTCCATGACACTAAACAGTATCACTGCAATATAAGCATCGTTGTGGGACAAGTATCGCTGGAGTAAACGCCGCTTGTTACGTCAACTACTCTCAGATAAATCCAAGGAGAGGTCCCCAGTAACACAGCTCTATATCAAACTCATTCGACCTGCTGTCCAAGACACTCCTTCATGAATATTGTACGCGTAAATGGTCCAATATGCTTGGCACTTAAGCTAAGAAATTGAAAAACTAAATCATAACAGCAAAAAGCAGTTTCTTTTGCGGCATCTTTGAACATATTTTACAGCAAATAAGTTCAATCACTGTGAAGTAACAGACATGACTGGGGATACAGGATCAAACGCAGGCTAGTCACCTCAGTCATCGATTTCCCCCACCGTGTCTGAGGTCTATTATAGATGAAAAGAGGCACACTGACCCGGGGGGTACTGCATTGTCTCGATAGCCCATCGTGCAGTTGTCAGTCTTTTCCATTATTCATCCTTGACCGGTCAGAGTGAGCGTGTGGGCTTTATGCCCCCAAGGCTGAGGGTAGGGAGGGGAGATTGCACCAGGGAAAGAGATTGCCTGGGGATGGGCTTTGAGAGTGGGAGTGGTTGGAGTGAGTGAGTTTAATTTTACGCCGCACTTAGCAATATTCCAACTATATGGCGGCGGTCTGTAAATAATCGAGTCTGGACCAGGCAATCCAGTGATCAACAGCATGAGCATCGATGACATGTGTCAACCAAGTCAGGAGCCTGATTTCATTTGTACCCGCCAATCAAACATGGGCGTACGTTTTCTTTTGGGGTGATGGAGGGGTAGCCTAGAGATACAAGCGTTCGCTCGTCACACCGAAGGCCCGGGTTCGATTCCCCAAAGGGGACAATGTGTAAAGCCCATTTCTGGTGTCCCCCCGTGATATCGCTGGAATATTGTTGAAAGCGGCGTAAAACCCAAATTACTCACTCACCCACCCGCCGTGACGAAAATCTTGAGAAACATTATCCAGAGAGATCCGTAGCCGCCTATGTGTTTCTTCAAGAGTAAATAATCACAGCCCAGAACATGTCTACGTCATATTATTGAACACACATACATCTTCTATTCCCAAAGCCAAGAAAAGACACCATACCATCGTAGCAGTGGGTGAAAACCGCGTTACCATATGGATGGAATTAGATTTGTGCGGTTCTTTTATTGATTCAAGTCAGGGATTGGAATGAAAATCCAAATTACTGTGTGTGCACTTCAGTAATTATGTAATCAGCGGAGATCCTATGGCGATAAGACAAATACGTACGTAAGTCAATATTCTCAAATTAATGTCACGGTGACATGATGAAATTGACAATGAAATTAACCAGATCCGTGTCAATGTCACCTCGTTCCCCGCCCACTCACCTCTGATATCAACAACCCCAGACAGACCCTTCTGCTCACTTGTCAATAAGAGGAAGTGGAGTCGACTTTGGTAATTACGTATTTCCAGGAACCGTTCTTGAGAGTATTCCTGAATCATTTTTGCATGGTGCACCAATTACATCTCAAGAAATTATGTGCAAAAACCGAGTGAGTGAATGTTGCAAGTTAGCAGCAATATTTTAGCGGTGTAAGGATTCATGTACACTGTATGTGAATCGTTTTGTGTGCCACATTCAGCAATATCGTCCTTATATCGTAGCTGCCTGTGAACGATAAGTCAGTTTTGGAAACAGAAGTGTATATAACTGCGTTGTACACTAATAGAGTGAGTGAGTGAGTGGTGAGTGAGTGAGTATGGTTTTACGCTGCTTTTAGCAATATTCCAGCAATATCACGACAGGGACACTAATAGAGACTTGAGGCGCATTTATGTAAATTTCGTTGCTTATTGCACAAATTGGGTGTCCAACAGTTGCGTTTCAATAAAGACAATGTAGACGATACTATAGCAATATGTAGCAAGTGTCATTTAGATGTCGTAGAAGATGAATACCGCTTTCTATTTGTATGTCCTTACTACCATACAAGTAGGATGCAGCTTATTCCTGGGTATTATCATATAAATCCATCTGTATTTAAGTTTAAGCAGTTGTTATGCACAAAAAATATGAATGTTATTAAAAGCCTAGCAATCTATCTGAAGAGAAACCTACCTGTCTGATTGTTATATATTGATATCTATGTATACTATCCCAAAAAAGAAACGCATAAGCGTTTTGTATTGTTTAAAAATCTATTAATTACCTATTGTGTTCAAACAATCGTGAAAATATGTAACATGTTGATAACATGGTTTTACACAATTGCACAAGTAAAACATCGACTTTACGTGAAAATGTTGATTTTGATGAGATTTCTTACAAGGATTAAAAACGCATCAAAACGAAACAAAAATCAACCTTCGAGTTGAAATTGTGCAGCAAAGAGCATGCACTGTCTGGCTATAAAAAATCCAGATTACTTTTGGAAATTGGCATTCGTTTTGAAGGCGTTTCAAGGTCAAATCACTACGCCACGTCGTGACGCTGCGACACGGAACATCGCCATTGAAAGAATGCACGCTGTAGATTACCAATCTTCTGTTGCCAGGCGTCTGAATGTAAGTCTGATCACGATATCACGGCCTGCAGCTCGTTACAACCAAACAAGTATAACAAGTGACCGTCCCCGTACAGGCAGACCTCGAGTCACCACTGCAGCCCAAAGTCGGTACATCCGGGTACAACATTTGCGTGATCGTGATCGTACTGCCACGGGTGAGAGCACAGCAGCCAGGGTGCCTGGACTTCGGAGGATATCCGGTCAAACTGTACGGAACAGGTTGAGATAGAGCCAGGAGACCCGACGTCGGGACCGTGCTACGTCGTCACCATCGCGCTCAACGTCTCCGTTATCTAAAATTATTCACTTGGTTGTATTGACATTACGTTATTCTCAACTGATGTAAAAATTCATTTCTTAAAGTTTATTTGTGGACGATTTATACATGTTTGATAATACAACATTTTCGCCACAGATTTCCGTTTCTTTTTGGGGATAGTATATATGTATTGTATGCGCACAAACAAACAAACATGTATTTTTTGTACTCTGGGCCATGAGGCCATTATGCAAAATATACTCTCTCTCGGAAATATTCACGGTTATTTAAAGCTCTTGGCGTATGATAAAGTTCGGAGTGAGTGAGTTATTTGGAATGATCCTGTACTCATCAACGCTGGAGGGAGCTGCATCACGTCTGAATACATAGGACCTGAAAATCCGGTGGTTGATATAAGAACGTCGAATCCGACTTGACAGACCATCAGTCATGCTTTTTTTGCGTAAATAAAAGTATGCTTTGAACTGAATTAGTTTTTTACTGATATAATTTTAACACTGTTCATTGATATCAGTGATTAATTTTAGCCCAAAACTACAAAATAACACACGACCAGTAAATCAAGTATTTTATCAATAGCATCAATCGAACTTACTTATTATCTCAGAGCCTGACTAGCTACTGGTCTCACTGTTCCTTCACCGAATCTTTCATTAAGCACCGGGGCGGTTGGGTAGCCAAGTGGATAAAGTGTTCCCTCGTCACACCGAAGACCCGGGTTCGATTCCCGGCATGAGTACAATGTGCAAAGCCCATTTCTGGTGTTCCGGGCGGTGGGGCAGCCTAGTGGTTAAAGCGTTCGCTCGTCACGCCGAAGACTCGGGTTCGATTCCCCACATGGGTACAATATGTGAAGCCCATTTCTGGCGTTCCCCGCCGTGATAATGCTGGAATATTGCTAAAAGCGGCGTAAAACTAAACTCACTGACTCACTCTGGTGTTCTCCGCAATGATATTGCTGGAATATAGCTAAACGTTGAGTAACACTACACACTCACTCACTCATTCAGGCCACTGACTTATCGAGTAACATTGATTGTAAATCTGAGATATTAACCTTTAAGACATACCACACATATCATTGGTATAATAATCATATACCTATCAATGATATGAGTAATTTTCATTGCGATAGAGCCAAACATAAAGACAATAATATCAGAGATGGTGTTAATGACCAAATCCGTAGTACGCCCCCTGTCGGGCTGATATGGCTTTTGAATGGGCGATCGATATCGCCCAGAGTGGTAATAAATTGGAGTTACGTCCCTTTGCTGGTCGTATGCTCGTCTGCTCTGCTGGCGTTTCCGTGACAATGTCTCGTAAACAAGATAAAAATGTATTGCATTCACTTGCAAGAAGATTTATTTTACAATTTTTTTTATAGTATATGATACGGATATTTTATGGCAGTTTCGGTAGCTTCCCTCATATCAGCCCTTGACCCCGGATCAAACCTGGGGCTGACAGAGGGATCTCGGGTTGATTTTTGGTTTGGTATTACAAATGTTAACTGTCACATAATCTTTAAGTAATAACCGGAAGCTGTGATATAACGCATAGTCACAGAACGATCACATGCTGTAACCACTTACGTATACGGACTTGAAGCTGAGAAACGAAGAGTCATTATCATGGCGAATCACCCGTGAATTGGTCTTCAGCAGCCCATGATTGTCGTAAGAGGCGACTAACGGGATCGGGTGGTCAGGCTCGCTGACTTGGTTCACACACGTCATCGTATCCCAATTGCGTAGTTCGATGCTCACTATGTCAGTCACTGGAATGTCTGGTCCCGGCTCGATAACTTATAGACCGCTGTCAAATAGTTGGAGTATTGCTGATAGCGGCGTTAAACAGCAACAAATCTAGGATTCAGTCCCATGTCTTCGAATCCTGGTACGACAAAGGGATTTAAGTCCTATTTATCTGAACGCTGGTTGTTGTAAGCTACAGAGGAGATTATGGGTCAAGTGGTCCAAGGAGACGCAAATTTCTGACAGGCACTAACCTTAGATTCGATTCCAAGATTAGCGCTGATCTTTATCCGTAGTTCCCCCCACAATCCCAAATTACTGATTTTCAGCCAAATTTGTAAAGTCAAATGGCGTCATCTTTCCTTCTCATTAATACCCCGTGATATGACCGAAATACTGTTCAAAGAAACGTTTAACCCTCCCATTCACCCATCGTATGACACCTTGAAACATCAAAGTAGACAGAATGAGTCACTAAACAAGAACACCCACATCCCTACCACTGGTGCCATTAAATATGTTTTGTTGCGAAATCTCAGTACCAAACCTTACACAAAGCTGTCCAAAGCCGCAGTTTAATAGCTACGTACATGATTCCCCAGACAAGTGATGTCCTGATAAGTCCTTGTGATCTTCCTTCACTATGGTCTTATCAGAACTATCAAAGAAGTTTCTGTGTATTGTATCTTATGTAGCAATATCATTAAAAGGGTGACGATCTGTATAACAAAACCAAAAGTAAAAAATACCTACTGTCACAAATGAACAGTTTCCTGATACTTGAAAGGGAGACCACTCATACATGTGCGTTTACGTGTCATCGATCATCTGAACAATTAATATATCTCCGATTATACCCCAGACTACAGCTTGTCATTTTGTCATCAATGGCACTGGCTGCAGCCATACTCAGATATTTTCTGCGTACAACAACTGACAACTCTCATTAAGGAACAAGATCCGTATATTGGCGTGACTGATATTGATTATCGTGTACATAGCACAGTTGTCAATCAACAAGATTAGGCAGCGAGGGGAAAGCAGACATCAATTGCTGAATGTTGTTTTATACCGCAGGCACCTTTCAACAAAATTTAATGTAAAAGACTGTGTAAACGCTGAAAATATTTTTTCTTATTTTCAATGCAAGCAATTTCTTAACATGGTGAAAAGAAAAACGGTATAAATTCATAAACAAAGATAAATATTGCGAACATACAAACAGTTTGAATTTCGCTTGATGCAAGAATAATCAGCCTTCTATATTCTTTGATCACAAAGCTGTATAAGATCATTCCCTGGTGAGTGAGTGGGTTTAGTTTTACGCCCCTATTAGCAATATGCCAGCAATATCACGACGGTGGACACCAGAAAAGGGCTTCACACATTGTACCCATGTGGGGAACCGAACCCCGGTCTTCGGTGTGACGCGCGAACGCTTTAACCACCGTCCCAGATCAGTGTCAAACCTGATGCGATAAGGCCAACCTAATCACACAATTTTAACAGTTTTTTTTATCAAGATTTCGGGCAAAAACTGCGTTCATAATTAGAGGTATGACTATACGGAAATGTCACGATACGATACGTATCGCGATATCTTGGAACGATACGATTCCATTCGATGCATATCACGATATGCTAACTTTAGTTATTTTCTTTAAAAAAATTATATTTTGATAGCAAGTAACAGTGTAAAGATTTACATAACCGTCAATTTCTAGTGAACATTAACAATTTTAAGGTCAACGATACATATCACGATACGAACAAAAGTATCGATATATTTATCGTGAGATAAAGTATCACGACTATCGATACTACGATGTATCGTCATAGCTCTGTTCATAATTACATAATTCAAGTGACCCGTGAGGATCTGGGTTCGAGTTTGTCTTCAGCAACCCATGCTTGCCGTAAGAGGCGACTAACGGGATCAGGTGGTCAGGCTCGCTGACTTGGTTGACACATATCATCGGTTCCAAGTTGCGTAGACTGATACCCATACTATCAATCAGTGGATTACAGACGCGATTGTATACAGACTTGATTGGGTTCAAGACTGTTGGACCAATTCCCTTTAACACCGATCAGCATCCTGAATAGGCATGGCAACCATAGCATCTTCAAAATTTGAAAGTAAACTCACACATCATGTTAAACTGCATCAGTTTGATGACATTCATTTTAGCTATCTTGATCGCACAGACTCGTTCTCTTCATCACCCCGGACACACAGTCATAATTAATAATTCGTGTTCACAGATTCCTCTGCGTTATGACGTTTGACGTCACAGACGTATTTATTTTAGCCGCCAGTCTGATGGATATACCTTTGCCATTTATGTCGCATCGGAAGATGGATTTGTGTAAAAGCGACTGGGGGCGGTTGTCAGGAGCACTCTCTCCTTTTGTGTCCCGTTTACACAGGGGGGTTAGCTCAACTGGATATGTTGGTGATGGGAAGTCGTCCGTTGTCCTTGTCGTTAGCAAACTGACCCGACCCTGGTTAGAATTGGTCTTCAGTAACACTTGCTTGTCGTAAAAGGC
Organism: Haliotis rubra; assembly: GCF_003918875.1. Taxonomy (NCBI): domain Eukaryota; kingdom Metazoa; phylum Mollusca; class Gastropoda; order Lepetellida; family Haliotidae; genus Haliotis; species Haliotis rubra. Next base: position 393,170 of record NW_025766781.1, on the reverse strand, counting down.
GACAAACGGGATCGGGTGGTCAGGCTCGCTGACTGGGTTCACATGTTATCGTATCCCATGTGCGTAGATTGATGCTCATGCTGTTGATCACTGGCATGTCTGGTCCAAACTCGATTATTTGCAAACTGCCGCCAAACATTTGGTGAGGCTGACTTGAGAAGTGTTCCCAGACACGGTAAAGCTTGTTCAGCGCTTGGACACGACAATTCAACATGGCTGCCAGGGAGTCATCTTTGCTGTTCTAATTAGCCGTAAGGGCAGTAAAACTGAAATTCTAAAGGTGAAAAGACTAGTTAACATATTCTCCATTTCTATAAAGCGTCTTGCATCTGAAAGCCACCATGGCAACTGAACGGCAATCACAAAGCTGACATACTGTTTTTATGCGTGTCATTTTTGAATGCCTTAAGCAATATTATGATGAATTGGTTATTGGATCCCTCGACTGAAAACTTCACAAAAATGGAAACAAGTAAACCTTTGAAAGTTTTCGCATCTCAACTCCACTCTGTTAATTTGTTTCAGAAATAGACTACCCTTCAAGTTAGGAGGCATTGGTGAAAGGAAAAACTAATGTTTAACGATTTTCAGTTAAAAAAATCCCATACATTATCAGGCATTTCCCCGACAACACATTGGACTTTAACTTAAAGTTTAACAATAATATTGTCAGTAGTATTATATAATGGGCACCACCTCATGCCACGAGAGAATTTGTTATGATATACGCTAAGGAAGAAAGTAAGTTTTGATTTTAATAACTCGGTGAAAACAAACCCTAAATACCATTTATCCTCAGACTGGCGGATGTTCCCCGACAGCGGGGCGCCGCCATTTTAAAACTAAAAACATCTGTTAGAATTAATGAGATTATAGTTTGTTTTCTTCAAGTTAGAAAAATCAAGACTACTTTCTACTCGTTTAAGTGGTTAATGTCCACTCACCAGTATGTAGATACTAGTGACTATGAACTGTAATATCTAGACATTTTATAGTTTGTGAATGTGAATCATAATTCGCACACACACACCCCTAGTTTACGCCAAATATTAAAATTAAAACTTTTTGTTCGAGCAATATTCCAAAACAGCAATATCACGGCGGGGACACCAGAAATGGGCTTCACAATTGTACCACTAATGTGGGGAATCGAACCCGGGTTACAACGAGGGAGTATTAATTGCTGTATTGCATGTGAAAACTTCGCCGCCCATGACATGATTAAATATCGAGGTAAAACAACACAGAAATGGGATCAATTTGGATCAGATTTACAAATAGAAAGATGTAACTGGCACACAAATTATCGTAATTTTATAGCTTTCATTTTTCCACAACAATTGTCAGTCTGAAATATACATTTTATTATAACTATGGTGTTTTTGCTTTAAGTGGCGTGTTTTGGCCATGATCACCGTACAGTCTCTACATGCTTTACTAGCGGGGCAGGGTAGCCTAGAGATCAAAGCGTTAGATCCGCAAGCCGAAGCCCCGGGTTCGATTCCCCACATGGGTACAACGTGTTCAATCCAGTTCTGGTGTCCCCGCCGTGATATTGGAATATAACAAAAAGCGGCGCAAAACCTTACTCCCTCACTCCTTCATCGTTAACCACCAGCTGTAAGTGTCGCTACTTGGAGTTACAGATCGATCCTGAAGTGAGGTATGCAAAATGGGCTCCTTCCCATATCTTATTGGCTATGAAAAAGAAGCTAAACATCTATTACCTATGTTCTCTTTCATCATTGTACGCTATAAACCTCACAGTACTTTTCGCGAAAAACGCAATCTTGCATCAATGTTGCTGTTAGCTGCCATCTTGTTTTCCAAAGCTGTTTAGGAGCTACATTCCAGCTGACAGCCCTTGTACTTCAAATCCAAGTCCGTTTGTTGGTCCGGAAAGTAACGCTATTTCTTTTCAAAATATCAGTGTGTGGTTTCCCTATTTTACCTTTAAAGTCACATAGCACATTCCCTAGTTAGAACCTTTCATTAATCTTAAGTAATACGTTCACTGTTGTTTAACGCCGTGACAAGCAATATTCATGCCATATGACCGCAACTTCAAGTAAAGTCTGGACCGGACAATCCAGTGCTTGACGCCATGGGCATTGATCTAACATATTCAGATCAAAACGACTTAATCGTTTTGTCGTACCGATCCGATCTGACTGAATCCCAGATTTGTTTGTTGTTGAGGCCGCACTCAAAAATATTACACCTATATGACAGCGATCTATATGCAATCGATTCTGGACCAGACAATCCAGTGATCAACCCCATGAGCATCAATCTACGCAACTGACATACGATGACATGTGTCAACCAAGTCAGCGAGTCTGACCACCCGATCCCTTTAGTCGCCTCTTACGACAAGCATTGGTTGCTGAAGACTAGTTCTAACATGGATTATCAAGGTGTTTTAATGCTTTTGAGACAGAAGAATCTATATTAATAAATTGATGATACAACCGTCAGGAACCCTAATGCCACATTGTGTCCCGTCTTAGTTCCCGGGCTATTTTTAATAAATCTGAAGCAAATTGATTATTAACATACAATCCTTTACAATTAGGCTAATTATAGCCTGAGATCCCCTGAGCCATTAAGAGCATTGCTCGTGAGCCAGGTGATCGGTCACGGCGCTAAGGGCTGTCCCTGTGGTCAGGCACACGTACTCTGACCACCTCCGTAGCTCCGGTCTCACCAGCTGTGAGATTATGTGTCAGAGAGACAGATGACCACCGGAAATCCATCAGTCTGCTGAACCAGACATCCGGGATAAAATGGATGTCCTGAAACTAGGTTAATGATTATATATGGTATGTTTGGAAAAATGTAAAAATAGGTACCATCGAGAATGCTGGTGTACAAGAATCCAGGCACCAATATGTCAGAAACATGCGTCAGTAGATTTGTGGGAGACAGATCCAAAATTGACGTTCAGTGCCAAAAATATCCAACGTATTTCCGTAATTTCAGTTGTTCTATATGTTTCCGTGTGTTTCTTTTAGAGTGAGTGAGTGAGTTTAGGTTTACGCCGCATTTAGCAATATTCCAGATATGTCATGGCGGGGACAACAGAAGTGGGCTTCAAACAGTATACCCATATAGAGAATCGAATCCGGGTCTTCGGCGTGACGAGCGAACGCTTTAACCAGAGGGCTACCCTTCCGCTTCTTTTATACGAACTATTGACAAGCCTTTGCGTGAGTTTCTGACTAGTGACACCGATAGGGCAGGATACAATCACATTTTCGCACCTATATCATCGCTATTTTGATAGAAATTTACAAACACCCGCATAAAATATAGTAATTATTCATTCTGTTTCGTATGTTTATGGAAAGTGCATTGTTAATCTTAAATGAAACACAATGAATGGAAAGAAAATATGTCGCCATACCTTTTAGTCTATATGTCTCTTGCTTAATGCCGCACTGGACAATATTCCAGCTATATGACGGCTGGCCCAGCCAATCCAGTGAGTGACATCATGAGCATCGATCTACACAGCTAGGATACAAAGTGATGTATAGACCGGGCTAGAGATCTCGTAAGACGCCTCTTACAGGCATTGGTCGTTGTGATACGGTTGCACTGACAAGGAATCACAATCAGCATTTGGACAACTTTTACGAGTTTACAGATTCTGAAGCATCATTTATGCCCACTACCATGATGACAACCCGTGAAGATCCGGGTCAGAATTCTTCTTCACCTAACGACATGGCGACTAACGGGATCGGGTGGTCAGGTTCGCTGACTTGGTTCATACATGTCACCGTGTCCCTATTGCGTAGATCGATGTTCATGCTATTGAACACTGGGTTGTCTGGTGCAGACTCGATTATTCACAGACCGCCGCCATATAACTGGAATATTGCTGAGTGCGGCGTTAAACAACAAACCAACCATGATGACATATCAGGCTCCAATCCAAGGTCTTCATAACCCAATGGAATGACATCACGCCAATGCAAGAAAACAGACAGGTGTCAAAGACTGTGTGTGTACATTTCACCGGGGCAAGGCGGCTGTCGGCTCAGCGCTAGGAACAATTCTACGTGAAATTCCCAAGAGAAAATGGTAAAGAGACATTGCACTCCTTGGTAGAAATGGCTGACAGACAAAATTAGCCGAAATCGAAGACATTTTTCAGCGTTCATTCACTTGATGGCCCGGAAATCAATTTGTCTCCTCTCAAAGGGTCAATCGTGGCAGAAGAACTCGGTTTGTACGTCTTGAGGAGGATTCTAGTTCGTTTAAGAATTTCGCGCCTTCACGAACGTGCTTCCGCTAGGTGAAACTTACATGTGTTGGTGCACATTTCAATGATATTGATTGTCTGGGTGTGAAATGGACATACTTTTGGCCGATTCAATAACGGAAATGCAGAACGATGAGGAACAAATGTTTCCATGCAAAAGGTTTGGGCGTTTTTTGCATCCTTTCTACGCTAATTCCGGCGGTGAAGGCGTTTCGTTGATGATTGAGCGAGAAATAAAACCATTTCTGAAAGTTGAGTGTAGAATCCAATCTTCGCAATCCAAATCTTACACATGAAACTCACCAGATTCCGTTTCTTGCACGTCTACCGGTTTAAGGTGATGGATGTTGAGCACATACGGACAAGGAGATTAAAGATCCACGTACGGTAGTTCTTCGAAATAGTTCCATAGGGAATCGCCGCAAGACGTACATTATCTGAAATCTCTGGTTCAAAGCACCTGCTGTCAATGATTTCAGTGATCAATTCATATAATAAAAATTTCACAGCTGTTTTGCATTTTAGGCCTCAAATATGGTTTGACAGGTAATCGAGACCGTGTTTCTCTTACGTTTCATATTTCATTTCATGGCGCCGCAACTTGCAGGATCAGCTGATCGTATGCTCGAATCCGGATTGTGATCCATGGTGGATCACCAACGTAAGTAATTTCGTAAAGACCTGCGGTGCCATCACACCGACATTCTGTGATCTCTGTTAAGTAGAGTTTATGGTTATGGCCCGGGAAAGCGAAATCTGGACGAAGCCTCCTCAATTTAGGTGTCGCTTTCGCAAGAACGTCAAGCTACAGTGAACACTGAATTTAGCGTTGCCGGGACTCTCACAAGAAAAACAAAGAAATGTGAGTCGTCGTCTTATACCGTAGTCATGGTAGAAAATTGATAAATAAGTAACAATAAACGTTTGAGTCACAGACTGTTTACATTGTCACTATGTCACATTGATGGATCATGTGGAGGTGGATCTTGATGGTGGATCAGGTCAGCGACGTGATCAGTGTAGTCAAGGACACTGATGACGTCATTCGTCTATCCAATTAAAAGTCTAAGTACAGAAAGTACAAATAACAGTAGAACTTCGTATTATGTAAACACTTCAGCTGTGAATTGAACCCGGGTCTTCGGCGTGACCCATCGCGCCAGATCGAACCCGAGTCTTCAACGTGACGAGCGAACGCTTTAACCACTGGGCTACCCAACCGCCCCGATTGAAGTGGAATCAGCGTGTGTAGTTATGACCAGGTTCCACAAAATGAATGCTTAAAACGAAACTTATCTTCATTGTTGTTTCTTTGTGTTTGTGGACACGGCCATCGAACGGATGAACATACAGAAAAAGCATCGTTATGCGGAAGCCAAGGCGGAAGAAGGCAGACTGGGCGTACACCGTATTGGTAAGCAGAAAATGAAATACCTATCTACGGACATGTTCTAACTGTTCCACGGAAATAATCCTTCTTTGACTGACTTTCCAGGTGCCATCATGTGATGACGTGGATACTTGCGACCATTGGCAGTAATATTCTGCGTTCTTGTACTTTTCATGTTATTCAAAAACATTACTCAACAAAAGTTGAATCGCAGCAACACGCCCCCTCACTTAAAAAAAGACAAATAAAAAACAAACCAAAACAAACAAAAAACAACCCCCAAAAATCCCCCAAAGCAAAACAAAAAACAACCCCCAACAAAAATAACCCTCCCCACAAAAGAAGAAAAAAAGAAGATAATAAAACGAACACAACCAACAATATCGTATATTTGAAACTTTGAAATGGGTTGATGGTTGAAATGATGGTTGAATAATTAATGTTGGTTTCTTATGTTCGGGGATATAGAGCAGAAGGGCGAAACATTCTCGACAAAAAGACCTTAAGGACGGTGGCAGTTCGCCCTATTAAAAAACCCGTGTTATACCACGTACCAACGTTGAAGCTCCAGTCGACTGGTGCGTGCCCAACTATACGGTGATTTGTCAGATACAGCCCTTAACCCACACGCCATTGATCACTGATGTACAATATCGTCTGAAAATTCTTTTCCAAAAATAGCAAAAAAATCAACACGGGCTCCTCCACAGATCCTAATGACCGTTGGTCATCGGTGAGATAATTGATCAAGGAAGCCAGGTAACCAAGGTAACCTAGGTAGTTAATCAACTCGGTGGTATCAGTAATTGTACACGTCACTACATGGAGCTACGGATGAAACAACCGGAAAGATCTGCCAATCTCGCCAGCATCTCTTCTCTTCTGGTTCACGACAGAACATGAGCTATTTTATTTTCAAATCCCATGTATACCTAAATTTATGCGATCTATGATAATAAACTACCAAAACATATGATTTAATTCATCGAAAGTGAAATCGAGATTAGTCTTCAGCAAACCATGCTTGTCGTAAGAGGCGACTAACGGGATCGGGTTGGCAAGATTGGTTACCTGTGTCGTAAATTATCGCTTTGGCTTTGGTTCCATCTAATCCAACTGATACTCGTTAAACCCATTGCCACCCCTTCTCCAATAGCATCAGGGTTCTTAGGATTTGTTAGGTACCCAATACATCGACGTTGCGTAAGAGGCGACTAACGGGATCGGGTGGTCAGGCTCACTGACCTCGTTGACACGAGTCATCGTATCCCACCTGCGCAGATCGATGTTAATGATGTCAATCACTGGATTGTCTGGTCCAGACTCGATTATGTACAAACTGCTGCCATATAGCTGGAATATTACTGAGTGCAGCGTTAAACAACAAACAAACAAAAGAAACTGATCTATTTCCGACTGGGCTGCGTTCTTTTACGTTAATTTTGTGTACCTCTTCATTCCCTTCAAAGGTTAGCAAGCATATGTACGTCTGGGAGCCTTAGTACATGTAACCTAAATAAATACACTCAGTGCAGGACCATATGTAATAACTACCATTTAAGCAGAGATATAAAACTGCCCCAGAATTAGATTTAAAAATGTATGACACGTTTAGGGACAATGCAGCGTTTGCAATTAGCGTTCGATGACTGCCTCTAAGTCTCAAATGAAAGACAACACCTGAAAACGTAAATATACACAGTAGATTATCACTTGAAACAGATGCCATTGGGTGTAAAATGTAGATGGTGAGAATTAAAGGAAGGTGAGTGAGAGGGTTTAGTTTTACGCCGCACTCAGCAATATTCCAGCTAATTATAGGAATGAATCACTGAAATCCAGTGACGACAGTATGTGTTCGCTAAGATAAGACCTCCAACAGCATCCGCCGGTTTCAAGGAAGAGGTACACGAAAAGAACTCGCATTACTTTCTGCATCCTTCATTAAACTGACAAGATTCGATATTGATTTCGTCAACCCAATTATCAAAATTCATTAAACAAAATCATTCCAATTATCACTAAAAACCCGGACAATGAAAAAACCCTCTGTCATTATGCCTCTTCTACATCATTAAAAGAAGCATTCCCAGGTTTCGTACAGCATTGAAACGCCCAAGGGAAACGAACGTCTTTTCATTTGACTAGCAATCTCTTAATAGGCCGGTAAGAGCAAATAGCAATCAGATGAAAACCTCCATCGTTATTTTCATATCACTGAAAGTTCTTGTCCTTTCGCCTTTGAATGGCTTTGAAGTAAAGCAGGATGATAATGGCAATAATATCCCTTTTGTTATTGCACGTTTAGATCCTTGTCAGAGTCTACGAGCGTGGGGGCCATAATATGATTGCTGAACATATAGGAATATTTCCAACGTAGCTTAAAGAATGTAACAATGACACAACAAGGTGTTTTTATCTCGTCTTAAATAACCTTTTCAATCGTATGCAACATCTGAGATAAGTGCTTCCAAATATCTAAACTGATAATCGCGGTTGTCATGGAAACATTATATCTGAGTCGTGATGCAAATACGGATACAGAATCTATGAAGTACAGTGTGCTTGTATTTTCAGCGTCCCGAGCTTGTATAACGCCACACTTGGCAAATTTACGGCTATAACGGCGGTCTGTAAATAATCGGGTGTGGACCAGAAAATCCAGTGATTGACATCATGAGCATCGATCTATGCATTTGGGATACGATTACATGCATTAAACAAGTCAGCGAGCCTAAAAATCCCGTCAGTCGCTTCTTACGACAAGCATTGGTTGCTCAACTGCCTAACTGGATCTTCACCGGTTCAATGTTTTAAGTAATAAGGGCTGGCGAAAATAATCGATAATCGGAAATATCGTCGATATGTTTGTTTGTTGATTAACGCCGCATACAGCAATATATCGTCGATGGGAAAGAATATTAATGATTAATTATATGAAAAGTCTGTTATCAATAATATCGTATGTTAACTTTTGCAACAGCAACTAATTTTAATTTTCTCATTGTCTGCTACTAAATTATGTTTCATTAGGAGCCCAAGCAAAACATGTCACCACTCACACGTGATGTGATTATCGAACGAGGTTTTTGGCAACATCTACACAATGTTAACTTGAAAGTCAGCATCAAAACACATACTTTGTTTTTTTTTATTCTAAATAACCCCCACCCCGCAAACAAACCCAAACAAAGCAAAAACAACACCAAACAAAACAAACAAAACACAACCCACCCCCCAAAAAACCAAACAACAACAACAAAACAAACAAACAAAGAAAAAAAAACCAGGTGTGTACTTTCTTTCTTTTTTAAATTTCGATTAGTTTCTCATTAATTGAAATGAATTCTTTTTTTTCAAAGACATCTAAACTTTGATGATGTCTCCCTACTTCGATTATTTTATCGTAAATTCTATTATTTTTACGTTACTTCAATTCTATTTGAAAACTAGAATTTTCGAGAAAATAATTCAAGTAACGAGAATTTGGTAGCTTTTAAGATAATTTATAATTACGTGAAAATGATCCAAATTACGTGAAAAAAGATTCAATATTTTAATTAACGAGAAATTTATTGGATATTCTGTTTGAAAAAAAGAATTATTGTGAAAAGGAGCAACATTCAACGTAGAAATTGGCTCCACCCATTACTTCAATGTGGGGGAATAGAACTAAGGTTGACGGTGTGACGAGCATTATATCACTGAATTATCCCACCTCGTTGTGCGGAATATAGGAGGTGGGTAATAAATACCTACACGAAAGCAAGCACGCAAACTCACGTTAGCCGCACGCATTCAATTTCTCAGAAAAGTTAGGGAAAGAGCGAATGGCACAAAATCATGATCCACAGCCAACTTATCTTAAAGGGGCGATTGGGTAGCCTATTGGTTAAAGCGTTCGCTCGTCTCGCCGAAGACCCGGGTTTGATTCCCCACATGGGTGAAGCCCATTTCTTGTGTCCCCGCTGTGATATTGCTGGAATATTGCTAAAAGCGGCGCAAAACTAAACTCACTCACTTGTCTTCAAAATACAAGATGACCAGGAATTCTTCCAAGAAAACTTTCTGCAACCATGCCATTGATTTGGCTCGGAAACATAAATCACCAGAGAGTTTACCAAACCGATATTCATGTCAAAACCAAAAATATTGACAGTCCTAAAAAATGTCGTTCACATCGCATGCCAACGAACTGTTCGCTGATGAGAATCTGACAGACACGCCACAAGAGTAAGCCATATCGCTTTCGACCCTTATGGGGGAAATCTTATGAATCTTAAACCGATAGTAGAACTATTTGGCAATTGTAATTTTCAGATGCCTACTTTAAACTGGGCTATTTAAAGGCAATCAATCTTAAAGTGGATGGGCCGGGTGTTAAACTCAGATTTACCCATTGGAAGCTATTGCCCCAAAGCAAATGGATGTCGGATCCCAGGACTATGTCCGTTTCGAAAGAGGCCCATCTTCCCCAGAATCTCTGGTAAGATTCTCAAAGAAACACACGTGATAGAGGGGCCTTTAAAGTGGAAATAATTCATTTCCCCGATTCAGACCTTTTGGGGGTTTTCGTGCCTGGGGGTGATGAGCGGTACAAGACACTTGCTAAGAGGAAGTGAATTTGTTGGTCTGATTACATTGCGCTTCTGAACAGGCGAAGAGACGTGGTTTATATACTCATGCCAAAAATGGTTGTCACCCCCTCCCCACCCCAACCGCCCACACACACCCACCCCTCTCAATGAAAAACATTGAAGGGGGAGACAACCATTATTGGCATGAGTATATGAAGAAGTGGACTCTCTGACTCTTTTCAGAGAGTGAATGACAGTTGTTTTACGCCGCAGCCCACAACTCTGCTTTGTCACGGCAATTGGAAATTTAAGTGTTAGGCATTTTGTAATTAACATTAACTATATTCTGGCCAAAAAGAAGTCCCTCACACTTACCCACCTATTAGATCTGACGAGAGAGATAAGCTACTTTGGCAGGAACAGTTTGTTCAGGAACGTTTGTCTACATGAACAGTCTGTTTTTGTTTTGATAGCACCAAAAAGTCATTTTATGTTAAAGGTGAAAATGAATTAATTATAAGATGTTTCCTGGTAAACAACTAGAGAAGGACACAGCTGGGACAATGATGGGCTTCTCTTTTCTTATATTGGCATCCCCTCTCCCCCCCAAAACAAACAAACAAAAAAACAATAACAAACAAAACAAAACAAAAAACAACAACAAAAACAAAACAAAACAACCCCTCTAAAAAAAAGATAAGAAAACCCAACAAAACAAAACCAAAACAACCCCAAAGAACAAAAACAAAACAACAACAAAACAAAAACAACCAACTTCAAAGCATAACCCCCCCAAAAAAAACAACAACAAAAAACAAAAAAACAACAACAAAAAACCCAATCATACCCAAAACAACACCCCCCCAACAAACAAAATACAAAAGCATCAAAACCAAAAACAAAATAACGTAAACAACCAAAATACAACAAACAAAAAACTACATAAACAAAACATAAAAGATTCCCAAAAACATTAAAGTAACACAAAAAATACACAGACGAAACAAATGTCATTCAATGAATCAAACATGTAAACAGTTAAAAAGACATAAAAGACAACAGACATAAAGATGGTATGTATGGCGCCACGATAATAACAGTCATCTTTAATCTGGTCTCTGAAGAGCCTCTGACATTTACACCAACCAATATAGTGCACATTTATAGCGATCTATAAAGATCTTTTGACTCACAGACATCCTATATTCTACTATTCTGATACATTCCTGGTAAAAAATTCTCAAACACAACTAACGAAGATAAATGCAACTACAAGGATTGATAAAAACCAGATTCCTGGATCTGTTGAGTTTACTGATAAATGTCCCTTTCTGACAGTCTGCAGAGCTGCTGTGGGCGACATAATAAGCCCACCTTAAGGACAACAATGGGATCTTGAACACCAAACTGAACTCCATTTCATCTAACCTACAAAGGCTCAGGTGAAGTTCAACGTGTCCAACGGTAGAGGCTAAAAAATGACTGGTTCACAAATATGTTGACTGACATACAGATATCAACAGTCAGCCATAATGGATGATGCTGCCTTCGCATTGTCCATTTGCCTCATTGTGTACAGTAAAAAATAGTGCATCTTTGGACTAAGACTATATAAATATAATGCTGTACTAAAGATTTCATTCAAAATGACATTAAGATCAGGTCTTTCGCTCCGAACAAAATATCTCTCGCGGTGACGATATGACAGCCGTCTCAGAGGTCTCATCTTGTACTTTCTCATCAGCCAATCAACGTGAAGTCTTGTCATGTAAACGTGCCCATCAGCCAATCAGCATTGGTGATTCTGAAATCCCCGTTCGATTGAGTGAAACGAGCAAAACATCTGACTTCTGAACCCTGACAAAAAAACGAAACGCGGACAACTTGCGCTCGTGTTGAATGGCCTTGACCTTTCGAACACGAACGTCGAGGACAGCACTGGACAAGGACGGCACTACGCTGCCAGATCCATAACTGACAGAGTGCTATTGCTTTTAACAGACGATAGCAGACTCTGCTACTACTGTTTAGTCGCGCGTACAGTTGGGAAACGATTGACGACTGACTGGATACAAGATTTACATCCTTAAGGTGGTTGTGTTGTGATGGTTTGAGGAGGAATTTGTTGCAAGGGACTTGTATTTATCATTGACCACGTCACGTCATATGTGTAGGGATGACGTTTTTCCACCCGTGCTGTTACATTTCCTGCGCCGATAGCAAAGAACGCCCTCACATCAAGAGAACGCTAGACCACACACTGCAAGGGTCGTGCAGGATTTCTGCAGGGGACAATACAAATGGGTTCACATATAGCAACCGTGTGGGGAATCGAACCGGCGTCTAAGGCGTGAAGAGCGAATGCTTCAACCACTAGGTTTGAACCCTATTGAACACTCGTGGGTTCATCTTCATCGCCGATCAGGAGACGTCCTTATCCACCACAGAAGCAATTACGGCTGTACGCCTTAGTGAGGGTCCAGTGGAAGCGGAATCCAAATGACGTCATCAGGCACCTGGTGGCCAAGCTCGCTGATTTGGTTGAGACATGTTATCGTATCCCAATAGCGTACATATCGATGCTCGTGAATGAGTATTGTTTTACGCCACTTTTAGCAATATTCCAGCAATATCACGATGGGGGAAACCAGCAATAGGCTTCACTCAATGAATCAAAGTGGATAATTCGGTGTGACGAGCGAACGCCCCACCAACCTGCTGCAGAGACTGTCTGTTATCTGTGGACCGACTCAAACTGATCATGACGCTCTTCATTACGGAGTGAGTGAGTTTAGGTTTACGCAGCACTCAGCAACATTCCAGCTATATGGTGGCGGTCTGTAAATAATCGAGTCTGGACCAGTCAATCCAGGGATCAACAGCAGGAACATCGATCTACGCAATTGGGATACGATGACATGTGTCAACCCAGTCAGCGAGCCTGACCACCCAATCCCGTTAGTCGCCTCTTACGACAAGCATGGATTCTAACCCGGATCTTCTCGGGTGTCTTCATTACGGAGTAATGTGGACAGCGACCATCATGTCCCCTGAGACGTCATGACCCCATATCATCAATTCACATTACCTCATTGATATCATGCATGCAATGTCCCCATTTCATGTTTGGTTGTCCATAGCTCCAATCCAACGTGGGTGTAGTTTCTTATGCCAGACAATTATTACCCTTCTCCCACCTCATTTGGCTGTATACTCCCCTCAGGGAGTTGAGAACGACATTCCAGTGCACACTGATTCTGGGATGTGGTTTGGAGGCATTGCTTTCACCATTCATCATGACTATTTTTAATTTTCATGAGTACTGACATTAAGATGTAAGTCCAAGGAACTTCAATCGATATCTGAAATAATGCAAAATGTTCACAAAAACATAATGTTACCATCACTATGTTTCCCATCTCAAAGATCAAAACTCACCCACGCCAGTCTTTATCTTTTGATTAAAGCGATAAAAGCCGTTTCATACTCATTAGGAATCTCTGCTAAAAGGAGAGTTGGTTGTTTTTACAGTATTCGAAAAATGTTGCATTTGACCAGAAACATTTCAATAGTTGGATCAAACGTTTTATTGGTATTACGATTCTGTGATAATTGAATATTGCACTTTAAAGAAATAGAATAGCACCATTAATGCCTTTGATCCAGCCCACGTAGTTGCAGATATAATATGAAACGTCAACGTCAACGTCAACGTCAAAGCCCAGCGTCGATTACCTGCCGAAAAAATATTCCACTGGGCGTAAAGGGAAATCTAGTGGTGTAAGTGCCATGAACAGTTCCGTGAAGATCCGGGTTAGAATTGATCTTCAGCAACCCATGCTTGTCGTAAGAGGTGACTAACGGGATCGGTTGGTCAGACTCCCTGACTTGTTTGACACATGTCATCGCATCCCAATTGCGTAGACTGATGCTCATGCTGTTGATCATTGGATTGTCCGGTCCAGACTCGATTATTTACAGACAGCTGGAATAATGCTTGGGTGGCGTTAAACAACAAACAAAGATAACAATAAATCTATCATGACACCAGGTGTTCGCGGAGAGAAAGAGTAAGCATGACGTGCACTACCGGCACCACACGCCATTCACAAAATAAAATGCATATTAATATAATCATGTCTTGTTTACAATCATGATTTTTTGTGTGATTGAAGATGCCACATGTCAAAGTGTTGTATTATATTTGGCGAGAGTGTTTACGTGCATAAAACCGATCTTAATTTACGTGCAAGATCGAATGAAAACAAAACATTTTAAAAGATTCCAACACTCAAATAACATGCCCATCTTATATTCCTATTATACTTGAGTAGTCCTCGGCTTCTATTTTTCTTTCGTTTCGATTTGGTTCTGAGTTGTGTTTTTAAAGCAGCCAGGGCTATTAACCAGCGTTCTTTGTTTAGGTGTTGATGTAATATTTATGTGGTCTCACATCAAATACACATTCCTGAAATTTGTTCGATATATAGCAAAACCGTGTTCTGTTGACGGATGTGGATTTCCATGCACGAAAGCAAGTTTTGGTTGTTTCTTTGAATCTTGCAATATCCTTCTAAAAAACGCATTAAATCGTGTTTGTGTTGGGTTGGATTGGGTCGGGTCGGGTCGGGTCAGGTTGGACTGGGTTAGACTGGGTTGGACAGGGTTGGATCAGGTTGATTGGGTTGGGTTAGATTGGGTTCATTCGTAACTACTCATGTCATTCCGGCAAGCCGGATGGCGTATCGTACCCCTCTCGTGGCCATGTTTACGACTGGGCCCTGTCTAAGCGCCAATGGACATGGAGATGAAAATAGTCTGGTACTATTACCAAGGAAATATAACTCTGAATTTCCAAACATGGCTCCTAGAATATCTTATATCCAGTGGGCAAAACAGCAATACAGTCATTCCTTTTGTAAATACGTTTCAGTGTTTAAAGTTTCTGATCCTTTAGCTCAAAGTTTATGTTTAAATTGTGCTTTGCATAGTTTAGCAAAGTTTCAAACTTCAACGGTGCCGCCATTTTCATGCTTCGAAATGCGTTTTACTACGCGCGATTTGATTGGTTTGCCACGATTCTTGGCAATAATGGCGTACGATAGGGTACGAGTGCTCTTGTAGGTCACGGAAAGAGGCGAGTAGTTACGAATGGATTGGGTTATGTTGGGTCGGGTCAAGTCGGATTGGACTGGGTCAGGTTGGATTAGGTTGGTTTGGTTTGGTCAGTATTGGTTTTGTTTTGGTTTCTGTTGGTTGGGTTGGGTTGAATTGAAATAATCTGATATCATATCAAAAGAGAAGCAGGGTAACCCCTCAATCTCTCAGCTAAGGCATAATGAAACTGATCCCTTCTGAAAAATGGACACTGTGATTTCAAACTCTAGCTGCGTCTCTGCAGTTTTTGGTTTCACCTTTACCCCTCGAAAATAATTTTTTTATAATTTGTTTATTTATCTAAGCATTTACACGGTTGGGCATGGCATCGTGTTTAGGAGAATAGAGCATGACAGTTTGCCCAAACCTTATTGAAATAGTCTCTATTACAGTTAATGACAGAGGTATACTTTGTTAACTTATAAAATTCAGTGAGCTCCTTCTGTATGAACTGGAATGTTGGTGGGTAATTATTATTTCTAAAGTTGAAAATGATCCGTTTTGACAGGATGATGACACGGTTTAAGGGATTGTTATTTTTCGATAGATAGCCAAAAGAACGTTTTCTTTGGATATTGTTACCGAACTTTGCAGTTTGTACGATATCCAACCTTCAATGTCTCTCCAGATGGAACTCACTTTGTTGCATTCCCAGAATATATGTATGACATCTTGCATTTGATTTAAACAGTAACATCATTTGTACTGTCGACGTAACCCATCTTAGAGAGAAGACAGTTGGTTGGCAAGATATGGTGTAAGATTTGATATTGAAACCACTGTAGTTCAGTCACTTGGGATAGAATTGATACACGTCCTATGTTGTTCGATAATATCATGTCCAAGAACGTACTCCCATTTAGCCAAGTGGTTATTTCTCTCGCATACGTTTTTAATAAGGATTTTGTAGTTATACTGTGAACCTTTTTTTTGTTTGTTCAGATGGTATATATGAAAGGGTAAAAGAGGAGATTGTAGGAAAGTGTTTAATTTTGGTAATCGTTGGCTTCTACAAAATTGTTTTACAACTTCAACAACACCTGTGTGGGTTAAAAAGTTAGTTTTCACGTTGAAAACAGTTTTGAAGGTTTCGAATGGCATGAATTGTCCTTTCTTATCTACAAGATCGTTGATGAAACGTACCCCATTTACAAACCAATCTTTGTAAAATATGCTGGTATTTCCTATTTTTATGTTCTCGTTGCACCAAATATATTGTGCTAAAATGCCCTTATCATTTATACTCTCCACGTGGATGTTATCTATAAAGTTCCACCAGGCCTTCATAAGGTCTTTGTAGTATGCATTTCGTATCCTACCCTCGAAAATAATACACGTGTTCCTCTTTTTGAAACACCTGTAAACATTGCCAGGTACTTTCACGTACACAAACTTAAATCCCTTGTCAGTAGGAGAACATGCTGAATCCCGTTCACGGAGATAGACGAGGTTTATCGAATGCACGTCATGGTTTCATTCCGTAAACAGAACACCGCCCGTCATTAAAATCGCAAAGCATTTATTTAACTTGAAACGGCGAATGAAAAGTTATTCCGTCCACGTGAGGTGCACACCTGCTCTACATCATTTATTGAAACCGGTGTTGGTTGCGGGGAGCATTCCCTACAGACACGCTATACGTCCGTGTAAAGCCATGACACATCAAAGGCGAGGTCCGGTTCGATCTGAAACCGGTTTATGTATTTGTACTGTTCGGCGAAAGGTTCACCACGGGTTCCTTTGAAGGTTAAAAGTATTTGTTGGATGTACTTCCGGGTTATGGTTCTACCTTAAAAGAATAACTAGGGGATTGGCAGGTTACCTAATTATTGGACGAGAATTTCGTCTACATATATAGCTCACAAACATTGTTTATATAATTAAAAAACGTAACATAATTATAGGGATGACAGCATGAAGGGCATAAACCACGTGAGGTAATGGGTCAGAGGTCACGGACGAAGCTACGCTACATGTAACACACGTGCAAGTGCTTTTTATACCCAAAGTATCGAGTAAATGAGGCTGTATTAATGATGCTTTGATTTGAGTACAAGCTGCGATAGGTTAAGTGGGTTACACGGCTGTCTTTGTGTACTGGTGATTAGGTGCCTGACTCGGACGGTGTGGGTTCGAATCCCGGATGGGACTCAATCCCGTAAAGGAACTAGAATCTATACTTCCCTGAGAAAGTGTAATCTCAAATATAACATATGCTTTGATCAGTGTTTCCGTTACACAAAGCTGTGATCCTACTGGTTCAAGCCTGGGATCTAGGTAGGCATGCACCGTACACCGGCGTGAGAGTGGACTAATATACGTTAAATCACATTTAACCTCACATTCACGTCTTGAGTGAATGAATTGTGTTTTTTGTCGCGTTTATTATTTGATGAAACAGAAACAAGCTCTGCAAATTACCTAATGGGGAAGGAAACTAACCCGGGCGTTGCGAGCGAACACCTTCACCACTAGCCTACACAACCACCTTTACGCCTTAAAAATGTGCATACAATTCAATATAATTCTAGCGTTAAGTCGTAATGTTAGTTACAACTCCGTCAAGATCTGGGTTAGAATTTGTCTACAGCAACCAATGCTTCTCGTCAGTGGCGACTAACGGGATCGGGTAGTTGTCACATGTCATCATTCCCCAGCTGCGGAGATCGATGCTCATGATGTTGATCACTGGATTGCCTGGTCCAAACTTAGTTATTTACAGCCCTTCACCATATAGCTGGATATTGCTTATTGCTGTGTGCGGCGTTAAACAACAAACAAACAAAATGTTAGTAACACACATAAATGTTCCCTTCAGAGTACCACTAGCCTTGCTCCAAGGCTGTACTGAATGCCAAGCCCATGGATGTATACTAAAGAGGCAAGTCTAGATAAGGACGCCCGATATTTCTTCTTGCAAGATCTCCTTTATATCTGCACAAGATCTTTCGCCGTTCAACGGCTCTTCAGTCGTACAATGAAAGCTTTCATGATTATTATTTCAACAACGTATTACCTTTGAGACTTGCGCAAGTCTTGAGTACCACTTATAACATCATAACACCCTATGCTCATTGGGTTTGATTCGCAGCGCACTCCATAAATAGCCACAGAGCTGAGAGCCTACAGTTGGAGAGACGACATTAACACCAGTGCACTGTTACCACTTTAGTTCGGTTAAGCGCATCCTTCCTTCACCGACGATTACGTCTTCTACCTCTCACTGGTACATACACGACCACACCGACGGACAACTCATGGTAGCACTTTTCAAACATAAAATTTTCTCTAATGGAGAATTTAAATGTCTTGTTTTTTCGCAAAGCGAAATGCGTTCATCACACCACCAAGCGGGAAATTTTGTCTCAGCACTGGTCCTTCCTCGGGCACCGCAGGTAATGTTCTTTTTCAATTAAAAAAAATAAACCGAGTTGAGTAAAATGGAAGAAGAGTGGAATTTCGGAAGAAGACAAAATGTACAATTTCCTGACCTTTCCGCCCAAAAACATGAATAAAAAATAAATCTGATTTTTTCGTATTCCATATGTGACAATCTTCTACCAAGCACTTAAGCTGTAAGTGCTGGAGGAAAACCCAGTTATTGACGTTTAAAGCTTTATTGTATGAAAAATGGAGATCTGAAAACGACGATCACGCTGGCTTCGTTATAATTACTTTTTGGCTGTAGGTGTTTTACAATAAAAAGTGAGTTTGAACTGAAAGCAACTTGGCAATGTCAAAACAATTTCATCTGCTATCAGTATGTTTTTAAACCTTGTTTTCATTGAAAGTCCATACCCTCAGGAGTTGTAAGGTAGACAACTACTACATGCGTTCAAGGGAAATTTCTGGGTTTTAAAACCTTTTTTGGTAGACCGCAGGACAAGTAATATTTTTCGATGCATTCATCTAATCGATCCCTATGATATACAGTCAAACTGGGTTGTCTAGAAGTTGAAGGGAATAACGTAAATATGATGATGAAAGTGATGAATAAAGAATGCATACATAGAGACCGTGCTTTTAATTCGAGATAACCGTAACTTCGATACATCAACATTCGACACATGGGTGAAGCATTTAGTAACCAAGTGGATGTTACTGTGCATACTATGTTATTGTTATTCACACCACTTTTAGCAACATTCCAGCAATATCACAGCGGGGTACACCAGAAATGGGTTTTACACATTGTACCCATGTTGGGAATCGAACATGCTCTTTAGCGTGACGAGCGAACGCTTGAACTACCGGGCTACCCTACCGCCCTTACAGGTGGCAAGCCTCACTGCAGTTAGTTTCTAATTTGGAAACATTCCGAACGATTTGTTCGATGAGGATCGCTACAGTTGCACATAAACCAAACCAATTGACCGCAGTCTGTCTGGCGACCTGTCTGACCTTCTGTAAGACCTGTGGTCCTGGGGGAATCCCAGAGCTTCTGTAGACGTTATGTTATATTTAAGTAATGACATGTTATTGCGCCTGTTACTGAGATAAGAAGACATATTGAGATTAATCTGAAGAGCTGCTTAGTTGATGAATGGGTTAAGATAACACTGGTAGCTAACAGCAAGCGGATTCCAGGATCAAGGTATTTGTATCTAGTGACAATCGTTGTAATGCCAGGGTAGAATAAGTCTCACACATCCAATGTTGGTTTTTAGATCAGTTTCTAACCAATTGAATACAAACTACCCTACGATTTTGTTCAAATTTGACCAACACGTAGAGGCTACAGCGCCCGTTAATCGGAGCTACGGACAGTTTACGGGCGCCGTAGACCCATCGCAGGCCATTTGTGAACCAGGCATAAGAAACCCGATGAGAATTTGTCTACAGGTACCAATGCTAGGAGGCCACTAACGAGATCGGGTGGTTGGCATATGTCACCGTATCCCAACTGTTTAGATCGATGCTTATGCTGTTGATCACTGGATTGCCTGGTCCAAACTCAGGCATATTTAAATGAAATCAAACTGTATGGCAAAGTATTCTCATGAATGTAATAGTTGACCGTGATTGTGATAAATTCTCATCACCTTCATTGTGTTTAGTTAAATTAATGACATTTCTCGCTAGGAATAAATTTTAGTTGCAACATTGCTGATGCGGTGTTAATCAATATTCACTCACTCACTCCCATGCTGGTCGTCATAATGCAGCCACTAGACGTTTACCCCTTTGGGAGAATCTGGGATTCGAAACCACTATCGTAGGTATCGGACATTCCCAAGGGACGCAACTCTGCACAGCGACTGACGGTAGTTAATGCTGTCTCAAGGTTTACATGACGTGATCTTCCGTGACAGATCTTGAGGGAAAAGGTGTCAAATATGAATAATATATCTGTTTTTAGAAAGTTGCACATTTCGACCAACGAGGAGAGATTATTTTGCGGGATCCCCAAAGGGTACTGTTAAATTATCTACTAACATCCTCAACCAGAGCAACCTGTAACATTCATGGTACCAATACCAAATAAGCACAACCCATCGTAGAGGTCACACAACGAATCCAGTTCAGGTCGATGTCGATGTCAGAGTCTTCAAGGGTTCGTGTTGATTTGGTTGCTAGTATCCTCAATCAGAGCAACCTGATGTAACTTCCATTCATCCAAAACCATAGACGCATAACCCATCGTAGAGGTCAAACAAAGAATCCAATTCCCGTCGATGTCAATACTGAAGATGGTATCAGTAAAACTATGTGATTCATTGTCCGGATGCTGTAGATAAACTAATAAATCTATACTAAATTACTCCTTGAAATATCGGAAACTACATACCCGGATATTGCAATCTGTTTGATACAATATCATAAGAACGCTCTCTGCTTTCTCGTATTTTTTAATTCCTTCCACATTCAAAAAAGGAATGCTCCCTGGAAAACTCCATGACCTCCGTTATGCTCAACGATAAACAATCGATGTGGCGCTTTGACCTGAATCTATGGGAGACATGCACTCCATCCCAAACTTGGCACCAAGCCATTTTCAATATCTGTTGATGTTCCTACAATGCTTTTGTGAGTTGTATTCATGCTAGGTGTAGTAATGTGTCTGTAGGGTGTGGCTATCCATGGATACTGGACGAGATCAAGAGAATCAGATAACCCGTTGTATTCCCTCACCCCTGAATCCGATGAAGAGTTTATGACTAGTGACTGACATATATGTATTGTTTGGTACGTAACCCACGCATTCCACTCCCTTGGCGGCATTTTAAAATTATTTATATATTTTGTGTTGTCATATATTATTTACATTACAACGAATTATTGCAAAACACTGCTAACGGTCTAAAATTTTGAAACAACTCGTTTTGAAATAAATGATAGCTGATGGGCAGGACTGCGGTAACCTGTTTCTTAAACACAATACGATCGCACTACTTTCTCATGGGGTCGATGCATATTTTGTCTTATTACGTGATCGCGGTGGCGTATTAATACATGACACAACGATCATGAGTGGCGTCATCCAGCTAACTCCTCATAGCTCGTGTGACCCTCCACAAAAATGTTCCAGTGAATTATCAACATGATGACAAAAAATGCATACTAGATAAGATAAAAGAACCTCTATTACACCCTCTGTAATTATAACATAGGACACAAACGATTGGGGGTCGATTGAAGCACGAACAGCTGATCTATATATTACCCTGAGGAAAGTAGTACGTCATAACCTGACCTTAGGTCATCATCACAAAGTGACCAATCACAGACCAATAATTCGATCTCAGACATGTCTGATACCATTTGTAAGAAATATGTTTTTCACCAATGGGTGAATGAGAAGCTAGTATACACCAAACATGGCGTCAAATCCAACACTCCTTTGGGGACGACGCCATCATTCGAGAACACACAGAAATCTGGCGGAGCTAGGTGAGGAGAAAAAGATGGGTGCTGCAGGTAAAATCCAATCCTGTAGCAATGGCAATGACTGACTTGTGTTCTGACGCATTGTCCTCATGGAAGAGCACATCTCTGCTCAGCTTTCCATGTCTCTTACTTCCATTCTGAAACTGCTTCAGAAATGCAGCATAATACTCTCCTTTTATTCTAGTGCTATCCGTGAAGATCCGGATTAGAATTGGTCTTCAGCAACTCATGCTTGTCGTAAGATGCCACTAACGGGATCGGGTGGTCAGGCTCGCTGGCTTGGCATTGACACATGTCATCATATCCCAATTGTGTAAATCGATGCTCCTGCTGTTGGTCACTGGATTGTCTGGTCCAGACTCGATTATTTAGAGACCGGCGCCATATAGGTGGAATATTGCCGAGTGTGGCTTTAAACAATAAACAAATGATTCTTTTACCCAAGTCAAACATGATGCCACCCTGTCATTCAATAAAACTGGGGCCATATCCATTTCATCCGATGGACGTCTTTGCCTTCTTTAGTAGCGCGACCACCTACGTGGTGCAGTGGATAGAGTGTCCGTCCGGCCAACTGATGGTCGGTGGGTCGATACGTAAGAAATGGTATTTGATGTTTGATGTTTCCCTGTCTGCATTAGGGGATAAGGCAACGTGGACATTTAGTATACTGGGTCTGGGAGGGGAATCCGTGTTAATCATGGGTATCCCGAGGGGCAAGCACTCTAAAACATTAGTCTGGGTGAATACAAGTAGAGTCTGGACCAGTCTCGAATATTTACAGACCGCTGTCATATACCTGGAATATTGCAGCTACTGGCGCTAAACAACGACAACAAACAAATAAAAACAACAACCTCCCCTATCCACCAATCCGCAAATACAGACACAGACAAGCACGCACGCACGCACGCACGCACGCACATCCACTGTTTTAAGTGTTGTTTTGGCTCAATGGTAGACCGAAGTTCATGCACAGTCACATGTCACGTTTGGATCAGCTCTTACACAGATGAGCACGTGACATGCTCTGCCTCTTGCGCTTTTAATGAGATGCCTCAAGCTTTCGAACCAACGAGTTTCTTCATTGCCAAAGTTTCTGTGATAATGAACTGTACTCTCTCAGGGGAAATGCCTCGAGACCTAACAACCTGACGCTCATTTATCACCATGTCCTGGATACTTCTGATCAGGTCTAGTGTTTCTAACCTTCCAGCGCGGAGGTCGCCTTTAAGAGTCTCTTTGCCATGCTCAAGCTCTGCTGCCTATCTCTGCAGTGTGAATGAAAGGGGCATCCTTCAACAGTATTGCACCATTATCGTTATCGATTTGTTCTGATTTTTTAATGTGC
Source organism: Haliotis rubra (assembly GCF_003918875.1). NCBI lineage: Eukaryota > Metazoa > Mollusca > Gastropoda > Lepetellida > Haliotidae > Haliotis > Haliotis rubra. The sequence continues at coordinate 369,537 of NW_025766781.1, read as the reverse complement.
TTGATCACGGGTTACTTTGTTAGAGTAGGATGTGACGAAGGTATTTTCAACGTAAATAAGAATTGACACTCTGACGGTTTTTTGTTTGTTTTATAATTGATTTCTATATGTAAATTCTTTTGGTTATCACGCTAAATCACGCGAAAATGTCGTTAAAGTAGCTCACTTGATGGTCATGAGTGTTTATGTAAATGAACGCTCCTCAACTAGCTCCACCACGACACAACTCAACTCAAGGAAAGCAGAAAACATAGAAAAATTGCATAAGGAATAAATTCGAGATAATATAAGGAAGATCGATGTATCCCCAGACAAAGAACTTAAATTTATAAAAAAATAGATGGGATGCAAATTATTTAAATTTCGCAGCTGGTACATTATATATATATATCATTCCACTTGTATAAGTGCTACATAAGCCGTATAATTTCCTGCAATATACACTGTAAATATAAAAATGGAGTTAACACCAAGAGGGTGTCACTTTGTACAGCAATATAACTGAGTACCCCTGAACATGGAACGCTGCGCATGGGGGACCCATCTCTGGGTCAATTTCTGGTGAAAATTAACAATTTTAAGGTCAACGATAAATATCACGATATAGCTCTAACGGCCACTAAATGTTCCATGGGTTGAATGTATGTATTTATCTTTCAGCGTAAACCATCACTTCAGTCAGCTCGGCGTCAGTGATATAATGGTGATAGGGATGGTGAGGTGTATTATACATCGATTTGTTGGATACTCTGTGGCATTGAGGATGTACTTTATTGGGTAATTTCCCTATGGTCGTTATTAACAATATTGTGGTGAAAAAGTAGACGAGGAGGAGAATAATGATGGTGACTAGGATGATGGTGTTTTTTTATCCAGAGGTTTTTTTAAAAAATTATTGTTTATTTTTTTACTGTTCAATTCACATCGTTTATTGCTCTCTTGCCTTTAGCAATGGAGTCTGGTTTGAAGGAGGTTATGGACTGGTTGAGGATTTGTATTTGATGTTATTGTTGATGTTGTTGTTGATGATGATGAAAAGAAATCGATTTAATGACAACAATGATCTCAGGAGTGACAACGACGACGACGACGATGATGACAATGAAAAGAAATCGAATTTAATGACCACAGTTATCTCAGAAGTTATGATGATGATGATGACGACGACGACGATTATGATGATGATGATGATGATGGTGGTGATGTCGAGAATGTTTATAACGACGTGTATTAGCAGTGGGTCAATGCTCTTTTAAATCAAACCGTGATGATGATGATGATGATGGTGATGTCGAGAATGGTTATAACGACGTGTATTAGCAGTAGGCCAATGCTCCTTTAAATCAAACCGTGATGATGATGACGCCCTGTCAGCTAGACCACAAAGGCGTTAGGTACGAATTAGATATGATACAAATACATTTTCAATGGTCTTAAATATTATTGATTGATTGAGTTTAGTTCTACGCCGCTTTTAGCAATATTCCAGCAATATCACGGAGGGGGACACCAAAAATGGGCTTCACACATTGTACCCATGTGGGGAATCGAACCCGGGTCTTCGGCGTGATGAGCGAACGCTTTAACCACTAGGCTACCCCACCACGCTCTTAAATATAAAACTACAACGACGTCCCAGCGACGTCACGATTATCTTATGAATCAGATTCCATTGGATAGAAGAAACAAAATCGTGGTAAAAATATGATAAAAAGACAAACTATTTCCCCTATCCTCAATTACATGTCAAAACAGAAACATCAAATCTGTCTAAACAGGAAGGTTTCCAAATTGCCACGTGTACACTGAATCATATGTTTAGTCTCCGCAAAGATTTTGCAACTTCGTAATAGATTTGAAGTACCCAAAGAAACTATCATCGACCTCCCAATAATATGAGAATATGGAATCGTTTTATTGAAATTAATACGCTGCGTAGACAACGAAAATCAATGTTGTCATGTATATAGTAGATATGGCGAGTCGTAAAAAATCATGTATGTATATACATCAGTGTAACAGTATATGTCTAACTGCGCCAGATGTTTCTGTACTGTGAATCTGAAACGTGAACGGTTTGCCGAGATTTTCAATATAATTATGCATTTGAAGGTCTTCTGACAGCTGAGTACAGCTAGGGGATTCAGTTGTTTGGATTGGCAAGTGATGTATGTTTGGACATAATACCTCTCCTTTACATATTCGAAATAAGTCAGTTTAGAACTCAATACACATTGAAGGTCATCTGATGTGGAATACGAGCAACAAAAATAGGAACAGTGCGTTGTACTGAAAAAGGGCTAACGTGAAGAGGACTTTCAAAATGCCACCGAAATTGAGCTGACTACACATAAATCGGAAATAATTTGTTCGATTTTGTCTCAGCTGTCCTTAAATGTAGCACGAAGAGAGAAATTACACGTATGTCGACTTGATCTAAGCTTACACAGCTGGAAACTCGAATTCAAAACGAAATGTGATTCTTTTTTATTGAAAAAATGTCATATTTTGTATCAAAATGCCTGAGGCAACATTTTCAGCAACGACATAGAAAAACGACTTCGAGAGAAAAAAACCCAAAATAACTTAGATGTAGCATCTTTTACCCTATTCTCATATCAGAAAAGGACGTTGGGGTAGCCTAGTGGTTAAAGTGTTCGTTCGTCACGCCGAATACCAATGTTCGATTCCCCACATGGGTACAGTGTGTGAAGCCGTTTCTAGTATGCCCGCCGTGATATTGTTGGAATTAACTCACTCACTAACTCATATCAGCATAAACATTCTGCAAAACAAACAGAACTGCATCGCATCACCTTGAGCTGTTATCTGAACACATCAGCAAACATTTACCTGAAATAGTCAAAGAGTGAAACGGGTGGGTGTTACGCCACCTGGAACAGTATTTCAGTTATATCACGAGTGGGAGCGGGGTAGCCCAGTAGTTGAAGCGTTCGCTCGTCACGCCAAAGACCCGGGTTCGATTCCCCATATGGGTACTATGTGTGAACTCCATTTCTGGTGTCCCCCGCCGTGATATTGTAGGAATATGGCTAAAATGGGCGTAAAACTAAACTCACTAACTCACTATTGATATTTTAGCAATATTCCAGCAATATCACGGTAGGGGGACACAAGAAACGGGCTTCACATCATACCCATGTGGGGAATCGAACCCAGGTCTTCGGCGTGACAAGCGAACGCTTTAACCACTAGGTTACCCACCTCCCCGAGCATAGCCGGAAGCTAAAACAGAAATCTGTAATATAAAAAGGAACGACGCACTTTCTGAACCCAACACTGAACTAAGTTCAAACATCTTTAAAGTATAATAGTTTAACGTGAAAAGCCTGACTGAATGTCTTGTTAAACACAATTGGGAGGGAAATATGGTAGAAAAACGAGTTGTTCGTCCTCTCGATCTACCAAAACGATTCTTTTGTTGTTAGTACAGAACTAAACTCACTCACTCACTCTGTTACATGACAGGGAATCCCTAAATTATGCAGTTCTTTAAACGTTTACTCCTTCGCTGCCAATCAAAGAGCACGGGTATGGTGCTGACTTAATACATAGTCAGAAAGGTCATTGCCAGGTGTCTGAGGTGCGTTATCCCAGACACGTATATTACACCTGTGAATGGAGCCATGTACTAGCTCTGAGAGTGGTTGAGACATTACATCACAGTGATCAAAGTGATATACAGCAGAGGTGAAAGTGACACTGATCAGTGATCAAATTCGTGCGAAACAGTGATCAAAGTGACGTACGCCTGTGATCAAAATAATGTAAATTATTGATGAAATGGTAATCAAAGAGTTTGGGCCGGGATCAAAGTGGCATAAAGCAGTGATCAAAAATAATATAATCCAGTGATAAAAGTGATATAATTCAGTGATCAAAGTGGTATAAACTAGCGATCAAAGCGACAAAAACAAGTGATCAAAATCATATTATCCAGTGGTCCAACTGATATAAAGCAGGCATCAAAGTGGTATTAAGCAATGATCAAAATCATATACAAAAGTCATCAAAGTGACTTAACTCGGGGATCACAGTTACGCATATATATGAAAGCAGCCAGGGGTAGAGACACTGTTAAAATGGCGGGGACGTCAATAGCGTCCTGGTTATATTCTTTTGTAGAAAGGCTTAGCTGCAAATGAATGCTTCAACTAGAAGAAGGTTGTCGTTAACTTCCTGGAATTGTTCCGTATTACAAAATTGCTATACTCTTCTTTCTTTTATATGTATCCACACACTAAACGACAAAGACCTGGCAACCTCCGAACGATAATTCGTAGATTATACGCCAACGTACGACCTCGTCTTGTAAATAACGTCACCGAAATGCATTGCTTGTCGAATTTGTGATAGAACGTTCATCTGTTATAAATGTCAAACGAAACGTTAAAACTGACAGATCAATAATACCCATCGGAATCTTCAATATTATGTTAGCAGCCGTCAGCTGACGCCCCCAACACTTGTCCATTACAATGATGTAAGATGATAAAAGACAAATCACCCAAGAACCTAATGGCGTAAAACCATACCGATTTCTCGTTAGAATTTGACCCAGAAAAAACCCATCAACAGTAATACTTTCTGTAAACAGAAAAATATTGCTGCAAGCACTCCGTTTATCCTAAGTATTGAACAAGCAGCATTTCACCCTTTAAACACGCGAGCCCTTTCATCGCGAGATAATTATTTAATCGAATGCTAGTCAGGGTCCATATTTTTCTTCAACATTAATCTCTCAACATTGACACTGGGGTCAAAGCAGCAGTCTGATGGCTCGAACTTTCTTAATCGTTTGCCATAATTTTGTCGTTCTGACAATATGAATATCTCAAGTATGACGTTAACTGAATAAATGCGCATAAGTGGTGGCGATAAAATACCAGTTTAGTATTCTGAGTGTCGGGAAGGCAATATAAAATGAAGCTTGACTGTAACACTTTGATGTCATATCGGTAACCGGGAAATAACATTTCTCTAGCAGTAATTGAACCGTTTTCCCGGCTCTAAAACAACTGTCAGTTAGTCCCTTCCAATACTGAACATTTTTAACAACCGCGCAGGATTTCTAAGAACTAAAAATCAATTTTGATGAGGGAAAAAGACTTGAATGAAATACATTGTTGCTTCATGTTAGCATAGAATGGGGGGAAAAGCGAATCCTTACCGTGCCATTTCCGAGGTGAGGAGTTCCACTTCTTCATATATGTAAGTAAGTAGATCCAAACTCCACACAACGCTTGATCCGAGAAAACAGACGGCTGACAATATCGTGGGTCACTGTGACCTTTGATAATGTCTATCTTCTGGTGGAATCGGAACAATGAGTCATGAATTTTTCATTTTTCATAACGATTCATCCATGATTGTATCACAGAGTGTGGAGGAAAGACCAGTATTTCAACACTGTTGTCTCCACCGAGGGTAATTCTCGACGCCGATGATTACATCACAACACCAGTAAACTGTCGCATCCGGGCTTAGAAAGAGTATCTCCAGTCCGCTCGACACACCTCCTCAAATAACTGACATTTCTCCAAACGAAACAGGCAACATTCAGAGTCAATAGTGTCGTCTGCTCTAGGTGGGTTATCCAAAGCCGAGGCGGTCATTCTAACTGATCCACAAGATGCCAAAACATCATTGGATAAGGGCGCTTCGCGAGCTCGTCCAACTTCGTTCAATATCGGACATCGACTGACGTAAGGTGATCTTCCCAATCCTCTATCATACAGTTTCCTTCCTGATGAACCATTCCTGATCCGTCTTTGGAAACGGTATCTACAGAAGCAGACGACTCTAACCGAAGTGTATACGTTATGAATGAGTCGTCTGCTCCGCAGTTTCCTTAAACCGGTCGTCTGCTTCTCGCGCCAGCTGCCAGTCAATATTTTCAACATCACCTTAAGTCGGAGAAGGCAGAAGCCAAAACGGCTCTCTTAAAGTCTCCTCAACTGTTGTTTTGAGCTAAAAAGGCAGGCTCCGTTTTGTTAATTTCTGCCCAATGGAAAACGAAATCGTCCGAGAGTAGCCGTAAAATCGTGCAGTCTTTTATTGAATAGTTTTAAAACGGCAAATAACCTTAGCGGTTGCACCCATCACTAACCAAGGTGTTACAGACATATTCATGTTCAAAACGACTTTTTTAGAAAAGAAATGTTACATGGTTACTTCGGACAACGTGAAGTAAAACCTTTAAGTTAATACTATCGTCAAGAAATATAAAATGTTTCTTGGAAACGCTGTCTTGAACTATTACTCAACTGGGCGGTGGGGTAGCCTAGTGGTTAAAGCGTTCGCTCGTCACGCCAAAGCCCAGGTTCGATTCCCTAATAGGCACAATGTGTGAAGCCCATTTCTGGTGTCTACCGCTGTGATATTGCTGGAATATTGCTAAAAGCGGTGTAAAAACCCAACTCACTCACTCACTACTACTCAACTATTTTATATTGTTTCCTAAATAGCAATTGTTATAGGGGATCAGTTTTCCATACACTCAGTGTCACGTATCTTCAGTAGCCTCATCAATGAGGATAACGAACTTTGGGGATTAACGAAGGTATTCAGTAACAGATACGTGGGCTAAATGTTGATTTGTCCGTCTCAATCGAAAACTAACGAAGGTGGAGAGTGGTATTTAGAATGAGTGGTTTTACGCCACTTTTAGCACTATTCCAGCAACATCACGACGGGGACACCAGAAATGGGATTCAAACATTATACCCATGTGGGGAATCGAACCCAGGTGTTCGGCGTGACGAGCGAACGCCTTTACCACTAGGCTACCTCACCGCCCCCTGGTGTTTAAATTTACTGGTGCAAGGACTGACAGTTGTGAAGACTAAAGGATGGGATTAAATGATGGGAAGACTTACAGCTGTGAAGACGAAAGGATGGGATGGGAGTACAAGCAGTTGTGAAGACTAAATGATGGGAGTACTTACAGTTGTGCAGGACTACTAAAGGATGGGAGTACTTACAGTTGTGAAGACTAAAGGATGGGAGTACTTACAGTTGTGAAGACTAAAGGATGGGAGTACTTACAGTTGTAAGGACTAAAGGATGGGAGTACATACAGTTGTAAGGACTAAATGATGGGAGTACTTACAGTTGTTATGGGAGTACTTACAGCTGTGAAGACTAAATGATGGGAGTACTTACAGTTGTGAAGACGGGAGGATGGGAGTACTTACAGTTGTGAAGACTAAAGGATGGGAGTACTTACAGTTGTGAAGACGAAAGGATGGGAGTACTTACAGTTGTGAAGACTAAAGGATGGGAGTACTTACAGTTGTGAAGACTAAAGGATGGGAGTACTTACAGTTGTAAGGACTAAAGGATGGGAGTACTTACAGTTGTAAGGACTAAAGGATGGGAGAACATACAGTTGTAAGGACTAAAGGATGGGAGTACATACAGTTGTAAGGACTAAAGGATGGAAGTACTTACAGTTGTGAAGACTAAATGATGGGAGTACTTACAGTTGTGAAGACGAAAGGATGGGAGTACTTACAGTTGTAAGAACGAAAGGATGGGAGTACTTACAGTTGTAAGGACTTAAGGATGGGAGTACTTACAGTTGTGAAGACGAAAGGATGGGAGTACTTACAGTTTTGAAGACTAAAGGATGGGAGTACTTACAGTTGTGAAGACTAAAGGATGGGAGTACTTACAGTTGTGAAGACTAAAGGATGGGAGTACTTACAGTTGTAAGGACTAAAGGATGGGAGTACTTACAGTTGCGAAGACGAAAGGATGGGAGTACTTACAGTTGTAAGGACTAAAGGATGGGAGTACTTACAGTTGTAAGGACTAAAGGATGGGAGTACTTACAGTTGTAAGGACTAAAGGATGGGAGTACATACAGTTGTAAGGACTAAAGGATGGGAGTACTTACAGTTGTAAGGACTAAAGGATGGGAGTACTTACAGTTGTGAAGACTAAATGATGGGAGTACTTACAGTTGTGAAGACTAAAGGATGGGAGTACTTACAGTTGTAAGGACTAGAGGATGGGAGTACTTACAGTTGTGAAGACTAAAGGATGGGAGTACTTACAGTTGTAAGGACTAAAGGATGGGAGTACTTACAGTTGTGAAGACTAAAGGATGGGAGTACTTACAGTTGTAAGGACTAAAGGATGGGAGTACATACAGTTGTAAGGAGTAAATGATGGGAGTACTTGCAATTGTTATGGGAGTACTTACAGCTGTGAAGATTAAATGATGGGAGTACTTACAGTTGTGAAGACGGGCGGATGGGAGTACTTACAATTGTGAAGACGGGAGGATGGGAGTACTTACAGTTGTGAAGACTAAAGGATGGGAGTACATACAGTTGTAAGGACTAAATGATGGGAGTACTTACAGTTGTTATGGGAGTACTTACAGCTGTGAAGACTAAATGATGGGAGTACTTACAGTTGTGAAGACGGGAGGATGGGAGTACTTAGAGTTGTGAAGACTAAAGGATGGGAGTACTTACAGTTGTGAAGACGAAAGGATGGGAGTACTTACAGTTGTGAAGACTAAAGGATGGGAGTACTTACAGTTGTAAGGACTAAAGGATGGGAGTACTTACAGTTGTGAAGACGAAAGGATGGGAGTACTTACAGTTGTAAGGACTAAAGGATGGGAGTACTTACAGTTGTAAGAACTAAAGGATGGGAGTACTTACAGTTGTAAGGACTAAAGGATGGGAGTACTTACAGTTGTAAGGAATAAAGGATGGGAGAACATACAGTTGCAAGGACTAAAGGATGGGAGTACATACAGTTGTAAGGACTAAAGGATGGAAGTACTTACAGTTGTGAAGACTAAATGATGGGAGTACTTACAGTTGTGAAAACGAAAGGATGGGAGTACTTACAGTTGTAAGAACGAAAGGATGGGAGTACTTACAGTTGTAAGGACTTAAGGATCGGAGTACTTACAGTTGTGAAGACGAAAGGATGGGAGTACTTACAGTTGTGAAGACTAAAGGATGGGAGTACTTACAGTTGTGAAGACTAAAGGATGGGAGTACTTACAGTTGTAAGGACTAAAGGATGGGAGTACTTACAGTTGTAAGGACTAAAGGATGGGAGAACATACAGTTGTAAGGACTAAAGGATGGGAGTACATACAGTTGTAAGGACTAAAGGATGGAAGTACTTACAGTTGTGAAGACTAAATGATGGGAGTACTTACAGTTGTAAGGACTAAAGGATGGAAGTACTTACAGTTGTAAGGACTAAAGGATGGGAGTACTTACAGTTGTAAGGACTAAAGGATGGGAGAACATACAGTTGTAAGGACTAAAGGATGGGAGTACTTACAGTTGTAAGGACTAAAGGATGGGAGAACATACAGTTGTAAGGACTAAAGGATGGGAGTACATACAGTTGTAAGGACTAAAGGATGGGAGTACATACAGTTGTAAGGACTAAAGGATGGGAGTACATACAGTTGTAAGGACTAAAGGATGGGAGTACATACAGTTGTAAGGACTAAAGGATGGGAGTACATACAGTTGTAAGGACTAAAGGATGGGAGTACATACAGTTGTAAGGACTAAAGGATGGGAGTACTTACAGTTGTGAAGACTAAAGGATGGGAGTAGATACAGTTGTAAGGACTAAAGGATGGGAGTACTTACAGTTGTGAAGACTAAAGGATGGGAGTACATACAGTTGTAAGGACTAAAGGATGGGAGTACTTACAGTTGTGAAGACTAAAGGATGGGAGTACATACAGTTGTAAGGACTAAAGGATGGGAGAACATACAGTTGTAAGGACTAAAGGATGGGAGTACATACAGTTGTAAGGACTAAAGGATGGGAGTACTTACAGTTGTGAAGACTAAAGGATGGGAGTACATACAGTTGTAAGGACTAAAGGATGGGAGTACATACAGTTGTAAGGACGAAAGGATGGGAGTACTTACAGTTGTAAGGATCCTAAAGGATGGGAGAACATACAGTTGTAAGGACTAAAGGGATGGGAGTACATACAGTTGTGGAACTAAAGGATGGAAGTACTTACAGTTGTAAGGACTAAGGATGGAGTAGTTACAGTTGTAAGGACTAAAGGATGGAAGTACTTACAGTTGTGAAGACTAAATGATGGGAGTACATACAGTTGTAAGGACTAAAGGATGGAAGTACTTACAGTTGTAAGGACTAAAGGATGGGAGTACTTACAGTTGTAAGGACTAAAGGATGGGAGAACATACAGTTGTAAGGACTAAATGATGGGAGTACATACATTTGTAAGGACTAAAGGATGGGAGTACATACAGTTGTAAGGACTAAAGGATGGAAGTACTTACAGTTGTGAAGACTAAATGATGGGAGTACTTACAGTTGTAAGGACTTAAGGATGGGAGTACTTACAGTTGTAAGGACTAAAGGATGGGAGAACATACAGTTGTAAGGACTAAAGGATGGGAGTACATACAGTTGTAAGGACTAAAGGATGGAAGTACTTACAGTTGTGAAGACTAAATGATGGGAGTACTTACAGTTGTGAAGACTAAAGGATGGGAGTACTTACAGTTGTAAGGACTAGAGGATGGGAGTACTTACAGTTGTGAAGACTAAAGGATGGGAGTACTTACAGTTGTAAGGACTAAAGGATGGGAGTACTTACAGTTGTGAAGACTAAAGGATGGGAGTACTTACAGTTGTAATGACTAAAGGATGGGAGTACATACAGTTGTAAGGACTAAATGATGGGAGTACTTACAGTTGTTATGGGAGTACTTACAGCTGTGAAGATTAAATGATGAGTACTTACAGTTGTGAAGACTAAAGGATGGGGTACTTACAGTTGTGAAGACGTAAAGGATGGGAGTACTTTACAGTTGTGAAGACTAAAGGATGGGAGTACATACAGTTGTAAGGACTAAATGATGGGAGTACTTACAGTTGTTATGGGAGTACTTACAGCTGTGAAGACTAAATGATGGGAGTACTTACAGTTGTGAAGACTAATGGATGGGAGTACTTACAGTTGTAAGGACTAAAGGATGGGAGTACTTACAGTTGTGAAGACTAAAGGATGGGAGTACTTACAGTTGTAAGGACTAAAGGATGGGAGTACTTACAGTTGTAAGAACTAAAGGATGGGAGTACTTACAGTTGTAAGGACTAAAGGATGGGAGTACATGCAGTTGTAAGGACTAAATGATGGGAGTACATACAGTTGTAAGGACTAAAGGATGGAAGTACTTACAGTTGTGAAGACTAAATGATGGGAGTACTTACAGTTGTGAGGACTTAAAGGATGGGAGCTACTTACAGTTGTGAAGAACGAAAGGATGGGAGTACTTACAGTTGTAAGGACTAAAGGATGGGAGTACTTACAGTTGTAAGGACTAAAGGATGGGAGTACTTACAGTTGTGAAGACTAAAGGATGGGAGTACTTACAGTTGTGAAGACTAAAGGATGGGAGTACTTACAGTTGTGAAGACTAAAGGATGGGAGTACTTACAGTTGTAAGGACGAAAGGATGGGAGTACATACAGTTGTAAGGACTAAAGGATTAATTCACTAGTTCAGGTGCGTTTGCTACTAGTTGTAAATACTAATGAATGGAAGGTTTGTTTGGTTTTTGTTTTACGCCGCACTCAGCAATATTCCACCTATATGGCTGCGGTCTGTAAATAATCGAGTCTGGACCAGATAATCCAGTGATCAACAGCATGAGCATCGATCTACGCAATTGGGATGCGATGAATGAATGAATGCAAGGACAAACAGTTGTAAAGACTAATGAAGGCGAAAACTAATTGTTGCAAAGACGTAAAGGTTGGTCGTGATATCGCTCTATGGTGAACTGAATTCACTGATGCCTTTAAGGTGGAACACATTTTGTAGCCAAGTATGGAATCCTAGAAGGGACATTGTCGTTATGTCTCATTGTCGCGTTGTCGCCCTTCTAGGTTTCCATAGGCAAGTGCTTCAAGCGTTCGCTCGTCATCCGAGTTTGAACCTTACAATTACAAAGTGTGAAGCCTAATTTTGGATATTGCCCGTCATGTTCCCAACACTAAACCCCATATTACCACCTAACGTCAGAGTTGTGTCCCTTAGGCGCGCTTGGATCAGCTGATTATGATTAAGAATCAATGATTCACCTTGACTATGAACCATGTCGCGTCACCCTGATGTTTGTACGTTTCAGTAAATGGGTAAACATCAAGTAAACTGTCATTCTGAAACTGGAATACTGTCCCGTCACCCTGACGTTTGTTCGTTTCAGTAAATGGGTAAACATCAAGTAAACTGTCATTCTGAAACTGGAATACTGTCGCGTCACCCTGACGTTTGTTCGTTTCAGTAAATGGGTAAACATCAAGCAAACTGTCATTCTGAAACTGGAATACTGTCCCGTCACCCTGATGTTTGTAGGTTTCAGTAAATGGGTAAATATCAAGTATACTGTCATTCTGAAACTGGAATACTGTCCCGTCACCCTGATGTTTGTAGGTTTCAGTAAATGGGTAAATATCAAGTATACTGTCATTCTGAAACTGGAATACTGTCCCGTCACCCTGACGTTTGTTCGTTTCAGTAAATGGGTAAACATCAAGTAAACTGTCATTCTGAAAGTGGAATACTGTCCCGTCACCCTGACGTTTGTTCGTTTCAGTAAATGGTTAAACATCAAGCAAACTGTCATTCTGAAACTGGAATACTGTCCCGTCACCCTGATGTTTGTAGGTTTCAGTAAATGGGTAAATATCAAGTATACTGTCATTCTGAAACTGGAATACTGTCCCGTCACCTTGATGTTTGTACGTTTCAGTAAATGGGTAAATATCAAGTATACTGTCATTCTGAAACTGGAATACTGTCCCGTCACCCTGATGTTTGTTCGTTTCAGTAAATGGGTAAATATCAAGTAAACTGTCATTCTGAAAGTGGAATACTGTCCCGTCACCCTGCTGTTTGTACGTTTCAGTAAATGGGTAAATATCATCATTCTGAAACTAATACTGTCCCGTCATTGTTTGTTCGTTTCAAAGTAAACTGTCATTCTGAAAGTGGAATACTGTTCCGTCACCCTGATGTTTGTTCGTTTCAGGAAATGGGTAAATATCAAGTAAACTGTCATTCTGAAACTGGAATACTGTCCCGTCACCCTGATGTTTGTTCGTTTCAGTAAATGGGTAAATATCAAGTAAACTGTCATTCTGAAAGTGGAATACTGTCCCGTCACCCTGATGTTTGTTCGTTTCAATAAATGGTTAAATATCAAGTAAACTGTCATTCTGAAACTGGAATACTGTCCCGTCACCCTGATGTTTGTTCGTTTCAGTAAATGGGTAAATATCAAGTATACTGTCATTCTGAAACTGGAATACTGTCTCGTCACCCTGATGTTTGTACGTTTCAGTAAATGGGTAAATATCAAGTATACTGTCATTCTGAAAGTGGAATACTGTCCCGTCACCCTGATGTTTGTACGTTTCAGTAAATGGGTAAATATCAAGTAAACTGTCATTCTGAAACTGGAATACTGTCCCGTCACCCTGATGTTTGTTCGTTTCAGTAAATGGGTAAATATCAAGTAAACTGTCATTCTGAAACTGGAATACTGTCCCGTCACCCTGATGTTTGTAGGTTTCAGTAAATGGGTAAACATCAAGTATACTGTCATTCTGAAACTGGAATACTGTCCCGTCACCCTGACGTTTGTAGGTTTCAGTAAATGGGTAAACATCAAGTAAACCGTCATTCTGAAAGTGGAATACTGTTCAAACCGGCGTTAACATTAACACACCCGCGTGAGGAACTCCAGACATTTGCCTCGACGTTCAACCCACACAAGATTCCAGTTATTAGCATCAGCGACTAAATATCCACCGCCACATCTAACTCACCAACCACTTCTGATCAGAGATAATTAGATTACTCGTGGCCAGGACATCATTATGTGACGACAGGTTCTATACGGACGACCAATTCATCCTATTATGGAACCCGATCTTTGAGTATTAGGATTAAGTCGAAGGGCTTCCGACCAAGCACCTGTCGTCTACAGTCGGGAGTCTGAGTGAAACAGCATTATAAAGACCCACCGAGACAGCAGGACCTATGACAACTCGCTGACGGCAAAGAGGACTTACGTTTATGCGTTGTTGTATTGGGAGGCAAGGGACCGAGTTTTGTATATTCTCGGAGATGTGGATGTGAGTGTGAGTGTGGGTTTGGGTTTGGGTTTGGGTATGGGTACGGGTATGGGTATGGGTATGGGTATGGGTATGGGTATGGGTATGGGTATGGGTATGGGTATGGGTATGGGTATGGGTATGGGTTTGGGTTTGGGTTTAGGTGTGGGTGTGGGTTTGGGTTTGGGTTTGGGTTTGGGAGTGGTTGTGGATGCGTGCGGGTGTGGGTTTGGGTGTGGATATGGGTGTGGGTAGGGGTATGGGTGTGGATTTCGCTATATTTCTGAAAAATAAATCTTGTCAGCTGGAGTCATGCAAAATATGTGAAAAGAATAGTATGTCGTCCTGCCAGAATGGCGGCATCTAACAAAGCCAAAGGGGTTATTTCTAGACACAATTATACTATTACATTGGTCGTGTAATTGTGGGTTCAATTATGACTATCCAGAGATGGGGCAAGGTTCGACTCCGATATGCCCACAACCCTCTTTCAATAATACAATAGTTCTACTGTATTATTCGTTTCTTTTGCACTGGAATTCGTATGTCTTGTGTAGGTCACTGAGTATTGTCCATACTAAGCAGTACTTATGAGCAAGGGTCGATGGAGTAGCCTAGTGGTTAAAGCGTTCGCTCATCCCGCCGAAGATCTGGGTTCGATTCCTCACATGGGTACAATGTGTGAAGCCCATTTCTGGTGTCATCGGAAGTGATATTGCTGGAATAATGCAAAAAGTGGCGTAAAGTTAAACTCACTTATTGACACCCGATATCAACCTTTGTCCTTTAAGGCCGTCAAACGTTGACGATTTACCCAGCGTATGCCGACGTATGAACGTATGAAAAAAAAGGCGAATAAGCTGGCGTACGTCGAATAAGTTATGGGTAAGTTTTGTATAAGGTAAACGCACGCTGAAGAACGCTGGTATACGTTGTAGTATGGCGAGGTCGTCGGAAATGTTTGTGCACGCCAACGATTTTCGACGTATGCAAACGTATGGCTCATACGTCCTGCATACGCGGGCAATGCAATCGTTGACACACATTCACACACGTTACTTGTAAGTCGAAATACGGCTAAATAATGTCTACTGTACCCATGAGTAACGTGCTTTGAACGTATGCGTAACTTTTATCGACTTATTTTAACTCCAACGCATATTGACGAATGTAGATATTTGACGTGCTCCGGACGACAACAGAACGTACTGAACGTGTGTACAGCTACGGTATGATGGCGTGTTTGGCAGCGTTTAGGGGAATTGGTAGATAAAAATGGGGTTCACAGGAGGCAACCGTCAGAACTCCTCAAGACACCATGGTGACCAGATGTCCAGGAGATGTCCAAGAGATGGAGGATTCGGCAAGGCTGAGACGAGAATACCTACTATCTGCCCTTCAACATCAGCATGACCTCATCGATTTGACATTGTACCAGTTGCGTGCCAGGGCCAGGAGAAGAAGACGTGAACGAAGGAGAAGGGCCTGGGTGCGACCATGGATCGGGAGGCGACGGCAGTTTGGCATGTATGACCAGCTTATGGTGGAACTCCGAAACCAGGACAATGCATCCATCTTGGTATGCGTATGTCCCCAGCGATGTTCGACGAGCTGCTAGCTAGGGTGGGGCCAAGGATAACCAAGCAGTACACCTTCTACATGGATCCGCAGTAAACTTTATACAGGGATCCACAGTACACCTTCTACTGGGACCCGCAGCACCTTCTACAGGGACCAGCAGCACCTTCTACAGGGACCCGCAGCACCTTCTACAGGGATCCACAGTACACCTTCTACAGGGATCCACAGTACACCTTCTACAGGGATCCGCAGTACACCTTCTACAGGGATCCACAGTACACCTTCTACAGGGATCCACAGTATACCTTCTACAGGGACCAGCAGCACCTTCTACAGGAATCCACAGTACATCTTCTACAGGGATCCACAGTACACCTTCTACAGGGATCCGCAGTACACCTTCTACAGGGATCCACAGTACACCTTTTACAGAGAACCGCAGCACCTTCTACAGGAATCCACAGTACATCTTCTACAGGGATCCACAGTACACCTTCTACAGGGATCCACAGTACACCTTCTACAGGGATCCACAGTACACTTTTACAGGGATCCACAGTACATCTTCTACAGGGATCCACAGTACACCTTCTACAGGGATCCACAGTACACCTTCTACAGGAATCCACAGTACACCTTCTACAGGGATCCACAGTACACCTTCTACAGGAATCCACAGTACATCTTCTACAGGGATCCACAGTACACCTTCTACAGGGATCCACAGTACACCTTCTACAGGGATCCACAGTACACCTTCTACAGGGATCCACAGTACACCTTCTACAGGGATCCACAGTACACCTACAGGGATCCATAGTACACCTTCTACAGGGATCCACAGTACACCTTCTACAGGGATCCACAGTACATCTTCTACAGGGATCCACAGTACACCTTCTACAGGGATCCACAGTACACCTTCTACAGGGATCCACAGTACACCTTCTACAGGGATCCACAGTATACCTTCTACAGGGATCCACAGTACACCTACAGGGATCCATAGTACACCTACAGGGATCCACAGTACACCTTCTACAGGGATCCACAGTACATCTTCTACAGGGATCCACAGTACACCTTCTACAGGGATCCACAGTACACCTTCTACAGGGATCCACAGTACACCTTCTACAGGGATCCACAGTACACCTTCTACAGGGATCCACAGTATACCTTCTACAGGGATCCACAGTACACCTTCTACAGGGATCCACAGTACACCTTCTACAGGAATCCACAGTACACCTTCTACAGGGATCCACAGTACACCTTCTACAGGGATCCACAGTACACCTTCTACAGGGATCCACAGTACACCTTCTACAGGGATCCACAGTACACCTTCTACAGGGATCCACAGTATACCTTCTACAGGGATCCGCAGTACACCTACAGGGATCCTTAGTACACCTTCTACAGGGATCCACAGTACACCTTCTACAGGGATCCACAGTACACCTTCTACATGGATCCACAGTACACCTTCTACATGGATCCACAGTACACCCTCTACAGGGATCCACAGTACACCCTCTACAGGGATCCACAGTACACCTTCTACAGGTATCCACAGTACACCTACAGGGATCCACATTACACCTGCTACAGGGATCCACATTACACCTTCTACAGGGACCAGCAGTACACCTTATACAAGGACCCACAGTACACCTTCTATAGGGATCCGCAGTACACCTACAGGGATCCACAGTACACCTACAGGGATTCACAGTACATCCTCTACGGGGATCCACAGTACACCTGCTACACGTATCTGCAGTTCACCTTCTACGGGGATCCACAGTACCCCTTCTATGGGAATCCACAGTACACCTTCTACATGGATCCGCGGTACACTTTCTACATGGATCCGCTTGAGGCTGGCTCTGACTACAAATTCATTTGGGCAGGTACTGGATCAACAACCGATGCGCAGACATACAATGACTGTGAGCTGAAGGGATGCGCTGAGGACGGTACCCTAGGTTTCCCTGACCCTGAGCCTCTTCCCAACCTCAACCAGGGTGTCCCCTACTTCTTCATCGGTGACGATGCCTTCGCCTTACGACCAACCATGATGAAGCCATACCGCCTTCGGGGTCAGACGAATGAACAACGCATCTTCAACTAGAGGCTTTCCAGAGCAAGGAGGGTAGTAGAAAATGCTTTAGCCACATTGGCTGACAGATTCCATGTACCATGATTCAAGTACCATGCATCACCCCTCCACTGTCAAGCTCATTGTCAAAGCATGCTTGATCCTGCTCAACCTCATGAGGATCAGGTAATTGTTTACATTGCATTTTGATGCAGTATACAATGCATTTGAACTTTTAGCCTTTGTTTATAAATGTATATGCTTTTACCTAAAATTTTATGGGAATCATTATATATATTATTTTTCATTGTACAGTGGAGGAGAGTCATCCTCGATAATCTCCAGGGTATACGTTTCGATCACTCTCCACTATACCCTGGATGCATCCACAGCTTGGCCCGAGGATGGCAAGAGGGACGTCACTTGGAGGATACACACACAGCTAGTGGCCCCAATGCTGCCTCCCAGGATACAAGATACAGAGGAATCTCCTCAATGCACTGGGTTAACTCCAGGTGGTGCAGCTTCCTGGCAATATAGGATGATCTAGATGATATTTGTGTTACAAGTCATTAAAACACTCAGTAGTAAACAAACACCTTTGAAAAATGATGTTAAACACTGTTTTTATCTAAATAAATAAACGAATGCCTTTGTTTGTATATAAATATTAACAGTTGTTTTGTTTTTATTTATGAACTAGATTATACACGTAATAAATATAAGCTAATAATGACAGACACACACTACATGTATGGAAACGAATAAGGGAACACATGAAAGTACAAGTGTCCCTTTATTCTTTTCCAGGTTTCTTCACAAGGTATGTATTGTACTGTGGGAGAAATTCTGGAAAAAATAAAGGAACTCTTTTACTTTCATGTGTTCCCTTATTCGTTTCCATGAGTATATGAACCAACTACTTTTCATTGACATGCCAAGGAATAGGGTTAAGAGATAAGGCCATAAGTAATGTATTATTGTCAGTTATTGTATTTTGATTTTAAAATTAAAAATTAAATTAAAAATAACATCAACAAACATTAATTTGTGACAACTTTTATTCAGTGCTCGTCTGACAAATAACTGTACGTGATAACAATGGTCATTCAAGTACATACAAAATGGCGCATAAATTGCCAAAACACTGTCTCTGGTAATCCGGAACTCTCACTGTCACTGAAACTAGTTCTTCTCTAGTGGTGGAAATGTCTTCAGCTCCTCAGACGGACTGCTTACAGCATCAAAATTACTGGTCAGGTTGAGCATTCCTGAGAGTCCAGAGATGTTAGACATACTCTGACTGTTAGCGTCAAGGCCGCTGGGGCTCTGGTTCAATACCTGGTGGGCCGAACCTATAGTAGCAGGTACAGAGGCGGACCTTGGCTGCTGCGTGATCTGAGGAGGAGGTTGAGGAGGAGGAGGCTGAGGAGGAGAAAGCATCATCCGCTGGTATTGAGGCTGTTGCTGTTGGTACTGTGGCTGCAGAGGCTGCTGCATGTACTGGTCCACGTAGTCAGCTATTTGTGAACCCCAGACTGTCGCAGCCGGTGCCTTGTGTCTCCACACGAGGGGAGGGGGCTGGTATATCTCCCACGCCGATGGGGTGTAGGTAGCTGGTGCTGAACTGAGCCGCACGTAAGCAGGAGCAGGAAAGATGGGGACTCTGGGAGGTTCTTCCTCGTCACTCTCCTCGTCCATCAGCTCACTGAGGATGGTGTTGACGCGTGACCGTGCCTTCCGGAACTTGCGCTTGGACATGATTACCAGGCTGTCGCGCACGTAGTTGGCGAAGGCTGTGGTGACTGTGATGGGCTGAGGCTGTGCGAGACCTTTGATGAGCTCCCCAGACTCGTGCACCCTCTCCTGGAGTGACTGCAGCAAATGGTCATCGTCCTGGCTACGCTTGCCCAAGCGCTGTGAACATGAGGAGAGGACAGTGAACATGAGGAGAGGACAGTGGACGACGTGTGGTCATCAACCACCATCTGCAGAGGCAGCCTCGGAAGCCTCGAGGTCCCCGCTGTGAGCTGTAATTGATGCCCTCACCTGCAAATATTATTATTATTATTATTTTTATTATAGGATATTTATATAGCGCACATATCCAGGCAACTAGTACATGCTCAAGGGGCTGGTATTACTTATGACAATACAAGGCAATTCATTCATTATAAAATTGATATAAATATATAACAATATTACTTTATACTTACACTGTTGACGGGCTCATGATGGCTGACCAGAGTCTTGATGAATCTGAAGTGTGCCTTCACCCACTGATCTCTCTCTGTCAGTTCCGGGGAGCTGTCACCGCTCTTCTTCTTGTCGAGACGATTGTCAGAGGCTTGAACCACCCTTGAAGGTGCTCGAAAGTCTTTCCCATGGCCTTGGCTTGATCCTCCCACATCTTTGCCCTTTTGTCCACCCTCCGGTAGTCAGTCTTCTTGATGTCCCAGAGGATGGCATTCTCGAGAAGGAAATCGCGCATAAGCTGCTCCTCTTGAACATCAAGACAAAACTGTGTCTTCTTGGCCCTCTTCTTCTTGGCCTTGGATGGCTGAGTGGAGGTGGACTGAGAGGAGGTATCTGACGATGTCCAAGAGTCGTTGGAATCAGCATCATCTCCATCGGAGGGTGAGGGTGTGGGTGATGATGGATCACGTCCATCATGTCCACGGCCGCGGCCAGCAGACTTCTTGGCAGCATTCTTCGAAGATTTCTTCGGCATGACGGTGATGTTGATACGGTGATGTGGATACTGGGACACTGATGTAGGTATTGCAATGTCCAGTGCGGTTATGATTTGAATCGTCCAGCAGCAGCCTTTTTATAGGCTACGACACGTGATCGTCGGCGATACGCTGTCGCCCGCTCTGCATAAGTTAACAGATTATCGTTGGGTACAAGATGTGAACGCCGGCAACACACTAATCATTTGTTGGTATAAGTTATCTGTAAGTTATCGACACGGTCTATAAAAACTACGTCTATAAAAACACGTTACACACTATTATTATCATTATTATAGGACATTTATATAGCGCGCATATCCACGCAACTAGTACATGCTCAAGGCGCTGTATACACCCAACTCGTTATGAATACACTATGTTTACGCCCCGCATTGAGTGAGTGAGTGAGTTAAAATTTAAAGTCACTTTGGCAATATTTCAGCCATATCGTGACTGCCCCGCATTGAAAACACCATCGATAGTTTGTGATACATCGACATACGCTGGCTAAATATTCAAGGTGTGACAGGGCCTGTAAAGTTGACATTGTAATGTCTTTTTCTTTAAAATATGTGAATCGGAGGTGGTTTTAAGGCAAATCGTGTAGTAGCAACCAAGGAATCTTGAATGGTTTCATAAACGGATTTGCATTACATAAAATTGACTGGTAGTTCACAAGTTCTTCATTTTTTACGCTACTTTATCCCAGAACAAACATACACAATACTTATAACACTTTTATACTGTTAAATTAAAACTGACGCGGGTTTCTAAGTTAGTTTCAACACTGGCACCTAGGTCAGAATTCAAATGTTACATAAAAAGGTTACTTGCCTTGGTGTATCGCTCTGTTACTTCTTGTAACCGTAGGGGCGGTGGGGTAGCCTAGTGGTTAAAGCGTTGGCTCGTCACGCCGAAGACCCGGGTTCGAATCCCCACATGGGTACAATGTGTGAAGCCCATTTCTGGTGTCCCCCGCCGTGATGTTGCTGGAATATTGCTAAAAGCGGCGTAAAACCAAACTCAGTAAGTCTTGTAACCGTTAATCAGAACTCATACATTTTTTCGTGAAAACAGCGTGTACTGTTCACAGAACTTATCAACCCTTGCTCAGAACCAAGTACTTTGACCACATGGCACTGCTTTGGTGGCCTCGTGGATAGAGTATCTGCCGGAGAGCTGGAGGTCGGAAGTTCGTTAAAAACGTTAAGAGATGATACTTATTTCACTGC
This sequence comes from Haliotis rubra, assembly GCF_003918875.1. Lineage (NCBI taxonomy): Eukaryota > Metazoa > Mollusca > Gastropoda > Lepetellida > Haliotidae > Haliotis > Haliotis rubra. The sequence goes on along the minus strand of NW_025766781.1, from coordinate 347,707 downwards.
TTGGCGCTCGGTATAACGGTTTCATAATTAAGTGAGTGGGTGAGTTTTGTTTTACGCCGCTTTTAGCTATATTCGAGCAATATCACGGCGAGGGACACCAGAAATGTACCATGTGGGGAATCGAACCCGGGTCTTCGGCGTGACGAACGAACGCTTTAACCACTAGGCTACCCCACCGCCCCCTCATAATGAAGGGGGTCATGTTAAATTGCGGCATTGTTTATCAGTGGGGTAGAACAAAAGAGCCGGCATTAGTCCGAACAATGTCAAACAGACACACAGAGAGATAGAGGCAGGCACAGAGACAAGGCACAATTTGACACACAGACACACACACGCATACAGACACAGACAGAGAGTGTGTGCTAGCACTATAGATATTGGCATTTGTTCGGACTATGAAAATGCCGAGCACCGACAACCATCATGTCTGTTTCAATTAAGGCCCCATTGATTCAGATTGACGTCTTGTATGTGCATCAGGAATTGGTCAATCAGTAATCCACGTCAGTCAAATCAGAACATATTCTTGCCCTCATAATGGCTTAAACCAACAGCAACCAAATTAAACCCTATTACAGCTCTATAATGAGTTTAACCCAGCTTCATAATGACTACAGCTTAGAGAAACTGGCCGTAACAAACATAATATTCTAAAATGAATCTCATATGAATGTGACTTAATCCCTGAGACAGGTTGACGAAGGTAATTAATTCTCGTTATGGGAATGAAAATCCCGAGGCGATTGTAAGCCTAATCAGCTTATGATTTTGATCATAAATGAGGAAAGGTTGATTTGTCATTATTCTCTGTAAAGACGGGAGGATATACAATATTTTATCTTTATAAATGTGACATGAACTTCATCTCCGACTGATGCATCATTTTTGTGAACCTAGGTTGCGTTCTAAAACCTGTTCCTGCTAATGCAACAATTACCGGAGAAAGTTAAGGAGTTTGTAAAACCTACGTTATTAAGCACAGACTTAAGTTGATACTTAAGTTAAAAACTTAAATAAAATTTGAAACAAAAGTATACATGCAATACATCCAGCCATAATCTCGCGCTACAGATCAACACAATGAAGCGTTATAATGAAATGTATTAAATTTAAGTAATAGAAGTAATAGACAAAATAGGAGTGATCATTTTTAGTTTCGTATTTGTAGTTTTGTATCACTGGGCTGTGTTTTTAACTACTGTTATTACTTGTACGTACACGTTAGATACTATTTTTGTGAACCCACCCATTTTATTTCAAGTTTATTTTAGTTTTCTACACTATTTTAAAATGCTGATTCCACCATACAGTTGGATAAAGTTCAGATTGGTTTGATCAAATTACAAGACGATACCTACAGTCATAGTACAAGAGGAACCCGTTGCCATGCCAAAGCGGATCTGGAACTACGATTCCGCAATTATTGAACCAGAAGCATTATCAATCTCAACACAAGATATTCAGCGAGTTGACCTTTAGTCGTTGTCTAAATTGTCTGGGTAGGGACGTATATCTTGCTAAGCTTCGCCGTGAAATGTCTGGTAATTAGTTAAATGGATGAATGGTTATCTTTATGCCCAGTTTTCGTGACTGAACATATTTACTGAGAACAATACAATCCACCCATCACCATTGACTCGTTGGTTCACAGTGTAAAGGATACATCTCGTCACTGATTGTAGCTAGGTCCACGGTTGTTAAACAGACATATATTTTATTTACAAATACAAATACGGTTGTTTTAGGCACTTCTAAGAGAAGATCCTCGAGTTTCGGAACAGTCGACCATATACGGTCAAAAATAGCCCACGTCTCGCTCTCATAGAAACCTGTAAACAACTAGTGGAGATCACTATGATTTTCAAGCGCCTAAATCTGTTGCCGCTCGCAGTCAATAAAATGTACTTGCAACACATCAACTGAATACCTAATACTATTCATGATACTATTAATACCTAATAATAAGTCATGTTTCTCGAACCATATGCGCTGGGATCTACCGGGATACTGTTTAGTAGTGTTTTCAGTAACATTATACACAATCACTACCCCATTGTCGGTTGCCGTATTACGTAGGTAACGGAATGTGCCGAGTAGACCCGAATGGTTAAGAGTTATGCACGTGGTTTATGCTCTCTTGAAATTCAAGCGGTGTACAGTGGCATTACTGTCATGAAGGGTTCTTTAATTATTGTGTCATTGGGCATTCGCGAAGCTGTTATTGACTGTTCTGCATGTCAGCTCGTCCCCTTACTCATTCTGATTCTGGTGAATGTCGCTTTTTATTACTAAAAAGCAAATGACAGCGATCAAACGCAGAAACAGGTATATTTGTAAATTGTTTAATGTCGACGTGCTAAAATTCGTTTCTTTCATCCATGAGCATATTTCGTTTTTGAGATTTTTAAGAGAAAAATATGGCCATACCGACTGAGCATGTGCGAATGCGCTGAGGTTAACGCGCTTCTAACAGAGTGAGTGAGTGCACGAGTACGATGCTTTTAGCAATATTCGAGCAATATCAGGGCGGAGGATACCAGAAATGGACTTCACTCATTGAACCCATGTGGGGAATCAAACCCGGGTCTTTGACGTGACGAGCGAACGCTAGAACCACTAGGCTACCCCACCGCTCCCTTAGTATTCAAGTCATATCACGGCGTATCAGGTTCTATTGGAGGAGTAAGAGGCGACTAACGGGATCAGGTAGTCAGGCTCGCTGTCTTGGTTGACACACGTCATCGGTTCCCAATTGTGCAGATCGATGCTCATACTGTTGATCACTGGATTGCCTGGTCCAGACTCGATTATTTACAGACCTCTGCCATATAGCTGGCATATTGCTGAGTGCGGCGTTAAATTAAACTCACTCACTCACTCTATTGGAGGAAGGTCCGAAGAAGGTCTCCAACATTTGGTTCAAATACACAAGCACGGGTATGGTTCTGACAAAATACGAAGCATTAACGTGGCGAACCGGGGTTTGAATCCACGACCATACGTTTCCGACGTTCCGCCCGGAAGCATCACGGGTTCGATCCCCGACCGCGTATACCAAAATACGTTAAAATATGGTACAAGCACGGGTGGCGGTTTAATGGGTACAACAAGGACAAAATATGTGTCTGAATCATTAACGTGGCGAACCAGCTTAAGTCTGGGCTAGTTTGACCGCACATCACATACGCATGCCATACGTTTCCGACGTACCAAAGGGATGCAACTCTGCATAGCGAGATGCAGCGAATCAGGCAACTGGGCCCTTTGCGCCAACACAGAAATAATAGGTTTGGTTGGTTGGTTTATTTTAATTGTTTAACGCCGCACTCAGCAATATCCTACTAGCTATTTGGCATCGGTCTGTAAATAATCGAGTCTGGATCAGACAATGTAGTGATCAACAGCATGAACATCGATATCTATCTACGCAATTGGGATTACATGTGTCAGAAATGTCAACGAGTCCACCCGATCCTGTTAGTCGCCTCTTACGAGAAGCATGGGTTACTGAAGACCAATTCTAACCCGGATCTTCACGGGTAGAGAAACAATGGGAAATTGTATCGTTGACATAAAATGTGTAGAAACGATACCATAATCCGAACAAAGGTGTGTTATCTGTCGTGCATTAATTAAAGAAATGATAAAGAGAACAAGAAAATTCATACCGCTTCAACGTAATTAAGACATGATTGACAGATTTTGTGTTAGAGCAAGCCTCAAGGAAAACTTCTAACAAGGAAGCGGCTTGCGCTCAGTGGAATCAAAATGACCCCTGGCTATTTATCAACAGAGTGTTGTATGGAGTTGTTGACCGTCCAATTAGAGTTGTGAGGAATACAGCATTACAAACAAAGAACGCTGTTCGGAGATTTCCTCTGAGGCTCCACAGAGAAGGCATCGCTGACGTTCCGAGAGCAACACAAAGGTTCGTTCATTTAAACGGCTTCAGGTTACAACAGCTGATGGTGTTCTTGTAAAGAGGTTTCGGGAACAAACAAAACGGACACACTCTTGGACAGATTATCGTTCGACAGATCAAAAGAACACAATTATTTGCCCTTGGAATCTAGGCCTACGTTGCCACTCGCCTCTTTCCTTATCTTGTAAGAAGAGTCGTCCATGGATCGATCAATGACACATACACAAATACGACGACTCAATCCCTATGCGCTTTATCATTTTAAGGACAGTAGAATCTCGTTGTGTCGAACATTAATGTGTCGAATTCACGGTTGTATCGAACTCCACTTTCAGTCAGTCATTTTGTCATGATTTATATTCGAATCTGTGGAACTTGATATGTCAATATCCTGGTTATCCCATGTCGGAGTTACTCCGTATCAAAACTGAGAATAAAAGGTACTATTGATTGGCCAAACAGTCGCTATTTCATGAGTCTCGAACCATTTGCGGATCCTGGACCGCCTAAGGCCCGCAACTTTGTACAGTGAATCCGACTGGGATACCCTCTTACCAACACATTAAGCATTTAGTTCTCACACACAAAGTTTGTTTGTCCTCGCTTTAAACAGATCCGCTGTAAATAATCGAGCCTGGACCAGACAATCCAGTGATCAACATGATTTAAACATATTTATTTCCAAAGAAAGGAACCGGTTTGGTAAACAAGCATGAGCTGATATGAATACCGCTCCGGGTTACAATGGAAGGAAGAGTACCCATGTCATGATGAATGTACAATGTGAATGATATATAAATGTTGCACAAACGAGAAATAACGCCAATCATTGTTAAACAGTATATGTCATATGAAGAAATTATTTTTGATCTGCCTGTTAAATTTATAAACGAGTGCACTGAAATTAAAAGTTGTTTGTTTACTATCGAGGAACAGCTTTGGTTTCCAAACAAAATTGATTTTAGGTCAAATCCTTTAGTATAAAAATACATAATTTGACGTATATCGTTGTAAAGAGTACATGAGAAGAAATAATGAGCAGAGTCTTCATAGTTGTGGCCACAAGAGCAAGATGATGTTGGAGATATAAAGCTTTCATATTTGTGCGCATTAAGGTCACTACATTCAAGTCGGAGACGAGAATGTATGATTTAACAAAATCTACCGAAATTTAAGTCAAAATGACTGTAGATATTAGAATCATTTAAAAGTACATTTTTGAATCTCGATAGGCACGGTGATTCTCTATGTTCAGCTGGTAATGAATTCCATAATTTAACAGTATCTGGAAGAAAGGACCTCGCATAATTTACAGATTTACAGTTTATAGTCTGAAGATTTGAATCACCATGCAGATTATAACCAACGATATCTGATACTCTAGGCGGAAAAAGGTTACTAAGGTAACTTGGCGTAGTGTTATTAACTATTTTGTAAAACATGGTCATTTTATGAAGGTACCTTCTACGACACAACGGGTGACAATTAGTTTCTTTGTATATTTTATGATGGCTGGTACCACGAACAGCACCACACACGATTCTTAGAGCATCAAGATTGAGCTTTTCAAGTATATCTGCTTGCTGTTTAGTACAATTATCCCATATGTGACTGCAATAATCCAAAACTGGTAATATGAACTGTTTGTACATGGTTTCTAATGTTTTTCGGTTTAAACGATATTTGAGACTTCTTAGACAATTCACCATTGGTGCAACTTTTTTAGCATAGTCGTTAATGTGTTCATTCCATGAGCAATCATGCTGAAGTATAAAACCTAAATGTTTAGGACTTTGTGCGGAATTAATGACATTACCATTCATGGTTAGGTTCGGCATTGGAGTTGGTTGCAATTTTAGAGTAAAGCATATTAACTCTGTCTTATTGGGATTAAAAGATACTTGCCATTTTTCTGCCCATTCGGCAATTCGCTGTAAATCATCGTTCATTACAATAGCAGTTTCCTCAGGATCATCATTGATCGCATATAAAGAAGTATCCGCAAAGAGGCGTATATTACTATTTATACCTTCAACTATATCATTTATATAAACAATAAACAAGAGAGGCCCCAATACTGAACCCTGGGGTACTCAAGCAAATGCAGCTTTATTATTAGATCTAAATCCATTAATTACGACACGTTGTTCTCTATTTACAAGATAGCTTTCAAACCATTTTAGCAAATTACCCTTTATACCATATCTTATAATTATAATCTTATAATCTATATAATTTATAAATGATACCCTTGTGCCAAACCCTGTCGAATGCTTTGCTTACATCACATAATACTGCTCTTATTTCTTTTCCTGTATCTACTGCACCGGCAATGAAATCATATAAATGCGTTAGTTGATTAACAGTAGAAGTGCCTGGTTTAAATCCTGATTGGAGATTAGAAACTATGTCGTTATCTCTGAAATAATTGAAGACGTGTTTGAAAACGCACTTTTCAAAAATGTTAGCCAGACAACTTGTGAGTGCAACGGGTCTATAATTGGAACAGTCATTAATACTACCTTTTTTGTAAATGGGGACGACAGAGGAAAGGTAATTTCAGAAAGGGATTGGTTAAAGACATCTGACAGAGGGGCAGCCAACAATCGAGCGTTCATTTTCAGAAACTTATTGCTAATTCCGTCTGGGCCTATTGCTTTTGTAGTATCTACAGAAGAAAGAATATCATAAACTTCGTTTTGGTTCAGATAAACGTCACACAAAGAATTATCAGTATACGAAATAACCTCTTCAATATTCCTGTCTGGATAACTAACTTTTGTTTGATTTGTGAAATATTCATCTATTATATTTGCAATTTCATAATCGTCATAAAGTTGATCATTATTTAATACTGGAGGAAAGTAGCGATCAACATCATGAGCATCGATCTACGCAATTGGGATAAGATGACATTTGTCAAACAAGTCAGCGAGGCTGACCACCTGATGCCGTTAGTCACCTCTTACGACAAGTATGGGTTACTGAAGACCAATTCTAACCCGGATCTTCACGGGTAGATTTGTCTTGTGAGTGTGTGAATGAGTGAGTGGGTAGAGGTCAGTACTGCTTTTAGCAATATTCAAGCAGTATCCCGTCTGTAGACCGATCTTCATGGGTAATAAAACGTCTGTTTATTACCGACCCGTAGCCTATGCTTTGTCGTAAGAGGCGACTAACAGGGTCGGGTGGTCAGGCTCGCTGACTTGGTTGACACATGTCATCGTATCCCAATTGCGTAGATATATGCTCGTGCTGTTGATCACTGGATTGTCTGGTCCGGACTAGATTATTTACAGACCGCCGCCATGTAGCTGGAATATTACTGAGTGCGGCGTAAAACTAAACTCACTCACTGTTTATAACCGCTTTGAACAGTATAAAACGTATCGCACGGTGTGTGAGATCCAAATAATACATGACTTACATGTGGTCAGTATGATGCTGGCAGGCAGATCAAGGATTTGGGTTTCATCAGAGAATCCGCCTATGACCATGGAACGCATAGGATTGCCGAGGATTGCCTTAAACTAACGGACAAAGTGTGCCCTCTCCAATAACCAAATGAGAACACGAAGACTCTGGTTTGTTTTTATCTTCGTGTACGCGTGTCTACCGCAGCACACAACACTACTCTACCTACATGACAACGTTATGTAAATAACCGAGGCTGGACCACCCAAACCAGTGATTGATATGATAAGCAAAGATCCACAGGGTAATATGATACGCTATCAGTCCTGACGTTCAGACTGACTCTCGATCCACTGATAACCTTTGATATCCATTGACGTATAAGTTGCCCCTTACGATCAACATACGCTGCCCGGGACAAAGTTGAATCCGGAAATTCCACAATTTCCATGGGGTTCCTCAGATCCAATATCTTGTTTCTAGGGGGCTTCTACCCTCGTTGGGAATCGATTCTATTCCTTCAGTGTGACGACATACGTGTACACAAACACATATGTACATGAGCACCGCCATGTAAGTGCAATTATCACGAACGCGGCATTAAACCCCAGTGTCAGCGTCGATCTGGAAAACCAAGAGAGCTGACAGCCATCTGCCATTTCTGAAAGGGATGCGTGGCTCATCGCAGCAGAACAGTTGACGTTGCAGTAATTGTTGCCGATGTAGGTGTAATTGTAGACGAGGAAGCAGTCAACATCTGCATGTCGTCTCCGAAGGTTACGTCTCCTCCAAGGGATTTGAAACTGGGAGACGCTTTGATCAGTAATTCAGTTTTATCACCACACGGCAATTACACGTGTCGGAAAGGTGAGCGTGTTAAAAGATGTAGACGTTTACCGCTGCAGTCGAACCCACGAGCATCGGTGATGTGGGATGCTGATAGATCAATGGCATGTCTCGGTGACCTGTATCCCTCTGGGGGTTTCTTCTCGCATCAAGCTAACACGACATGACAGAACTAATGTGGCGATGAACAAAATGTTTGCCGTTCCAAAGCTTGCGTGGATGAACGCCCATCCTCTCAGGCATGCTTTTGAATTTTTAGAGTGGCGTGTATCAAACATACGTTTGCCGTTTCAAGACAGGCGCTTAGCAACGCCCACCCTTACAAGAAGATGTTTGCTTTTCCAGACAGGCGTGGATCAACGCTCACCCTTACAACAAGATGTTTGCCGTTTCCAGACAGGCGCTTAGCAACGCCGACCCTTACAACAAGATGTTTGCTTTTCCAGACTGGCGTGGATCAACGCCCACCCTTACGAGATGTTTGCCGTTTCCAGACATGCGTGGATCAACGCCCACCCCTACAACAAGATGCTTGCTTTTACAGACATGCGTGGATCAAAGCCCACCCTTACAACAAGATGTTTGCCGTTTCCAGACAGGCGTGGATCAACGCCAACGATTACAACAAGATGTTTGCCGTTTCCAGACAGGCGTGGATCAACGCTCACCCTTACAACAAGATGTTTGCTTTTCCAGACAGGCGAGGATCAACGCTCACCCTTACATGAAGATGTTTGCTTTTCCAGACTGGCGTGGATCAACGCCCACCCTTACAACAAAATGTTTGCTTTTCCAGACAGGCGTGGATCAACGCCCACCCTTACAAGAAGATGTTTGCTTTTCCAGACAGGCGTGGATCAACGCTCACCCTTACAACAAGATGTTTGCTTTTCCAGACAGGCGCTTAGCAACGCCCACCCTTACAACAAGATGCTTGCTTTTCCAGGCAGGCGTGGATCAACGCCCACCCTTACAACAAGATGTTTGCCGTTTCAAGACAGGCGCTTAGCAACGCCCACCCTTACAACAAGATGTTTGCTTTTCCAGACAGGCGCTTAGCAACGCCCACCCTTACAACAAGATGTTTGCCGTTTCCAGACAGGCGTGGATCAACGCCCACCCTTACAACAAGATGTTTGCTTTTCCAGACAGGCGTGGATCAACGCCGACCCTTACAACAAGATGTTTGCTTTTCCAGACAGTCGTGGATCAACGCCAACCCTTACAAGATGTGTGCTTTTCCAGACAGGCGCTTATCAACGCTCACCCTTACAACAAGATGTTTGCTCTTCCAGACAGGCGCTTAGCAACGCCCACCCTTACAAGAAGATGTTTGCTTTTCCAGACAGGCGCTTAGCAACGCCCACCCTTACAGACAGACAGACAGACAATAGTTTATTAACGTCTCACTTTTGTACAAAGCTAAAATATGCACACAATTGTATGTACAATTCATTTATAAAAGTGTACAGAATCATTCAAAATAGAATTATAAGAGACATAAACAAGTTAAAAACAGTTTTAACCATTTAATAAGCAGATGTTTGTGTTTCTAGACCGGCGTGGATCAACGCTCACCCTTACAGGAAGATGTTTGCGTTTTGAGACTGACGTGGATCAACGTTCACCCTTACAAGATGTTTGTGTTTCCAGACAGAAGTGGATCAACGCTCACCCTTACAAGAAGATATTTGTGTTTCCAGACAGAAGTGGATCAACGCTCACCCTTACAAGATGTTTGTGTTTCCAGACAGAAGTGGATCAATGCTCACCCTTACAAGAAGATGTTTGTGTTTCCAGACAGAAGTGGATCAACGCTCACCCTTACAAGCTGTTTGTGTTTCCAGACGGAAGTGGATCAAGGCTCACCTTTACAAGAAGATGTTTGCGTTTTGAGACAGACGTGTATCAACGCTCACCCTTACAAGATGTTTGTGTTTCCAGACAGAAGTGGATCAACGCTCACCCTTACAAGATGTTTGTGTTTCCAGACAGGCGTGGATCAAGGCTCACCCTTACAAGAAGATGTTTGCGTTTTGAGACAGACGTGGATCAACGCTCACCCTTACAAGATGTTTGTGTTTCCAGACAGGCGTGGATCAACGCTCACCCTTAGAAGAAGATGTTTGCGTTTTGAGACAGACGTGGATCAACGCTCACCCTTACAAGATGTTTGTGTTTCCAGACCGGCGTGGATCAACGCTAACCTTATATCTTTCCTCTAATGTCAACGGAAAATGATATCAACAACACTCACTAACTCTAAGCTAGCTCTATACTGCAACACGACGGAACATGTCCACCACACTGCAAGGTTGATGGCAAAACAATCAGTGCATTTCGCCTGGACCCACAACGTCCAAGTGTCAGTCAGAAGGCTTGACATTTCCCATGCTACTTGACTCGTAGCAGCTGACGTTGACAACATCTAAGTGCTGTTGTGGATGTCGCGCAACGTTACAGACACCGCCTGGGGATGGATCTACAGACTATTGCGACACTATTGACAGATGGAGTGCGGTGCTGATAAATGTGTTTCGATAATCTCAAAGTTGGTTCCATCGACATAGTTCAATTCAAACATGACAAATATTCTTAACATTATAATTTTAGGTTAGCTTTTGAATCAAGAAAATAATGACAATTTGTTTCAAGACGTGAATTCAGGGTGGGCATTTTTGTAATCATGTGTTTTGTGTACGCGACAGCGGCCAAAAGGTTGTTGTTTAACGCCGCACTCAGCAATATTTCAGCTATATGGCGACGGTCTGTAATTAATCCAGTAAGGACCAGACAATCCAGTGATCAACAGCACCAACGTCGGTCTACACAACTAGGATACGATGACATGTGTCGAGTCTGACCACAGGATCCCATTAGTCACCTCTAACGGTTACTGAAGACCAATTCTAACCTGGATCTTAACGGGTCGACAGTGGTGTTGGACCTTCCAGGTATTACCAAAGGCATAAAACATTGATATAAGAACAAATGTACACAAGGACGGTTGAAGGACCGTGAGAAAGACTCAACTTTCCGGGCAACTTCGGCATTGAACATTTTGAGCAACGGTGCTACCAACCTAAAGTAGCATATTAATTGGACTGTATGTCCACGTCCATGTGCCCGAGCCTTGGTGAAGAAGTCCCACAGATCAGCCTGGTCGAAACTGGGGAATTGACATATGAAATTGGAGTTATCATTAACTGCTAGGTCGTTTTATATCTAAAAAATTCGATGCGATATAAACAACATACGTGTAATTGCAGTAGTTTTCAGATATGTCTCCAAACCCTATAAGATATAATTGTGACGACGTCTACATCATCAAAGAGATTATCTCATAGAGAACAACAACAACAACAACAACAACAACAACAACAACAACAACAACAACGACAACGTCAGAACGCTGTTCCTATTGACGAAAATACCAGTGGGGTAGCCTGTTGGTTAAAGCGTTCGCTCGTCATGACGAAGACCGGGGTTCGATTGTGTGTCCTATGTGTGAAGCCCATTCCTGGTTTCCCCTTTCGTGATATTGCTAGAATATTGCTAAACACGGCGTAAAACTAAATTCACTGACTCACTATTAATATTTTAGCAATATTCCAGCAAATATCACGGTCGGGGGAACCAGAAATGGGCTTCACACATTCGGGAATCGAACCCGGGTGACGAGCGAACGCTTTAACCACTAGGCTACCCCACCGCCTCGAGCATAGCCGGAAGCTAAAACAAATCTGTAATATAAAAAGGAACCATGCACTTTCTGAACCCAACTTTGAACCTTAGTTCAAAACTCTTTAAAGTCTAATAGTTTAACGTGAAAAACCTGACTGAATGTCTTGTTGAACACAATTGGGAGAAAACCATGGCAGAAAAACGAGTTCATCGTCCTCTCCATCCACCAAAACGATTCTCCTGTTTGAACAGACCTTAGTTAAATACAGAAAGGGTCTAGCATCACCAGTCATTAACAGCCCGTATATCTTCACCCTTGCAGACTTCTGTCTGGAAGGCACTGTGTCTTTGGTACCGGCGTCTGATAGAAAACCAATGCTGCTCCGCATTGGCTCAGACATGTGCCAACTCGGAGTGGCTGCCAAGGAGTTTTTTTTCCTCCCGATCTATTGAAACAACTTTGAATTTCAATCGCTTTGAACGAACAAGACCGTTCTCTAGTCTGTTTACTTCAGGGTTGCGTGTTTTTTTTAGATGTGTGGAAAAGCTGGGAGTATTTACTTTCGTCTGACGCCAGCCGATTGGGGATAATTGGATTTTGAATGTATACATTGCTGTGGTGGTAACATAAATGATGAACCATGGTCTGTCGTAACTAAACTGTTTTGTAAAGAGGGTTAAATCAACTTGAACTACTTATTTATAGTAGGTTCACTTCAGGGGATTTATGTAAAAGCTCACTTTGTCTTTAAATGTTCTTCGATAAGGCGCTTAATGATCTGTTTCAAGGCTGCGGTTGAGCGGGAATAGATTTGTCTTGTGAGTGAGCCAGTTAGTTTAGTTTTACGCCGCACTCAGCAATATTCCAGCGGTGGTCTGTAAATAATCAAGTCTGAACCAGACAATCCAGTGATCGTTCTACGCAGTTGGGATATGATGACATGTGTCTGTCCATGTGTCATGAGACATATTCTGCAATAAGGCGCTTAATGATCTGTTTCAAGGTTGCGGTTGAGGGGGGAATAGATTTGTCTTGTGAGTGAGTGAGTGAAGTTCAGTGCCGCTTATAGCAATATTCAAGAAGCATCACGTCTGTATTGGAAACACCAAGTATGGGCTTCACGCAACACAGACGAGACAGCAGCTGGGTGAATGACTGTGTTCAGCGGCTGTGAATGGGTACCCGGAAGAATGAGATGCTAATATGTTCTGTCGAATGATATGTTCATAGCGGGAGACACCATGTATGGGCTTCACGCAACACAGACGAGACAGCAACAGGGCGAATGACTGTGTTCAGCGGCTGTGAATGGGTACCCGGAAGGATGAGATGCTAACATGTTCTGTCGAATGATATGTTCATAGCGGGAGACACCATGTATGGGCTTCACGCAACACAGACGAGACAGCAACTGGGTGAATGACTGTGTTCAGCGGCTGTGAATGGGTACCCGGAAGGATGAGATGCTAACATGTTCTGTCGAATGATATGGTCATGGCTGGAGACACCATATATAGCCTTCACGCAACACAGTCGATATCAAAACAAGATTATAATTGCAAAGGCGTTCCCCATCTTCCACCTGTCCCACACCACACCCTAATCAATCTCTTTTTGCGTGGGAGACACGACTACTAACGACTGAATCAATAGCTGTCTCTTATTACGACAGATGTACAAACAAAGGAACCTACATCTTAAGGACACATTTGCAGCGCCCAGTGTCGATGGTTAATTGACCTAATGTATGTCTATAAATGAACACAAAACTTTGTCACGGAAGATAATAATGGGATTTTCAATCACGCACTTTTGAATATGTTGGTTGTAAAAGCGATAACACAATGAGTATTTTGTTTATTGTTATCCATCTTCGATGTAAAATAATGAAAACCTTCTCTCATCTTCATTCTCCTCGCCGTTATAGAACACTATGCCCCGATGTCAAAAAAAATACAAAAACTATTGCACACTTCGAAAACAAAACAAAAAGAAAGAAAAAAATATTGCAAGAACAACAAACAACCTAAAGAAATATAAACAACCTCAACCCTCCTCCCTATACCTCAAATCAAAACAAAACCCCAACAAAAACCAAAAGAAAAACAAACCTTGGTTAGCGTGATCTTCCATGATCTATGGTGGCATAATGATCTATACTGTAAACGTACTTATTTTCGCGTGGTGCAATTTTCGCGGAATTGACAGTTTAGACTACATCGCGCGGTCAATTATTCGCGCAATCAGTAATTGCCGGAACTGCCAGCTGTCTCTTTGGCCGCCACTAATAGCAGTGAAAACAAACAGAGTGGCTTAACCTGTCAGGCGGCGTTTATTGCTTACTCACAGGAAATCCCTATCTGTGCGATATACTAGTACACAACAATCCGTTTACTCACGGAAGTATTAAGTGCTTAGGAAGTGAGATATCGTGATGCAAGTACTAGTATATAAAGAGATGAAAAACACATCAGTCTTATGTTCCGAATTCTGACGATCTGACGATGGCATTGCGAATGTGGTTAAAGAAAGCACCTACCCCCAAGTCACCTGGACTTCCAGATCCAAATGAGTGTAAAGATGACACTGAGATCAAAGTTGTAATCGCTGCAAATGCTGCAGTAGATCTACTTAAGGAAGAAATGGCGACAAGTGACACGTCACGTGACCCATCATTCCGTAAAAGGAAACGTGGGGAATACCAAAACTATGATGCGGAAGTACGGGCGAAAATTGCTGTGTATGCAATTGAACATGGTGTTATGAAGGCAGCCCGTAAGTACTCTTGTGAACTGAAGAAGAAAGTGAACGAATCTACCGTCCGTAGTATGAAAGCAAGTTTCTTGAAACAGCAAAGTAAATCGGCAGAATCTCCACGCCGATTGGTTAAGGCTGTCCGAGGTCAGAGGCCAAAGCTGGGTCAATACGAAGACGAGATAAAGAACTTGGTGAAAAAAACAAGATTGTCTGGTGGTGCTGTCAACACAAGAACATTGCTTGCAGCAACTGATGGAAAAATAACTCTCCGAGGCAAAGGTTTCGGTGTAAATAGTAATGGTATGTATTAACTGATGTGTTTCAAATAAACTCTTATTACACATGAACACGTGTTGCTTATTATGCTTGTATCAAGGCCGGGTATCACAACAACATATTATGAAAAATGACGACATAATTGATAATAATGATTCCATAATGCATATTTCTTGGCACAAAGAAGAAATTGATGAAGGATACAGAGTGGATATGAAAATAATTGTCACTACTTAACAGGGTCAGTGAACTCAACGGAGCATTAGGGTGAGTGAGTATATAGGTGAGGTGAGGTGAGGTGAGGTAAAATTGGGTTTTACGTCGTGCTTGAGAATATTTCGCTCATATGACTACGTGCATGCATGTGTATGTGTATGTGCGGCTGCTTGTACTAGCCCAGACTTAATCTGGTTTTATCATAGTAGTGCTAGCCCACTGAGATACCATGCCGCAGTGAAGCATGAATACCCCACTCAGACACATGATACTGACTCCGAGCCGACCGGTCCTTGTTGTACCCATTAATGCCGAGCGCCAAGCAGGGACCAACAAGTACCATATTTTAACGTCTTTTGGTATGACGTGGTCGGGGATCGAACCCGCGACCTTCCGCTCTCCGGGCGGACGCTCTAACCACGACACCACGGAGGCGGTCGAGTGAGTAAATAAGGTTTTACGCTGCTTTAACACATATCCCAGCAATGTCAGTCAGTTATATTCCAGCTACATGGCGGCCGTCTGTAAATAGTCGAGTGCCCGTTATTAAGGGTAAATGGCCATACAAGATGACCACCACAATAACGCCTGTTTATTAAACGACTAACTGAGTCGAACATTGAATTTCACTCAATATTCCAGCCATCTATAAATAATAAATAATGTTGACCACAACCCAGTGATTGACATCATGAGCATCGATCTACGCAATTGGGATACGATGACATGTATGAACCAAGTCAGCGAGCCTGACCTACCGATCCCATTACTCGCCTCGTGCGACAAGGAGAACATAATAGGTTGGCTTCGCACGTTGTACCCATGTCGTAAATCGAACACGGGTTTTCGGCGTGACGAGCGAACGCTTTAACCACTAGACTACCATGCCATCCCATAGATCTCTAAAGACCATTTCAGTTATATCATGGTGTGAATTCAGCCAGGAGTTCTCTACGTTTACCTGTTTGTAACACATGATCTCTATTGGGTACAGATAAACCAACGGTCAAATTCAGGGAAACCTGGCATTCGAACCAACGATCATATGACGCAAGGGAGGTAACTCTTCACAGAGGATTGTGACGCTCTCAGACGACCAGGCTACCAGAATTAGCGTTTAAAAGAACAGGATACGCACGCACGCACGCACACACGCACGCACACACACACACACACACACACACACACACACACACGGTAACAGGTGGGCTCGATCCCGTCACACACACACACACGGTCACAGGTGGGCTAGATCCCGTCACCTCAAGCTCGCTGGATCACTATTCCTAGGATGCTAATACAATCATGACAAGTCTATGGATAAATAGAGGCGCCACTCGTGAACATATCAACTTTGTCAGACCACTCGATGAAATATACATTAACAAAATATTCTATTAATTATATTTTTATCATTGTTTATAAATGATCGAGACATCGAGTAAATCTGCATTTTATTACGCAACCCAACTACAGTCTAGCCCTTGCACCCACACAAAATAGTTCGCTTAAAATTTTTATCCTACAATAATTAATGTAATGTTTCTACTTTTTGTAGTCATATTTTATGAAATACAAACTCATATTAAAAGTAAATGTAGAACTTTAATAACAAATATACTTCAGTATTTGTCTGGAGATGCAATCAGTGCGCGTATTAATACATATAAACTTGAAGAGCAGCCATTGTTTGGTTGGTTGTTCCAGGCAAAAGTGATATTCTACTCAGTGAAATAACATCTTATTCTACTCAGTGAAAATACCATTTTTATTTTCACCAATATTTACAGTACTTAACTTTTAAGAATATAATAATAACTTTTCTTAATTTGTGAGTGCAACGTTCAGACAACGGTACAAAATCTATACTGAAACGCCACACACACCAAATAAAAGGAAATTTAGAGAAGATGTCATCTATAAATTTGACATGATTGTACTTCCCAAATTCAGTTAGTGGGTTTAGTTTTACCCCGCTTTTAGCAATATTCCAGCAATATCATGGCTGGAGACACCAAAAATGAGCTTCACACATTGTACCCATGTGGGGAATCGAACCCAGGTGTTCGGCGTGACGAGCGAACGCTTTAACAACTAGGCTACCCAACCGCCCTCTTCCCAACTTTAAAAAAAAGGCCACTCAAAGAACGATGCTTGTATTTGACAAAGTTTCTCCTCTTCGCCATGTTCAACTGTGCACGAGTTGTCGAGATAATGTGACTTAGTGATGAACCGTTTTCAGACTTAGAAACAACAAGACAATACATATGTGTTAATGTGTCTGAAAACAGTGATTTATTTAAACCCACAAAGGTCGGAATGCGTAGGTTCTATTACGAACACGGCAATAAAGACAAATTGGTGAAATCACGTTGTTTTGCCATTTAAACATACGAATATGATATCCTTAGATACATCAGACAAACTTGTTACATACTTTCTGTCTGTCAAGTACAGTAGACATGTATATAATGAGCTAAAGAGCCACAGTATTATACTTTTCATAGTGCGAGGCACCCGTGGGGTTTCCGTGTTGGTATAGGTGTCGAGCAACCTCTAATGGGCCCCGTTTCACAAAGCAACCTAAGCGTTAACGTGATCTTAATTATTACGTTTAAACTTTGTAGGGTAACCTTGTCACGTCTAAGGCCTAGGTTCGATTCCCAACATGGGTACAATGTGTGAAGACCATTTCTGGTTTCGCGATATTGCTGGAAGATTGCTAAAAGCAGCGTAAAATCATACTCACTCACTCATCAATCTTACTTAACGGCCCGAAGACGTATTGTTACAGAGGTAAGGTTGGTCTAAGGTTATTTTGTGAAACCTACGGAGTGAGTGATTGAGTGAGTGACTGAGTGAGTATGGTTTTACGCCGCTTTTAGCAATATTCCGGCAATATCACGGCGGGGACACCAGAAATGGGCTTCTGAAACTTACGGAACAAACTACTAAGGTTACCCGACCCGTGAAGATCCGGATTAGAATTGGTCTTCAGCAACCCAACCCAACCCAGGAATCGAACCCGGGTCTTCGGCGTGACGAGCGAACGCTTTAACCACTAGGCTACACCGCCGTTCTTTTCCTCAATACAAACAGTATCACTCTCGTCATGTTCGGACGTTGTTATTGTTGTTGTTGTTGCAGCTTCAGCAACCAATGCTGGTCGTAAGAGGCGACTAAGGGGATTCGGTGGTCAGGTTTGCTGGCTTGGTTGACACATGTCATTAGGGCTGGGACGGGTCCAAATTTTCTACCCGGGTACCCTTCCCTCTATTATTCTACCCTAGCCAGATATCCGTTATGTTAATTCATGACATCAAATTTTCAAGAAATGGCAATATATTCTTCAGCTAGGAGGCTAAAATTTGGAGTTTTTCAAAATCTTAATCATGTATTATATTTAAAAGAAGTGACTGTAAATTATGGCTAAATATTCAAAGACGATACAACCTTTTTTATCATGAAAGAGTAACATATTACATTGTTTAATCTATTAGTCACATTATCATAACGGGTCCGGGTACTGAGACGGGTACCAGGGTCCAACTCATTACCCACCCGTCCCGGGTATCCGGGTTACTCGTCACAGCCCTACATGTAATTGTATCAAAAAGAAACAGACTAAACATGTTGGTTGGGGGTGGGGTGTTGGGTGGTAGGGGGTGGCCGTTACATACCCTGTGAGGATTTCAGCGCTGAGTGGGCTCGTCCTTCCACATCCCAAAAGCGGGACAGAATACACCTCAGGGACTACATGCTTGCTTGTCTGGATCCACAGGCATCAGGTGGGGTAGCCTAGTAGTCAAAGTGTTGGCTCGTCACGCCGAAGACCCACATGGTCTGTTGAATCCCCACATGGGTACAATGTGTGAAGCTCATTTCTGGTGTCCCCCGCCGTGATGTTGCTGGAATATTGCTAAAAGCGGCGTAAAACCAAACTCAGTCAGTCAGTCAGCCACATGCATCAAGCGGTTTAAGCGTTAAGCATATATGATAAAGACGGACTAACAATACTAGCATCGCCAGGAACTTTCCGCTCCTCTCATTAAGATCGTTAAGATCCTACTGCTACGACTAGCGTAAGCCTATATTTAAGTATGGGAGTTACGATCACTTAAATCTAAGATGGTTTTATGCAACGGACCCCAGCTACGCCAGTCGTAAGTCTATGTTAAAGTATGGGAGTTACGATCACCTTATCGCTTTGTGGAACGGGTCCTTTGTGGCCTATCGGCATTATGTGCAACGTTGTTTATGCTGCACATGTGTCATGGTACGCCTACCCCGACGAAGAAGTTGACCGTGTATTTTTGAAATTATTAGAGGAAGCCATCGATAGATACTGAACGGCTGGAGGACATATTACGAAATCGGAATGGAATCCCTTTTTGCAGGTGACAAAGAGTGAGTGAGTATGGTTTTATTATTATTAGAGGATATTTATATAGCGTACATATCCACGCAACTAGTACATGTTCATGGCGCCTTTAGCAATATTCCAGCAATATCACGGCCGGGTACCCATGTTGGGAATCGAACCCGGACCTTCGGCGTGACGAGCAAACGCTTTAACCACTAGGCTACCCCACCGCCCCTGGTGACAAAGGGAGGTATGAAGAGTGAACTGAGTGACCAGATTTGCCCAGTGGAAATGGACAATGCATTTGATAAAGCCTCCATGGTAATTGTACGTTTGCTGACTTCGTCTCCAATCCATATGGTCTTACAGTACCTTGTACATCTACTTGATTTTCAGCTCCGTATTTTACGAAGCTTTCACAAACGTGTTAATGTCATTGCGACCATCCCGCCGTGGTCTATAAAAAGTATCTGTATTTTTTGGTATAAAGTCTCTGGGCACATGGGTTGTTTGGTAATGGTCACTTAAATTCCTGCATTTCAGATTTTGTCTGCAATTGTCTGAAACAATTCAGTTTTGTTTTCAGGCATATGCTTTACACATTACCATTATGTATTTGTTGTTAGTTACACCTTTAACGAAATCCCCAATTTGATTCAATATGACTGAAAATTGGTCTCAGTAATGAAGAACAGAACTAAATATATTTCCCTCTTATTCCATGGTGTTCCAACAATGTAAATTAAATTAGTAAGGGAGGTAACCGCACTTGGACTGAATACGCCACAACGTGTCGATACCATGTTTATCAATTTCGGCATGTGACGGGTGTAATCGCATTGTAGTCATAACAAGGAACGCTTTTGAAACCAGTATTGTTCATATAGTTTCAAACATGACTGTGTTGATTAAACATTGGGGGTAAATTATTTGACTACTTTGAATTTGTTTGCTATTGTAACGAACACATGCTACTGTGTTGTCGCCGTGTTGCCGCCGTGGATGAAGGTGTTCTTGTCACATCTGTGTTGTCATGCAACCTGTGGCGCGTTATTTGTTGATGAGGCTCAACTGTGCAGACTCACAGGTTACAACAGTCGAGCTCAATACATTCTACACTGTTGGTGCATACCCATGAAGATCCGGGTTAGAGTTGATCTTCAGTAACCCATGCTTGTCATAAGGGGTGTGCTACGACGTAAATTGTAATAAAAACGCAAATTGTAATACTTGCAGCAAATTGTAATAACTTGACGTAAATTGTAACAAAAACGTAAATTGTAATAAAATCGTAAATTGTAATAAAAATTGACGTAAATTGTAATACGCAAATTGTAATAAAAATTGACGTAAATTGTAATAATTTTCGTTGCGGTAAAATGTAATAAATATTTACGTAAATTGTAATAACAGTTTTAATCACTCGTAAATACGCAGGTGTTTGTTTTTCGTTGCATTTCATACATCAAATAAGCTTGTTAGGGCAATAACTCAAGAACAAAATGATGGATATGGTTCAAATTTGGTACCAAGGTATATTGGCGAGATTCACCGACACAAGTGAAATGGAGTGACCTTGAGATAATTTTCAAGGTCGCAGCAAAAATCTGAGGGTTTTGCCAATACAAAGATTGTTAGCCCGATAACCCAAGAAAGAATTGACAAATCTTAGCTAAATGACGAAAATGATATTCATCCTGATATATAATCGATATAAGATCTCTTACTGTCCTCTGTATCATGTCTTTTCGCAAATATCTTTTGAGGTTTTGATATGTATAACTAAAAAGTGGAGTGGGGTGGGTGGGTGTTTCTAACGGGTATATCTAACACACTTGCATGCATGTAGAGTCGGAGACAAATTAGACATTTGTATAGCGCTACATATCCAGAGTCCTGCTCATGTGCGCTTAGTCGGATGCTCGTTTGAAGAGGATGGTTTTGCGACAAGATCGGAAACTGTTGATATTTTCCGATTTTCAGGTAATCAATTCCAGAGTACAGCACCCGGTCTGCTAAATGATCTGTCTCCGTATGTTGTGGTTCGGACCAATGGAATAGCCTAGCTGACTAGCAATGAAATGCATCACAAATTACACTTAAGGAAACAAAATATGAAAGAAACATTTTTGTATGTTTAAGATTGGTAGAGGTCGGCTAGAATCAAACCTAGATATTAAACTGCACAAAAGGCAATTTGAAACTACAATCGCTTGTTCAAATGACTCCCCCTTCGGTTTACTGAAAGAACTCGAGTAAGAAATGATGGATTTTGTTCAAATTTGGTACCAAGGTTTATTGACGAAATTTACCGACACCACTTGAATTTAGTGACCTTGAGGTCATTTTAGAGGTCACAGCGAAGGTGTAACAGTTTTGCACATGCCAAGCTTGGTAGCCGCGAAATTAGGAAAGTATTAATAGATTTTGATCCAATTTTATATCAAGGTGTACTGGCGGGAATCCCCCTACACCAATTGAAACAAAATATGCAAAAAACATGCTGTATGTTGGTAAAAGTCAAACTTAGATATTAAACTGCACAAAAAAGCAATTTTAAACTATAATCGCTTGTTCAAGTGACTCCCCCTTCATGTTTACTGAAAGGGCTTGTTTTGGAGACACTACTCACCCACTTTCAGTTGACGTCATCATAAGGATATAACTCATCCTAAAGTTTTCACTTATTCATACAGGGTGTCAAGGGTTCAAACTAAATACTGAATGGTCACACAAGTGTCAGCTCTCAATATGTTGTATATCTGGACACAATGTTTTTGAAAATTTAAAATGAGGGTGTCCTAAAAAAACAGTCCCCGTCTAAATGTAAATCAAGCAATCCAAATCTTTGAATGTTGATGATGATGGGAAGTCATCCAATATTATGCTGAACATATTTTATATGATAATATCTGAGGGTATACCATTATCCAAGAGATAGCGCAATGGTGCAGTTGTAAGGCGTCTGCCTATCACGCTGAAGGGCCTGTTTCGAGGAGGCACCGAGGTTCGGTTCCCGAGATGGGCACATTGCGTAGTATCCTTGGACAAGATACTTAGATCTACACTGTCTCAGTTCACCCAGCTGTAAAATGGGTACCCGTGAGTATGTGCTGGCAATGTGAGTGTTTAGTTCATTGCGCCTAACAGGCAGCATGGCTGTACAGTCCCCAGGGAGTTGAAAAAGTATCGGAAACTACGATAGTGTCCTATGATCGGGGATAGTAATGTACGTAGCGCCGTGAGCAGGCAATGTGCCTGGATGTGAGCGCCATATAAGTGGACTATTACTATTACTAGATAACAAATGGGAGATTGTTTTCCATTTTCTGCAAATTTGCAAGAAACATAATACCCCAATGTTGTGATGACTAATATCTCGTTAACCACATTACCCACATGAAATTGTGGATATGACTTTGCTAATGATATTGTGAAATTTCAAAAGCTTTTTACAGGGCATGGCATAAAGGTTTATTACACAAATTAGAAAATGATGGTGTTCGTGGAAACGTACTTAGTTGGTTAACTAACTATCTATCTGGGCCCGGTTGTTCAATACTCGGTTATCTTAACCGCCGGTTAACTCCTAACGGCCGGTTAAATCCTTAACCGGCCGTTAGGTAACCGAACGTTAAATATGCGTTGTTCAAAACATGGTTAGTCATGCCGTTAGCTAACGTCGCCGTCAAAGTTTAACAGTGTGGTTAACGTCACTGGTTAGCTTCCATATATCCCATAGTTCCGTTTTCTGTTTACTTCCGGTTTACCAAAAATGGAACGCAAAATGTCGCCTGCACCCCAAGGAAAAAGAGAAGTCGAAATTTCTCTGCTGACGAAGAGAATGTAATCCAGTCAATGGTTGAGGCCAACTCTATAATTTATCATAGGCATGCGAATGTCGTAGCGTTACGAACGTTTTGTATTGGAACACAAGGTGTCAGCCGTTTGCATAATTTATATTTCAAAGACATATGATCCCAGCTCTGTGTGGGACTTACTTCAATTCCAGCAACAGAAAAGACATTTTAATGACTGACTTACTGACTGACTGACTGAGTTTGGTTTTACGCCGCTTTTACGAAAGGCCAACAACCATTCTGATAAATCCAGTCTTCAAGTGTGTCATACAGCACTATCCTGCTTATATGAATATGAATATGTTACATTTCTATTGTACATGAAAACAGACAGTGGGTACTTCGATAAAGTTAACGGTATGTAGAACAATACAGCGCTTTCCCAAGATAACTTTCTATTGGTAATTCTGTTATCTCGAATGTGGCAACTGACTTCACGAATGCACTTTTCTCTGTTTTGTGTTGACTGCAGTGAGTGAGTTCAGTTTTACGTCCCTTTTAGCAATATTCCAGCAATATCACGGTGAGGGGACACCAGAAATGGGCTTCACACATTGTGCCCATGTGGGGATTCGAACCCGGGTCTTCGGCGTGACGAGCCAACGCTTTAACCATTAGGCTACCCCACCGCCCCACATTTTAATGAACAACTATACCACAGCTATAGATAAAATATGATGAATCCATGAAAATAATATTAATATTAGAAGCATGTTGTCAGTGGATAGAAAATGTATAAATATTACACACAGAGTTACGCTTAGACGGCTACAGTCTTAATGAATCTTTGAATTCCCACAAGACCTATCGCTCACTTTTCACTCCTTAAATTGTCATGACTGTATGGACAAGTTGTGAAGATGCTATCAATATCATTTATTAATTATTTGCCAAGTCTGTCAAAAATTGTAATGTATGAACACACATTGCCAAATCTTTTAACATCAAACAATATAGATGTTGTATAATTAATACCATAGCTTTTATCTGAAATATGCATTCAATACCAATAGAAACTTAATATGTTACTAGCACCACGTGCAAGTAATCAAACTTTAATCGTACTGTTACGACGTAAATTGTAATAAAACGCAAATTGTAATACTTGCAGCAAATTGTAATAAACTTGACGTAAATTGTAATAAAACGTAAATTGTAATAAAAATTGACGTAAATTGTAATAAAATTGAAATTGTAATAAAATTGACGTAAATTGTAATAATTTTTCGTTGCGGTAAAATGTAATAAATATTTACGTAAATTGTAATAACAGTTTTAATCACTCGTAAATACGCGGGTGTTTGTTTTTCGTTGCATTTCATACATCAAATAAG
Organism: Haliotis rubra; assembly: GCF_003918875.1. Classification (NCBI taxonomy): domain Eukaryota; kingdom Metazoa; phylum Mollusca; class Gastropoda; order Lepetellida; family Haliotidae; genus Haliotis; species Haliotis rubra. Next base: position 323,031 of record NW_025766781.1, on the reverse strand, counting down.
CTTGTTAGGGCGATAACTCAAGAAAGAAATGATGGATTTTGTTCAAATTTGGTACCAAGGTATATTGGCGAGATTCACCGACACAAGTGAAATGGAGTGACCTTGAGATAATTTTCAAGGTCACAGCAAAAATCTGAGGGTTTTGCCAATATAAAGATTGTTAGCGCGATAACCCAAGAATGAATTGACAAATCTTAGCCAAATGACGAAAATGATATTCATCCTGATATATAATCGATATAAACTGTCCTCTGTATCATGTCTTTTCGCAAATATCTTTTGAGGTTTTGATATGTATAAATATAAAGTAGGGTGGGGTGGGTGTGTGTTTCTAACGGGTATATCAAATCAAATCAAATCAAATTAGACATTTGTATAGCGCTACATATCCAGAGTCCTGCTCATGTGCGCTTAGTCGAATGCTCGTTTGAAGAGGATGGTTTTGAGACACGATCGGAAACTGTTGATATTTTCCGATTTTCTGACATTTTCAGGTAATCAATTCCAGAGTACAGCACCCGGTCTGCTAAATGATCTGTCTCCGTATGTTGTGGTTCGGACAAATGGAATAGCCTAGCTGACTAGCAATGAAATGCATCACAAATTAAACTTCAGGAAACAAAATATGCAAGAAACATTTTTGTATGTTTGAGATTGGTAGAGGTCGGCTAGAATCAAACTTAGATATTAAACTGCACAAAAGGCAATTTGAAACTACAATCGCTTGTTCAAATGACTCCCCCTTCGGTTTACTGAAAGAACTCGAGAAAGAAATGATGGATTTTGTTCAAATTTGGTACCAAGGTTTATTGACGAGATTTACCGACACCACTTGAATTTAGTGACCTTGAGGTCATTTTAAAGGTCACAGCGAAGGTGTAACAGTTTTGCACATGCCAAGCTTGGTAGCCGCGAACTCAGGAAAGAATTAATAGATTTTGATCCAATTTTATATCAAGGTGTATTGGCGGGAATCCCCCTACACCAATTGAAACAAAATATGCAAAAAACATGTTGTATGTTGGTAAAAGTCAAACTTAGATATTAAACTGCACAAAAAAGCAATTTTAAACTATAATCGCTTGTTCAAGTGACTCCCCCTTCATGTTTACTGAAAGGGCTTGTTTTGGAGACACTACCCACCCCTTTCAGTTGACGTCATCATAAGGATATAACTCATCCTAAAGTTTTCACTTATTCATACATGGTGTCAAGGGTTCAAACTAAATACTGAATGGTCACACAAGTGTCAGCTCTCAATATGTTGTATATCTGGACACAATGTTTTGAAAATTTAAAATGAGGGTGTCCTAAGTCCCCAGTCCCGTCTAAATGTAAATCAAGCAATCCAAATCTTTGAATGTTGATGATGACGGGAAGTCATCCAATATTATGCTGAACATATTTTATATGATACTATCTGAGGGTATACCATTATCCAAGAGATAGCGCAATAGTGCAGTTGTAAGGCGTCTGCCTATCACGCTGAAGGGCCTGTTTCGAGGAGGCACCTAGGTTCGGGTCCCGAGATGGGGCACATTTGCGTAGTATCCTTGGACAAGATACTTAGATCTACACTAACTCAGTTCACCCAGCTGTAAAATGGGTACCCGTGAGTATGTGCTGGCAATGTGAGTGTTTAGTTCATTGCGCCTAACAGGCAGCATGGCTGTACAGTCCCCAGGGAGTTGAAAAAGTATCGGAAACTACGATAGTGTCCTATGATCGGGGATAGTAATGTACGTAGCGCTGTGAGCAGGCAATGTGCCTGGATGTGAGCGCCATATAAGCGGACTATTACTATTACTAGATACCAAATGGGAGATCGTTTTCCATTTTCTGCAAATTTGCAAGAAACATAATACCCCAATGTTGTGATGACTAATATCTCGTTAACCACATTACCCACATGAAATTTTGGATATGACTTTGCTAATGATTCCTTCAAAATAAAATGGAAGCTGTTTTTCAAATATTGGACATCGAGAATATAGTTAGTTTGACTACTTTTTCAACGCCCCTCGTAACATACTTAAAAGAAATGAGAACGTCTAAGGAAAAAGCATTTCGATCTCTGAATACTTCTGAGCTATTTAAATACAAAAAGCAAAGGAATAAAGTAAATAATCTGAAAAGAATAGCCAAGGGAAACTTTTAATCTATTTTTGATAACTATTTATCACTTCAGTCTACTCAATCAGGTGGTTACTACTTCATCGGGACCCATTCCCCTTCTTGTCACTGATGATTCTGGGATACCTTCAGGTTTTACAGATTTGGATAAAGCTCAAACATTAAATGAATATGTTGTATATATAATGTATAACAAATGTCATTGTAACCGAAAAGGAGGTATCTGATAAGACCTTACCAGCAAACAAATCTAGTGGACCTGATGGCATTAACATGAGAGTGTTAAAACGAATTTGTACATCTATAGCTGAACCTCTTTGTTTGTTGTATAATATATCACTGAGTGACTGTATTTCCTACATTGTAGAAAACGGGTAATGTTACTCCTATTTTGAAAGAAGGAAATGCATCCCTCCCAACTAATTACAGACCTATTAGTTTAATATTACCTATCCTTTGGAAAATCCTTGAAAGAATAATGGTAAAGCATGTGCACGACCATTTCCATGAACATAACATTTTAAGTAAATTCCAGTCAGGTTTTACTGCTAGTCATTCTACTACATCTCAACATAGACATTTATCATAATATATGCTCAGTCCTAGATAATCACCACCTTTACTGTATGCTGTTTTGTGATATTTCAAAAGCTTTTTACAGGGCATGGCATAAAGGTTTATTGCACAAATTAGAAAATGATGGTGTTCGTGGAAACGTACTTAGTTGGTTAACTAACTATCTATCTGGGCCCGGTTGTTCAATACTCGGTTATCTTAACCGCCGGTTAACTCCTAACGGCCGGTTAAATCCTTAACCGGCCGTTAGGTAACCGAACGTTAAATATGCGTTGTTCAAAACATGGTTAGTCATGCCGTTAGCTAACGTCGCCGTCAAAGTTTAACAGTGTGGTTAACGTCACTGGTTAGCTTCCATATATCCCATAGTTCCGTTTTCTGTTTACTTCCGGTTTACCAAAAATGGAAACGCAAACTGTCGCCTGCACCCCAAGGAAAAAGAGAAGTCGAAATTTCTCTGCTGACGAAGAGAATGTAATCCAGTCAATGGTTGAGGCCAACTCTATAGTTTATCATAGGCATGCGAATGTCGTAGCGTTACGAACGTTTTGTATTGGAACACAAGGTTCCAGCCGTTTGCATAATTTATATTTCAAAGACATATGATCCCAGCTCTGTGTGGGACTTACTTCAATTCCAGCAACAGAAAAGACATTTTAATGAAAAACTATAGCACAGCTATAGATAAAATATGATGAATCCATGAAAATAATATTAATATTAGAAGCATGTTGTCCGTGGATAGAAAATGTATAATATTACACACAGAGTTACGCTTAGACGGCTACAGTCTTAATGAATCTTTGAATTCCCACAAGACCTATCGCTCACTTTTCACTCCTTAAATTGTCATGACTGTATGGCCAAGTCGTGAAGATGCTATCAATATCATTTATTAATTATTTGCCAAGTCTGTCAAAAATTGTAATGTATGAACACACATTGCCAAATCTTTTAACATCAAACAATATAGATGTTGTGTAATTAATACCATAGCTTTTATCTGAAATATGCATTCAATACCAATAGAAACTTAATATGTTACTAGCACCACGTGCAAGTAATCAAACTGTAATCGTACTATAGGCCCCAGGGCCAACACTGCTGAATAAAATCGATCTATTATCCGACCTTACTTTTGACAAGAATCTCATGAATAATACTGTGCAATATCGTCATTATCTGAACGCCTTCACAGACGCATATTCCGGAAAGATGTCTTGAAAAAACATGAAGCTGCGTCTAATTTATAGATGAACATAATTTCCTCGATACTCATTAATCAGATGAACCTTCATTTAGTTCAATTCACAAGTGACTGCAGAAAATGCATAATTCTTGTTAATGACTTCACGGTCGGAAAACATATATTATATTTCATAAGTGCATTATAGAACGCTATAGCAGATAAACATAATTTCCTCGATACTCATTAATCAGGTGAACCTCCATTTAATGCATAGATAGTTCTTTTCAATGTCTTCAAGGACGGAAAACATGTATTATATTTCATAAGTGTATTATAGAACGCTGCAACGATTCGGCAGAGAAATACTATTGTGCCATAGTATTCCTTATATGAACCTATCAGTGTATAACATTAGCATTCAGATATTGTTATAAAATAAGTTAAAAATTCCAAATATTATCGTGTAATATGACAAGAGATAGTGTTGTGTTCGCTGTGACAAAAAGGTTTCGATATTCAAATATAACATTTAATCAAAGTGACTACGAAGTAGGCCTGCATATCACTCACAACAGAAATAGATACATAATAATAATGTTATGTTTATTTTCCTACACATCAGTTGCGAGAGCAATGTTTATGCTAACTAAGTTTTCATCAATTAATACAGCATTTTTAAAAGATGATTTGCTTCAATTAAAACATTCGAAGAATGAAAAAGAAATTAGGCCTATTGCTGAAATGATTAGTAAAAATATAATTAAAATCCATCTATGGGAAGGGATGCCAGACGGACATATCAAAACAAAATCGGATAATTACTTGGAGTATAGACTTTCAAAAATAGCATATTAATTAACAATGATATCAGTTTTTAATAAAATCACTAATAATTCTGAAACGTTGCCGATAAGCCTGGAATCGTGTTCAGATGTTTTCATAAATACACTCACACGAACGCCCAAGTGCACTTTGCGCCCTATTGGATAGTGTTTACAAAATCACGTTTCGCGAAGGCCGGTATTGAAACGCCAATTACATCACTTGTATTTCATATTCAGCGGCGACAAATGAATCACTGCATTCTAAGGCTGGGACGGGTACTCGGGTACTCGAATCCGGGTCGGGTACAGCTGGAATCGAGTCCTATTTCTAGGAATCGAGTATCCGGAAAGGGAGAGAGCTCTGTAATGACAAGGGCAGACAATAGCTTGTCTTTTTCATTTTTGACGTAACACACATTTACATCATTGAGTGAGTGAGTGAGTGAGTTTAGTTTTACGCCGCACTCAGCAATATTCCAGCTATATGGCGGCGGTCTGTAAATAATCGAGTCTGGACCAGACAATCCAGTGATCAACAACATGAGCATCGATGTGCGCAATTGGGAACCGATGACATATGTCAACCAAGTCAGCGAGTCTGACCACCCGATCCCGTTAGTCGCCTCTTACGACAAGCATGGGTTACTGAAGATCCATATTCTAACCCGGAAATTCACGGGTTTTTACATCATTGGTATTGTCCGATTAATGGAGCATAGTTTTAATGACTGTAATTTATCTGTGCATGAGCAGTGAGTAGTTAAGTTACAGTAGCAGCAGGAACAAAACGTTCGTTGTTATAACGAGGAATGTAAGTAATGGTGTTACTCTCTATATTGGTTAAACAGACGTAAATTAAATAGCTTGAGGTCAGTTTTAATGTCTTATTACCAACTGTTCAAGTTTTCTACAATAATCTCTGTCAAATCGTGATTGAATATTCAGAAAGTTGACCCGAATGTATTTCTTACATTTCCGGGTACTCGATTCCGATTCGGGTACGTACATGCGGGTACTCGATTCCATTGTTTCCTACTCGTCCCAGCCCTACTGAATTCCTCATACATTTTAGAATCTAATTACAACTGGTCTTTTTGGCACCAATACCAAGTGTCTAGATAAAGTGAAACGAAAGATATTGGGGGTGGAAACAACTGCTGTGCTCGAAAGACAACACCTGTTTGAAATGTAAACAAAGAAAATTTCAGACTTTACACTGTGTAGCATTTTCTCAAATTTTCAGACACCCATTTGCATGGAAAGAGCATAGTAGCAAGAAATAGGAAATTAAAAATAGATACAATACAGGAATGTGATGTGTTTACACGAAACTGTCAAGTTTCTGTGCTGCGTGACGCCATGACTGACGCAAAATCACGCAGAACGACAACGGTAATAATCGGCATTTCTGGCTTCTTCTCTATCTTAAAATGGGAGTGTATTTGGCAATTTCTCTGAGGTGAAGGTCGGTAGAATAAGAGTATACACAATCACCATATCCCGCCGATTACACTTTCAGTATCATAATGTAATCGTTCGGATATTTTTTCATGAAACTAATTTAATTATCTACATGTAGCCTTGTTCAATATCATATCATACGTGGGTATAGGGTGTACGTGTTATATTCTTTGAAAGTGTTTGTTTGAATAATATTTACAGAAGAAATTCACACATTTAGTGTAGTAAAGCATATATAAACCTTTCCACAAGTGTTAAAAGATGAAACGTAGGCATCATGTACTTGTACAACATGTATTTTAGTTCCTATGATGTGCATAGATACAGTTTCGTATGTAACTCTTCGTCAGAATAATTTCCAATATCGAAGTCCAGTCCACGATACACCCTATCCTTTCTTTGCTGAACTGGCATCATGAAAGCAGTGTTAGCCATGAACGCCATTTGCGAGTTAACCACACTGTTAAAAAGTTAGCGGCGGTCCTTAGGTGTGTTAACTTAACGTCACGTTAACAGCCTGTTAAAAGTTAACAGAGTTTTGAACAACAAGATAACCCTCTGTTATTAGGTAACAGTCGGTTAAATGTACTTAACGGCTGGTTAAAAGATAACCGAGTTTTGAACAACCGGGCCCTGATAGACGACAGTGTGTCTCTGTTAATGGAACATTATGAAAAACTAAATGTTACTGCAGGGGTTCCTCAAGGATCTGCCCTTGGTTAATTTGTGTTCCTTGTATATATCAATGATTTACCTGGAAATTTACAAAATATCACAATAATGTTGGCCGATGACACATCAATCGGTGTTGCGGGAAAATATGTAAAATCCATAGAAGCAACTCTCAACTATGATTTAGCCCAATTGAATAAATGGGCAGAAAAGTGGTGTGGTGTGTTCTAACGGTTATATCTAGCATACTTTAAGACATAGAGGGGGTGGTGGTGGTTCTAACGGTTATATCTCAAATACATGTAGAGGCGGGAGGCCTAACGGGTATGAACAACAATAAAAACTTTCATGCATTTATGACCCACATTTTCGAACCTTTTATCAGTCTCTAAAAGGGGAGCTGGCAATAGATTTTAATGAGCTTCGTCCTTCAAGCCTGAAAACCTTTTAATATGGTTGATTAATCCTTTGTCATTTATCAAAAAAAGTAGTGAGGTTGTGCTTTATTGTTATAGATTTCTAAAATATATGGACACTATTGGGACGTTGGTAACTGTCATCAGACATTATTTGACGACATTTCTCATGGTTTGAATATAGCCGACTTTATAGAAGATAAATATCAGTTTACAACACAACTGCCTAAATCTTGGTATTTTCGGAACCAGAGAAGGGATATGCCGATATTTAGGTCGTTAACCTAGCATATTATGGTCACGAATATAATTTTCTATTTATTACCGAAGTCTTTAATTGCGGAAATTACGCGATAATCTACTTTCCAACAAAGGCAGGCTCCCCGTCATCGTTGTATTTAGAAGGCGGCTTCTTAGAAGCAACGTGACGTCATAACATTGTTCATGATGTCATGTCACCATGACAAAGTGATATTTTACCCGGTGCATATCGCATGAAAACAAATTATCCCCGATATGTTTGCCCTCGTATGTTATAAGCATTGTTATTATCATTCTTTGAGGTTAATGCCACCCGTTGAATTCTTTGTTGTATTTTGAGCGGTGAAACTAAATAAATGATTTCTTTGGTCTACCCATAACAATTAAGGTGTCAACTTCCACTGTATACCTTACAGAAAGAAGTTTTGACTTTACTTTGATAACGAGCACATCTGATCGATTCCTTGAAGCAAATGATGCAATTCAATATCATTTCTACATTTTATTTTAAATGCATCAATCAAATACAACAAATGAGTAGACAGATTGACTGCTATGTGGCAAGGAATAACCAGGCGCCAGCGATTTATGATATCCTTAGCAAATGTAACTTAAAATTCCCTCTCATAAAAATACAATAATATGTAGTAATATGATGAAGAAAATAATACGAACCAGGTTAAACTATGACAACGCAATATATGAATGTATGATCGAAACATAAATCATAATAAATCACATATGATTAAAACATTAAATTAACTTCAAATATGTCATTGCGTCAACATTGAAAATAATTCGAAAATGAAGAAGAAGAAACGTACATTTCAAAGCGTAAACAAACAATATCCTGTTATTTTGGGATATGCTATGAAGAACTTCAAAATGTAATAGAAATAACATTAAATTATTGAAAGCTATTGCTCGTAAAATATGTCCTTGCGTCAACATCGAAAATAACTCCATAATGAAAAACAATTAACTTTAATTTTCGAAACATACACAAATAATCTCTGGCTTTTTTAAGACGTGTCACGAATAATTTCACAGCTGGTAGAATTAACATGAAATTATAGAAACCATATGCTAACAAAAATTTGAAAATTAGTAATGACAAAGCGTTTGTCACAAACATAGCTATTACCCCCGCCACATGTCGATATCTGAATGTCGCAATTATCCTCTGTCTGACCCTGAAAATTATGTAAACGTTACCGAAACTGTCATCTGATGCCTTGATACAAAATGCGAACAAATTCCATCCATTAGGTTTGGAGATATCGCAAGAATACTCGCTGTGACCTTGAAAATAATCCGAAGGTCACTGAATTCGACTGGCGTTAGACGATACTCCCAACGCATCTTGGTACTACCTTTAAGCAAAACATATTAATTCTGTCTTGTATTTTCGCACTAAAAAGTTAGACATGTGCAAAACACTTTTCACTGTGAACTTAAAATGAGCACAAGTTTCCCAATCAATTGGTGTTGGGGGAATCCCGCCAATACACCTTGATATAAAATTGATCAAAATCTATTAATACTTTCCTGAGTTCGCGGCTACCAAGCTTGGCATGTGCAAAACTGTTACACCTTCGCTGTGACCTTTAAAATGACCTCAAGGTCACTAAATTCAAGTGGTGTCGGTAAATCTCCAATCTCCAGTCAATAAACCTTGGTACCAAATTTGAACAAAATCCATCATTTCTTTCTCGAGTTCTTTCAGTAAACAGAATGGGGAGTCATTTGAACAAGCGATTGTAGTTTTGAAATTGCTTTTTTGTGCAGTTTAATATCTAAGTTTGATTCTAGCCGACTTCTACCAATCTCAAACATAGCATATTTTGTTTCCTGAAGTTTGTGATGCATTTTATTGCAGATTTTACGTTTTTGGGGAGTACCAAGCCAAGATACAAAGTCTCACAAAATGGGGATCGTGAGGCTGCAACATAGCAAAACCAATTTGCTTGAGGCTGACAGATAATATGTAGAAAAATAAAACATAAAAACAGCTGCATTTGTATCATATTCTAGGTGAGGCTGACTACTATTTGAACGTCCCTCGTAGTTATACCCGTTAGAACACCCACCCACCTCTCCGACTCTACATGCATGCAAGTGTGTTAGATATACCCGTTAGAAACCCACCCCTACCCCACCCCCACTTTATATGTATACATATCAAAACCTCAAAAGATATTTGCGAAAAGACATGATACAGAGGACAGTTTATATCGATTATATATCAGGACGAATATCATTTTCGTCATTTAGCTAAGATTTGTCAATTCATTCTTGGGTTATCGCGCTAACAATCTTTATATTGGCAAAACCCTCAGATTTTTGCTGTGACCTTGAAAATTATCTCAAGGTCACTCCATTTCACTTGTGTCGGTGAATCTCGCCAATATACCTTGGTACCAAATTTGAACAAAATCCATCATTTCTTTCTTGAGTTATCGCCCTAACAAGCTTATTTGATGTATGAAATGCAACGAAAACAAACACCCGCGTATTTACGAGTGATTAAAACTGTTATTACAATTTACGTAAACATTTATTACATTTTACCGCAACGAAAATTATTACAATTTACGTCAATTTTATTACAATTTGCGTATTACAATTTACGTCAATTTTATTACAATTTACGTTTTATTACAATTTACGTCAAGTTTATTACAATTTGCTGCATTAGTATTACAATTTGCGTTTTATTACAATTTACGATTTAAAAGCTTTCTCAGCCCGCTCCCACATTTCAGACAATGGTTGAGTTTGATTTCAAGTCGCTTTGCTGACCAGTATTCCAGTTACACCTAGGCGTGTTAACTTGACGACAGAGGAAGACTTGGAATGATGCTGCGAGCACTCCACGCAAGCGAAACACACACCATCGGTTATACTATTGTTAAACCTAGAAATGAAATCAAGGCGAAGGGATTCAACCAGTTCCAAGAGCGCAATATGGCGCCTTATTCCATTGGACCACTTTCGGCTTTACAATGTAAATGAGGTGACTTGTATTATCTGAATTCAGCTCAATGAATCCGTAAAACACCAATCTTTCTCACAAGCTATGCCACCTGGTATACAATATTTTATACCCCATCCGTCTTAACCGAACAATGATCAGATCCCGAATCAACCTTGAGGTATACCTATACATTTCTATGTATTCATCATCCTCCACACAGTAGTTGTACCGATTTAGGACCGCCTCCGTGGTGTAGTGGTTAGAGCGTCCGTCCGGAGAGCGGAAGGTCGCGGGTTCGATCCCCGACCGCGTCATACCAAAAGACGTTAAAATATGGTACTTGTTGGTCCCTGCCTGGCGCTCAGCATTAATGGGTACAACAAGGACTGGTCGGCTCGGAGTAAGTATAATGTGTCTGAGTGGGGTATTCATGCTTCACTGCGGCATGGTATCTCAGTGGGCTAGCACTATTAAACAAGCTTAAGTCTGGGCTAGTACAAGCAGCCGCACATACACATACACATGCATGCACGTAGTCATATGAGCGAAATATTCTCAAGCACGACGTAAAACCCAATTTCACCTCACCTCACCTCACCTATACATTTCTATGCATTCATCAGCTTCCCCACATTAGATCTGAAAACGCTACCTCTAACGCAGTACTTTTCAACACGAGTCTCCAATCCCACACGAATTGTCACCCAGACATCAGACATGATTGTGTAAGCCACTATTCCCAGCCAGGATTTGTACATCCTTACTAAAATCTTCACCATCCGGGCCAGACGTCAATGGACGCCAAACCAGCTTCAGGGCGCTCAATGCATCTCCCGTTCATCACATGTCTATCTCCGAGAAAGCAATTTAACACCTGGAAATATATGTGCCCACGGTAATAAAAAAGATTCCCTTTCAACAAACGGACATCCACCCTCTGAAGAGATGTCTGCTTGCCAAACAGATGAAACTGATTTGTTTCCTTGAATAACTGAACGGATGTTCTTTGACGACTTGAGGTGTTTGTGGATATTTGGTAACTGTTAAAGCGTTTGCTTGACGAGGAGCTTTTCGTAACTAAGGAAGGGAAGAATTGTGTGGTTTAATGGCGAGTGAACTGTCGTTAGTTGCTTTCGCTGGGTGTCGAGGGGATTTGATACACGTGGGTTGACGTTCTGAGTCCGAATGCTGTGTTAATGTATCCTGTTAGGATGGTATTGTGTATCATCATCATCATCATCATCGTCGTCGTGGTCATCATCATCATCATCGTTGTGGTCATCATCATCGTCGTTGTCGGGGTCATCATCATCGTCATCATCGGTGTGTCATCATCATCATCATCATCATCGTGATTGTCATTTGAATGAGGAATGTGGCCATCACTATCAACGTCATCTCCCCAACCTCCTCATCATCACCAGTGTCAACCTTCTGCGTAACCACCAGCGCCATCACAATCATCATCATCATCATCATCATCATCATCACCAGTGTCAACCTACTGCGTAACCACCAGCGCCATCACCATTATCATCATCATCATCATCATTACCATCACCGTTAACGTAAAAATTCTGCATGGCCAACACCACGACCACCATTACATCAACGCCATCATCCCCATCATTATCATCATCACCAGTGTCAACCTTCTGCGTAACCACCAGCGCCATCACAATCATCATCATCACCATCATCATCACCAGTGTGAACCTACTGCGTAACCACCAGCGCCATCACCATTATCACCATCACATGAATCAACAATACGGCCATCAATCCATGTACAAACAAAAGACGAAACCAACACATTAGGATCCACGCAGATCCGCCATCTTCTCCTCGTGTCTGAGGAAGAACGCCATGAATCTTTACTTCATATAAATAAACCGGTATTGGTAATTATCATTTATTCATTGCCTTTCTTTGTGTATGAGGAAGTTAGAGCGGAGCCAATTTGCTACACACACCTCGTTCAATATAGCATATCGCCATCCATAGCCGGGCCACGTAATGGAACTGGCGCCTTGCCAACAACACAGTGTCAATTGTGCTTCTCAAAGGGGATTCTGGTGTGACTGTGTTCTTTATGAACCCATATATACTTCATCTATGTTCCGTTTGTGCACAGACTTCTCTGGAACCAATAATCAACGAATGAACGTATATGGTATGAACAAGTCCCCATGACGTCACAGATGCGCCAGTTCATCCAATGAAAATAAAAGCAAAACAGTTTCCAATATCGTACTATGTGTCTGCTAAAAGGTGTGTCTGTTGTACGATTCCGAGGATATCACAAACATGTTTTCCACGTTGGTAGCACCCATCACAGATTCATGCAAAGGCAAGGCAATTATTCACCTAATACACTTAAATTACATTTGTGACGTCATTCCATTGTGTGTTCGCTCCATTACTTTTCAGGAATGGAGCGATGTGTACCAGTTTCAAAATAAAACCTTCATTTTGTCACTTTGATTTTTAATTTTGATAACAGAAATATTCCCAATACTTTGAATGTAATTTAAGTAGGGTAATATCCTCGTAACTCTCCATTCCTTAAAAATAATGTGCCTCGGCCCCTCCGGGGCCTCGGATCCATTATTTTTAAGGAATGGAGAGTTACTCGGACATTACCCTCTACGGAAACGTGATACACGTCATAATAGGACATTGGGTCAGATAATCAAGGAGGGGAGTACAACTCGTACCCATAGGCATCACCTCATGATTTCACATCGATGACACTAAGACGAAGTATTTCACATATATACTACTCACACTTTGATAAGGATCACAAAAATTCACAACTCACTTAAACGTAGATAGATACAGTGGAAACCTGATAAGTAAAATTTCAAGGGACAAAATTGTTTACTTATCAGTTTTTTACTTATCCAAACTTATAAAAACCTGCAAATGACAGCCATATGCATGTATATGTATGCATATGTAACAATGAACAACTTATCAGGGCTGGCCTCCAGTTGTCAGTGTATTGTCAACTGCGTGCTGCCAGCGAGCTGTAAGTAGGATGTTTGTTTAGCTGGAGACTGACACGTGCCCCTCATGTCAGATTATTGTATCCATTTAAAACTGGATAAATAATAACATGATAACCCCTCTTTAGGCAGACAGCCACTAAATTCTAACCTTATGCACTTGATACATGTTTTTCATGGCACCAGTCAACCATTTTGCAAATCATGGAACGAGTCATTGACAAATAAACAACGCCTGTCAATACCAGGTATGGGATCCACAAGATGCAGTGACATACTGAAACCTAGGAACTATGCTTACAATTAGCTTAGATATTTAAACCAAATTTGACCCCACGTCATAGTTTTCTGTTGAATCAATGATTTGATTCTTAACAAAGTGTGAATAGTATAGTTTTGCTAGTAAACCTTTGTAACAGTTCATTATCATCTAATGTATGCAGAACTTCTCTTCTTTCATTAAATATATTTTGGAATACGTGTGGCAGTCATTTTGTTTCACATGACCTAAGTCAAAACAAGTTGATTTAGGCCTAGCAAGTTGAGTCTTAATAGTTAAGTAAAAAAATGACAAACTTAAGTCTAAGTCTGTTGATAAATATAACTTAAGTTTAACCTCAAAACTTATGTCGAAAATATGAGAAAACTAAGTTTTTTAACTGACTTAATGTTTTTTAATGACTTAAGTTGTTTGACAAATACGGACCCAGATGAAATACGGTTTCTTTTTGACAAATTGCCCTGAACCTTTGAGCACAGATATGCAACTGTATGCAAATCGATCGTACTGATGTGTTGTTTCTTCCTAAGTTGACGTATTGGCCTTATGATTACATGAAGCGTTAATTCAATTGCATTGGTTTTTGCTTTGGTCGTCTGTGGTTTTCCTTAAACAAATTATTATTGCCAAAAAATAATGTCATTCCCATTCCAGAATATGCAAGAGTCCATGTCTAACAACGCCGAGAAAGCAAATATTTCAAATGAAAATCGATTAAAGCATCTGACCATATGCCTGCAGTTTGATGAACGTCCCCATGGCCCCCCAAATCCCGTTAGAAATAGACTACAAAGTCGCTATTATGTTCCACGGTGGAAAATCTCGGATCGTAAATGACCATAAATGTACAAACTATCTCAACACGATCGCTTAATTTTATCCGCTTGACCATTGGTCAGCTGGAAACGATGACCCGCACAAGGGATAACAGAATCAGAGCAGAAGGGGTCGTAAGGAGGGTCGGAATTCGGTTCGAGGTTGGACGGGAACAGGCTGATATTGACGGAATAGGAATGGTTATTCTCGTTCCATTTCCAGATGAAATGGTATTGTGCAGATAGTAACAGTCGTTGGAGAGTTGGATTAAAAATCAATCCCGTTTCATGGAAGTTGTCTGTGACGGATTTGATTACACCCCATGCCGGCCTGGTCACGTTTTGCAAGTGTCGATTTCGTTTCCTTCATCCGGAAAACGTCCGGGATGAATTTTTAAAGAGGTTGAGGCGAGTATGAGCCCGAACTCAGGGCCGAAGGTGACTAAATTTGGCGTCCTTGGCGAAACAGGGAATTTATGCTTGTGCAGGGGACTGTGTGCGTCTGTGTGGGTGTTTGAGACGGAATACGTCAAATGGCTCTTATTCTTGATGTATTGAACATGTATCTGTGAGCCATCTGACTTCGTTGCCAGTGTGAATATATATATATATATATATATATATGCGCTCCTCTCATCGTGCTCGTCTTCACAGAGGTTAGTAAGCCCCTCTCATCGTGATCGTGTTCACAGAGGTTAGTAAGCCCCACTCATTGTGTTCACAGAGGTTAGTACGCCCCTCAGTTCGAGTTCACAGAAGTTAGTAAGCCCCACTCATCCTTTTCACAGGGGTTAGTATGCCCCCCAATTCGTGTTCACAGAGGTTAGTATGCACCTCCCGTCGTGATCGTGTTCACAGAGGTTAGTACGCCCCTCACTTCCTGTTCACAGGGGTTAGTATGCCCCCAATTCGTGTTCACAGAGGTTAGTAAGCCCCTCCCATCGTGATCGTTTTCATGTTCACAGAGGTTAGTACGCCCCTCAATTCGTGTTCACAGAGGTTAGTAAGCCCCTCTCATTGTGTTCACAGGGGTTAGTATACCCCCCCAATTCGTGTTCACAGAGGTTAGTATGCCCCCCCAATTCGTGTTCACAGAGGTTAGTAAGCCCCTCCCATCGTGATCGTGTTTACAGGGGTTAGTGCGCCCCTCTCATCATGTTCACAGAGGTTAGTACGCCCCCCAATTCGTGTTCACAGAGGTTAGTATGCCCCTCCCATCGTGACCGTGTTCACAGAAGTTAGTACGCCCCTCTCATCCTGTTCACAGAGTTTAGTACGCCCCTCTTAGTGCGCCCCTCTCATCATGTTCACAGAGGTTAGTACCCCCTTCTCATCCTGTTCACAGAGGTTAGTACGCCCATCAATTCGTGTTCACAGAGGTTAGTAAGCCCCACTCATCCTTTTCACAGGGGTTAGTATGCCCCCCAATTCGTGTTCACAGAGGTTAGTATGCCCCTCCCATCGTGATCGTGTTCACAGATGTTAGTACACCCCTCACTTCCTGTTCACAGGGGTTAGTATGCCCCCAATTCGTGTTCACAGAGGTTAGTAAGCCCCTCCCATCGTGATCGTGTTCACAGGGGTTAGTACGCCCCTCTCATCATGTTCACAGAGGTTAGTAAGCCCCTCTCATCCTGTTCACAGAGGATAGTACGCCCCTCAATTCGTGTTCACAGAGGTTAGTATGCCCCTCCCATCGCGATCGTGCTCACAGGGGTTAGTACGCCCCTCTCATCATGTTCACAGAGGTTAGTACGCCCCTCAGTTCGTGTTCACAGAGGTTAGTAAGCCCCTCTCATCGTGTTCACAGGGGTTAGTATGCCCCCAATCGTGTTCACACAGGGTTAGTATGCCACCACCACCCCCACCCCCACCCCCAATTCGTGTTCACAGAGGTAAGTAAGCCCCTCCCATCGTGATCGTGTTCACAGGGGTTAGTACGCCCTCTCATCCTGTTCACAGAGGTTAGTACGCCCCTCTCATCCTGTTCACAGAGGTTAGTACGCCCCTCAATTCGTGTTCACAGAGATGTAAGTAAGCCCTCTCTCATCGTGTTGACAGGGGTTAGTATGCCCCACCATTCGTGTTCACAGAGGTTAGTATGCCCCTCCCATCGTGATCGTGTTCACAGAGGTTAGTACACCCCTCTCATCCTGTTCACAGAGGTTAGTACGCCCCTCAATTCGTGTTCACAGAGGTTAGTAAGCCCCTCTCATCATGTTCACAGGGGTTAGTATGCCCCCTCATCGTGTTCACAGAGGTTAGTATGCCCTGCCATCGTGATCGTGTTCACAGGGGTTAGTACGCCCCTTTCATCATGTTCACAGAGGTTAGTACGCCCTCTCATCCTGTTCACAGAGGTTAGTACGCCCCTCAATTCGTGTTCACAGAGGTTAGTAAGCCCCTCCTCATCATGTTCACAGGGGTTAGTATGCCCCAATTCATGTTCACAGAGGTTAGTATGCCCCTGCCATCGTGACCGTGTTCACAGGGGTTAGTACGCCCTTTCATCATGTTCACAGAGGTTAGTACACCCCTCTCATCCTGTTCACAGAGGTTAGTACGCCCCTCAATTCGTGTTCACAGAGGTTAGTAAGCCCCACTCATCCTTTTCACAGGGGTTAGTATGCCCCCCAATTCGTGTTCACAGAGGTTAGTATGCCCCTGCCATCGTGATCGTGTTCACAGGGGTTAGTACGCCCCTTTCATCATGTTCACAGAGGTTAGTAAGCCCTTCTCATCATGTTCACAGAGGTCAGTACGCCCATCAATTCGTGTTCACAGAGGTTAGTAAGCCCCACTCATCCTTTTCACAGGGGTTAGTATGCCCCCCAATTCGTGTTCACAGAGGTTAGTATGCCCCTGCCATCGTGACCGTGTTCACAGGGGTTAGTACGCCCCTTTCATCATGTTCACAGAGGTTAGTACACCCCTCTCATCCTGTTCACAGAGGTCAGTACGCCCATCAATTCGTGTTCACAGAGGTTAGTATGCCCCTGCCATCGTGACCGTGTTCACAGGGGTTAGTACGCCCCTTTCATTATGTTCACAGAGGTTAGTAAGCCCCACTCATCCTTTTCACAGGGGTTAGTATACCCCCCAATTCGTGTTCACAGAGGTTAGTATGCCCCTCCCGTCGTGATCGTGTTCACAGGGGTTAGTACGCCCCCCTCATCATGTTCACAGAGGTTAGTAAGCCCCTCTCATCCTGTTCACAGAGGTTAGTTCGACCCTCATTTCGTGTTCACAGAGGTTAGTGTGCCCCCCTATTCGTGTTCACAGAGGTTAGTAAGCCCCTCCCATCGTGATCGTGTTCACAGGGGTTAGTACGCCCTACTCATCCTGTTCACAGAGGTTAGTACGCCCTGAATTCGTGTTCACAGAGGTTAGTATGCACCTCCCGTCGTGATCGTGTTCACAGAGGTTAGTACGCCCCTCACTTCCTGTTCACAGGGGTTAGTATGCCCCCAATTCGTGTTCACAGAGGTTAGTAAGCCCCTCCCATCGTGATCGTTTTCATGTTCAGAGAGGTTAGTACGCCCCTCAATTCGTGTTCACAGAGGTTAGTAAGCCCCTCTCATTGTGTTCACAGGGGTTAGTATACCCCCAATTCGTGTTCACAGAGGTTAGTATGCCCCCCCATTCGTGTGTTCACAGAGGTTAGTAAGCCCTCCCATCGTGATCGTGTTTACAGGGGTTAGTGCGCCCTCTCATCATGTTCACAGAGGTTAGTACGCCCCCCAATTCGTGTTCACAGACGTTAGTATGCCCCTCCCATCGTGACCGTGTTCACAGAGGTTAGTACGCCCCTCTCATCCTGTTCACAGAGTTTAGTACGCCCCTCTTAGTGCGCCCCTCTCATCATGTTCACAGAGGTTAGTACCCCCTTCTCATCCTGTTCACAGAGGTTAGTACGCCCATCAATTCGTGTTCACAGAGGTTAGTAAGCCCCACTCATCCTTTTCACAGGGGTTAGTATGCCCCCCAATTCGCGTTCACAGAGGTTAGTATGCCCCTCCCATCGTGATCGTGTTCACAGATGTTAGTACGCCCCTCACTTCCTGTTCACAGGGGTTAGTATGCCCCCAATTCGTGTTCACAGAGGTTAGTAAGCCCCTCCCATCGTGATCGTGTTCACAGGGGTTAGTACGCCCCTCTCATCATGTTCACAGAGGTTAGTAAGCCCCTCTCATCTGTGTTCACAGAGGTTAGTACGCCCTCAATTCGTGTTCACAGAGGTTAGTATGCCCCTCCATCGTGATCGTGTTCACAGGGGTTAGTACGCCCCTCTCATCATCATGTTCACAGAGGTTAGTACGCCCCTCTCATTCCAGTGTTCACAGAGGTTAGTAAGCCCCTCTCATCGTGTTCACAGGGGTTAGTATGCCCCCAATTCGTGTTCACAGAGGTTAGTATGCCCCCCCATCCCCCCACCCCCAATTCGTGTTCACAGAGGTTAGTAAGCCCCTCCCATCGTGATCGTGTTCACAGGGGTTAGTACGCCCCTCTCATCCTGTTCACAGAGGTTAGTACGCCCCTCTCATCCTGTTCACAGAGGTTAGTACGCCCCTCAATTCGTGTTCACAGATGTAAGTAAGCCCCTCTCATCGTGTTGACAGGGGTTAGTATGCCCCACCATTCGTGTTCACAGAGGTTAGTATGCCCCTCCCATCGTGATCGTGTTCACAGAGGTTAGTACACCCCTCTCATCCTGTTCACAGAGGTTAGTACGCCCCTCAATTCGTGTTCACAGAGGTTAGTAAGCCCCTCTCATCATGTTCACAGGGGTTAGTATGCCCCCCAATTCGTGTTCACAGAGGTTAGTATGCCCCTCCCATCGTGATCGTGTTCACAGGGGTTAGTACGCCCCTCTCATCATGTTCACAGAGGTTAGTACGCCCCTCTCATCCTGTTCACAGAGGTTAGTACGCCCCTCAATTCGTGTTCACAGAGGTTAGTAAGCCCCTCTCATCATGTTCACAGGGGTTAGTATGCCCCCCAATTCGTGTTCACAGAGGTTAGTATGCCCCTCCCATCGTGACCGTGTTCACAGGGGTTAGTACGCCCCTCTCATCATGTTCACAGAGGTTAGTACACCCCTCTCATCCTGTTCACAGAGGTTAGTACGCCCCTCAATTCGTGTTCACAGAGGTTAGTAAGCCCCTCTCATCCTGTTCACAGGGGTTAGTATGCCCCCCAATTCGTGTTCACAGAGGTTAGTATGCCCCTCCCATCGTGATCGTGTTCACAGGGGTTAGTACGCCCCTCTCATCATGTTCACAGAGGTTAGTAAGGCCCCTTCTCATCATGTTCACAGAGGTCAGTACGCCCATCAATTCGTGTTCACAGAGGGTTAGTAAGCCCCTCTCATCCTGTTCACAGAGGTTAGTATGCCCTCATTCGTGTTCACAGAGGTGTATGCCCCCATTCGTGTTCACAGAGGTTAGTATGCCCCTCCCATCGTGACCGTGTTCACAGGGGTTAGTACGCCCCTCTCATCATGTTCACAGAGGTTAGTACGCCCTCTCATCCTGTTCACAGAGGTTAGTACGCCCCTCAATTCGTGTTCACAGAGGTTAGTAAGCCCCTCTCATCATGTTCACAGAGGTCAGTACGCCCATCAATTCGTGTTCACAGAGGTTAGTATGCCCCTGCCATCGTGACCGTGTTCACAGGGGTTAGTACGCCCCTTTCATTATGTTCACAGAGGTTAGTAAGCCCCACTCATCCTTTTCACAGGGGTTAGTATGCCCCCCAATTCGTGTTCACAGAGGTTAGTATGCCCCTCCATCGTGATCGTGTTCACAGGGGTTAGTACGCCCCTCTCATCATGTTCACAGAGGTTAGTAAGCCCCTCTCATCCTGTTCACAGAGGTTAGTTCGCCCCTCAATTCGTGTTCACAGAGGTTAGTAATGCCCCTCATCGTGTTCATTCGTGTTCACAGAGGTTAGTAAGCCCCTCCCATCGTGATCGTGTTCACAGGGGTTAGTACGCCCTACTCATCCTGTTCACAGAGGTTAGTACGCCCTCAATTCGTGTTCACAGAGGTTAGTAAGCCCCTCTCATCGTGTTCACAGGGGTTAGTATGCCCCCTAATTCGTGTTCACAGAGGTTAGTATGCCACCCCCCCCCCACCCCCCAATTCGTGTTCACAGAGGTAAGTAAGCCCCTCCCATCGTGATCGTGTTCACAGGGGTTAGTACGCCCCTCTCATCATGTTCACAGAGGTTAGTACGCCCCTCTCATCCTGTTCACAGAGGTTAGTACGCCCCTCAATTCGTGTTCACAGATGTAAGTAAGCCCCTCTCATCGTGTTGACAGGGGTTAGTATGCCCCACCATTCGTGTTCACAGAGGTTAGTATGCCCTCCCATCGTGATCGTGTTCACAGAGGTTAGTACACCCCTCATCCTGTTACAGAGGTTAGTACGCCCCTCTCAATTCGTGTTCACAGAGGTTAGTAAGCCCCTCTCATCATGTTCACAGGGGTTAGTATGCCCCAATTCGTGTTCACAGAGGTTAGTATGCCCTGCCATCGTGATCCCAGGGGTTAGTACGCCCCTTTCATGTTCACAGAGGTTAGTACACCCCTCTCATCCTGTTCACAGAGGTTAGTACGCCCCTCAATTCGTGTTCACAGAGGTTAGTAAGCCCCTCTCATCATGTTCACAGGGGTTAGTATGCCCCCCAATTCGTGTTCACAGAGGTTAGTATGCCCCTCCCATCGTGACCGTGTTCACAGGGGTTAGTACGCCCCTCTCATCATGTTCACAGAGGTTAGTACACCCCTCTCATCCTGTTCACAGAGGTTAGTACGCCCCTCAATTCGTGTTCACAGAGGTTAGTAAGCCCTTCTCATCATGTTCACAGAGGTTAGTACGCCCATCAATTCGTGTTCACAGAGGTTAGTAAGCCCCACTCATCCTTTTCACAGGGGTTAGTATGCCCCCCAATTCGTGTTCACAGAGGTTAGTATGCCCCTCCCATCGTGACCGTGTTCACAGGGGTTAGTACGCCCCTCTCATCATGTTCACAGAGGTTAGTACACCCCTCTCATCCTGTTCACAGAGGTTAGTACGCCCCTCAATTCGTGTTCACAGAGGTTAGTAAGCCCCTCTCATCATGTTCACAGAGGTTAGTACGCCCATCAATTCGTGTTCACAGAGGTTAGTATGCCCCTGCCATCGTGATCGTGTTCACAGGGGTTAGTACGCCCCTCTCATCATGTTCACAGAGGTTAGTAAGCCCCACTCATCCTTTTCACAGGGGTTAGTATGCCCCCAATTCGTGTTCACAGAGGTTAGTATGCCCCTCCCATCGTGATCGTGTTCACAGGGGTTAGTACGCCCCACCTCATCATGTTCACAGAGGTTAGTAAGCCCCTCTCATCCTGTTCACAGAGGTTAGTTCGCCCCTCAATTCGTGTTCACAGAGGTTAGTATGCCCCCTCCACGTGATCGTGTTCACAGAGGTTAGTAAGCCCTCCCATCGTGATCGTGTTCACAGGGGTTAGTACGCCCTCTCATCCTGTTCACAGAGGTTAGTACGCCCTCCCATTCGTGTTCACAGAGGTTAGTAAGCCCCTCATCGTGTTGACAGAGGTTAGTATGCCCCCAATTCGTGTTCACAGAGGTTAGTATGCCCCTCCATCGTGATCGTTAGTATGTGTTCACAGAGGTTAGTAAGCCCCTCCCATCGTGATCGTGTTCACAGGGGTTAGTACGCCCCTCTCATCATGTTCACAGAGGTTAGTAAGCCCCTCTCATCCTGTTCACAGAGGTTAGTACGCCCCTCAATTCGTGTTCACAGAGGTTAGTATGCCCCCAATTCGTGTTCACAGAGGTTAGTAAGCCCCTCCCATCGTGATCGTGTTCACAGGGGTTAGTACGCCCCTCTCATCCTGTTCACAGAGGTTAGTACGCCCTCAATTCGTGTTCACAGAGGTTAGTAAGCCCCTCTCATCGTGATCGTGTTCACAGAGGTTAGTAAGCCCCTCCCATCGTGATCGTGTTCACAGGGGTTAGTACGCCCCTCTCATCGTGTTCACAGAGGTTAGTACGCCCCTCTCATCATGTTCACAGAGGTTAGTACGCCCATCATTTCGTGTTCACAGAGGTTAGTACGCCACTCCCATC
The DNA here is from genome assembly GCF_003918875.1 of Haliotis rubra. NCBI lineage: Eukaryota > Metazoa > Mollusca > Gastropoda > Lepetellida > Haliotidae > Haliotis > Haliotis rubra. The sequence continues at coordinate 300,284 of NW_025766781.1, read as the reverse complement.
GTGATCGTGTTGACAGGGGTTAGTATGCCCCCCAATTCGTGTTCACAGAGGTTAGTATGCCCCTCCCATCGTGACCGTGTTCACAGGGGTTAGTACGCCCCCCTCATCCTGTTCACAGAGGTTAGTACGCCCCTCTCATCCTGTTCACAGAGGTTAGTACGCCCCTCTTAGTGCGCCCCTCTCATCATGTTCACAGAGGTAAGTACGCCCCTCTCATCATGTTCACAGAGGTTAGTACGCCCATCAATTCGTGTTCACAGAGGTTAGTAAGCCCCACTCATCCTTTTCACATGGGTTAGTATGCCCCCAATTCGTGTTCACAGAGGTTAGTATGCCCCTCCCGTCGTGATCGTGTTCACAGAACTTAGTACGCCCCTCACTTCCTGTTCACAGGGGTTAGTATGCCCCCAATTCGTGTTCACAGAGGTTAGTAAGCCCCTCCCATCGTGATCGTGTTCACAGGGGTTAGTACGCCCCTCTCATCATGTTCACAGAGGTTAGTAAGCCCCTCTCATCCTGTTCACAGAGGTTAGTACGCCCCTCAATTCGTGTTCACAGAGGTTAGTATGCCCCCTATTCGTGTTCACAGAGGTTAGTAAGCCCCTCCCATCGTGATCGTGTTCACAGGGGTTAGTACGCCCCACTCATCCTGTTCACAGAGGTTAGTACGCCCTGAATTCGTGTTCACAGAGGTTAGTAAGCCCCTCTCATCGTGTTGACAGGGGTTAGTATGCCCCCCAATTCGTGTTCACAGAGGTTAGTATGCCCCTCCCATCGTGATCGTGTTCACAGAGGTTAGTAAGCCCCTCCCATCGTGATCGTGTTCACAGGGGTTAGTACGCCCCTCTCATCATGTTCACAGAGGTTAGTAAGCCCCTCTCATCCTGTTCACAGAGGTTAGTACGCCCCTCAATTCGTGTTCACAGAGGTTAGTAAGCCCCTCCCATCGTGATCGTGTTCACAGGGGTTAGTACGCCCCTCTCATCCTGATCACAGAGGTTAGTACGCCCTCAATTCGTGTTCACAGAGGTTAGTAAGCCCCTCTCATCGTGATCGTGTGCACAGAGGTTAGTAAGCCCCTCCCATCGTGATCGTGTTCACAGGGGTTAGTACGCCCCTCTCATCGTGTTCACAGAGGTTAGTACGCCCCTCTCATCATGTTCACAGAGGTTAGTACGCCCATCATTTCGTGTTCACAGAGGTTAGTACGCCACTCCCATCGTGATCGTGTTCACAGGGGTTAGTAAGCCCCTCTCATCGTGTTCACAGAGGTTAGTACGCCCATCATTTTGTGGACACAGTATTTAGCATGCTCGCCCCTCTCATCGAGGTCACGGTGACCCTTGCCAAACACAAGGCTAACACAGTGGGTTCCCCTATCAAATGGTGAACACAGTATGTTGAAGAACAGTTGGCTCCCTTTAACTCCTCGTGTGTGAGTGGAAGCAGTTAACAGTACACACTAAAATTACATATATGTTTTAACGAACGACCTCAATAACAGATGGACGGAAAGAACGAATTCTTCTCTTTACCCCGGTATCTTACTGCAGTATGCTCGTTGAAATGCTCATAATGAATTACGCTTACAACGAGTGAGTGACTGAGTTTAGTTTTACGCCGCACTCAGCAATATTCTAGCTATTTGGCGGCGGTCTGTAAATAATCGAGTCTTGACTAGACAATCCAGTGATCAACAGCATGAACATCGATCTGCGCAATTGGGAACCGTTGACATGTGTCAACCAAGCCAGCGAGCCTGACCACCCGATCCCGTCAGTCGCCACTTACAGCTTACAACGAACGCAGATGAACCATTAATGATAGTTCGTCATAAGCGTCCTTTATAATACACTCATTTCAATATAAAGGAGGTATTGGTGTTGTTGAAGATAGTCTGCTGTGGTCCATCTGTTTTGTTTCAAATTGCATAGGGGACGAAAAAACCTTTAACATACCGCCTACACCCGCCCCCACGTATACTACGAGCGTAAAACGATCCATTCATCAGCGGTCTCAAATGAAGAGAAAAAGCATCAAGGAATTGGTCCATTCATAGAGCTATGAAAACAAACGGAACCATCCAAGTTGGCAAATCGATTCTCTTGAACCAAGCCGCGTGCTGCGAGTGAACAGGTTCCTTGAAGCATTGAAATCCCGATGGTGTGAATACCTTCCTGTAGACAGATCTTACACGAATGAATATTTCAGCTGGTGAAATGTATATCTGTTATGCGGGGGTTGGGTCGTAGCTTTAACTTTGCACTTCCATCGTGGATTGAAATCGATTACGGTTTAAGTCTAATAGACACGGTTTCTAACGGTAAAACATGAAGGGTTGACCGCTGCTGGAGTACAGCGTGGGCCATCAGTCTGATAATGGAAGCAAGTCAGTTGCCAAGGTAAATAAAGTAAACTGAAATAAACCCATGTACAACACTTTAAAACCTCAGAGAAAGGAATTAGCGTTGAACAACGGATCTCAATACGTGAGTGAGTTTAGTTTTACGCCGCATTCAGCAATATTCCAGCTGTATTGCGTTGGTCTGGACCAGACAATCCAGTGAATGGGGACGACGTCTGTAGAAATGTAGTCCACATTAATGAATTTCACTATATGCTATAAATATATTTAGAGTGAGTGAGTGAGTATGATTTTATGCCGCTTATAGCAATATTCCAACAATATCACAACGGGGGACACCAGAAAGGGCTTCACACATTGTAATCATATGGGAAATCGAACCCGGGTCTTTGGCGTGACGATCAAACGCTTTAATCACTAGGCTACCCCACCGCCCCATTTATATATATTTAGAAGTGTACTGAATACGAGTCTTACATTAGTGAAAGTTTTTCTGATTGGCGTTGTTTGTGAGGGTAACGGTATAGCAGTACAAATTGAGTCTGTGATCATCATGTGTTTAAAAAGAAGTCATGTTTACAAGACGTTTGATTCAGCTGAAACGTCTACGCCATACATACAGTCGTCAACATGAGTGAACAGAGTTGACGCCCCTTTTAGCATCATTCCAGCCATTTCACGACATCAAGATCGGGTTCACCGTTTCCAAGGGTTCAACACACGGATATTTGACAAGACGGTGTGTTGACCGTTCGGATGCCCCAGAGCCCAGGAAACCAGTGGGGCAAAGTATTAATAGGGTGGACAGATCTGTGTCAACCCATCAGAAGCAGGAAAAACCCAAAGTTTTCTTTTAACCTCATTTCATAATAATACTTACATTTGCTTAGAATGAAATCAAGATATATTGATCTGTATCAGTCAATCAGTATCAGCAAATATGACGACCATTTCCAATACTGAATCAGTCGAACATATAGAATGGATATGATGTGATCTCACGTGACATGACCTTGATCATATTCAGAAAATGATGCACACTGATTATGAACCAATTCTTCCGTAACAACACAAAAATGCATCATCAGATACAAAGTGGATTATCTTGATCAGTATATAGTCAGTTAAACACACACACATTAAATTCCTACCTGAGTCGGACCTCGCACAAGAATTCCAGTACTTCATTAAGACGATGTTGTACACAGGTTGTAATTCCCTTCACATAACAGAGACCACAATGGTCTTATTAATCTGTCGTGGTTTCCTTAATGGATTGTAAATTTTCTCCAGTATCCGAGCAAGATAACCAATGTGTCAAAGTTGGACCGGTTCTACAATACCAGTGCCAAACGCACGGAGCGGCAACAATGGTAACTCGACCAGAGAAGCAATCGATTCCGGAGACCGGTGTGAGTTCAGCGGATAGCTCAGTAACGATCTCACTGGATCTAATAGAAGGATGGATGGATGGACGGAGAGAGAAACATGACTATGACTTCAATGAAATGTTTGTTTGCCCAGCAATATATATATATATATGTAGATAAACGGGACCAAATAATATGTACCAGACAACCCACTTATTCACATCATGACAAGTGGGATACGATGACAAGCGTTGCGTCAAGCTTAGATTCCTGAAAACCAATTCTAACCCGGGTAATAAATGACAGAATGTGACAAGAATGAAAGACTGACAAAACTAATGAATATAGTGAAATGACCAACACAATGGATATGACACAAATTAAAGAATGTAACAAAACTAAATAAATATACCTGAACGAAAAGTAGTATGACAAAACTAATGAATAAGATAGGTATGGACAATATCACTAACCCAAATGAATATAACTGGAATGAAAGATATGACAAACAATAATGAATTTGAGCAAGAACGAAAATATCAAGGTTGATACGTAATAACACAGTGTGGAATGTTGGTGTTGAATATATCTGTAGCTACAGGTAACAAAGGATGGTACGAGGTCCTGTTGGCACCAATCAGTGATGTATTTATACTTTATAGCTGTGGACGGGAAAGAAACGAGCCAGAGTGACGTTATTGCCAGTTCCTGAGGGTACCTCAAATGAAACTCCTCACATCGATACTTGTGTCCTACGAACCTCATACAACAGCCCAGCAAAATGCCACGCGTAGCAATGGAGCTTGGACAGAGGCTACACACCATCAAGGTATCAATGTATTAAGGTAGTATAAGACTAACGTTTCTCCCAGTCTGTACACATATTAAATATTACGTAAATATTACGTTCTTAAAATATGGTTATTGGTTACTTAAATACAGATATATTCTGTATGTTTAGTGTTATTTCCTGGCTGACATTTGTCGAATGTAATAAATGGTCCTCATTTTACTAGGAACAGCCCATGATTACTTGCGATATCAGTGTCAGGAGTTTGGCTGGATGCAGTAACATGGCGGGCGTCATTGATTCAACCTCAATCCCGTATATAAACATCCCAAAGGGACGTTACTCTGCATGCACAGCAACGCGCGCCTAATCATCTCAATGCCAATCAAGCAAAAACGAAGACCAATTGTCCGGCCAAGTACAAGGACTGGGTTGTTTTCATAACCGCGAGGAAACTAAACGTGTTAGGAAAATGGCGCTCTGTATTCCGGATACGGAATTGCATTTATCCTGACTTGTAAATCATGGCACGAGGTCGGGAGTCTGTCGTCAGCTCATGGACTGCAGATCTCAAGGGATATTGCAATACTGTCGAACTGATCCTTTGTGTTGGTGTTACACTCTCGAGCAATTGGATTTTGACTCGACGTTTCGTTTGTTGAATGTTTCGTTTCACTTGAGTCTTTATTTTCGAATTTATCAATTCTGGACTGGTTCACATGTAACATCTCAGAATTTCAGTTTATTGCAATTCTGTCAAGTTGCCTTCAAGTTGAAATTGTAATTGTTCCAAAGAAATAAGATAGGAAGGAAACCGATGGTATCCTACACGATTTGGTGTCATATTTGGGTTATTTTAATCGGTATGAAGAATTTAAGTATACTACCGTTAGTCTGATGGTTAAGTTTCCACGAGGAAAAGGAACACATATTTCGTGGTCGATCACTCACATGATCATAGACAAAGTTGCAACACTTGGTGAAGTGATGACCCAGAAGGTACATACGCACTGGTACATACGCACTGGTTTCAGAGACAAGGGAAATTCGTATCAAGATGTTTTCAAATAAATCTGATCAGAAGTTCCAACTTGAAATAGAAACTGAAATTGATTAAAGTAATTTATTTGAAGAACCCTTCGGACGCTCTTTTTAATTAGTGTTATTGTAGAGCGGCGGTTTAGTGTAAGTATACTGGTTGCTGTAGAGTTGGTAAGATAAAACAAGTATCACACCCAGTGTGTGAAATAGTTTCTAAATGTTACTAGCCAGTCGGTTACTAGCCAGTCGGGCTTACCATGCCTGAAAGTTACTAGCCCACAAAATAATTCACTAGCCCGAAATGTGAATGTATACATGTGTACATGTGTTATAACTAAACAGCATTTACAAAATTACCCCATGAAAATTCACAGCCATTCGGGCCAGTGACTGTGGAGATTTACTGGCCCAACTGGATTTTTACTAGCCACGGGCTAGTGGGCCAGTGGTTATTTGTCACACTGTTCATACCTTTCTCAAGATCAAACAACGTGACACCGGGTGTTCGGGACACTCGAGACATGATAAAAGTCAGGATTTTAAACAATGAAAAACAAAAATTGATTTAAAACACCAAATTCGACCATTAGTTCAGACTGAAATCTTCCTGTGAAGTTGACTGAATGCATTAAACATTAATGTCCGCTTCTCGTTACCGTTGATGAATATCCTTCAAGGAATGATAAAAAATGTTTCGATATATTTTTTCTGTAAAGAAACCATATCAGTCACAGTTTGGAACCGACACATAAAAGTCGACCAAACCACAAACCCTGCTAACAAACGATTCAAACGAGTCTCAAGATTCACCACTACAAAACTCCACACATACGCGATCGATTTCCACATGAGCTAAATCCCCATGTGCGCCAAGGTAAAGCGTCAACAATCTTACCTGGAATAGATCTTCGGCTCGAGTTCCAGTTCCTCATTATTGTTGTACTGCTAACTCTGTTTGAGCACCAATGTCCCCTGTTCTTCAAGAACGTCCAATCTCTAGGAATGCCTTAGTTCTCAACACTCTCTGTTCCTGATCCACTGGGTTGTACCTGAACAACCTCAAGCTATTCGGAGTCCACAATCCCAGAAGTTGTAGTACCCGACACCGTTTCACTTCATGAGGTTGTATTATTCATATGTATTGTGTTATTACATCTCTTAATCCAATCCGATGTGCAAACAGTTTTTTTCAAGACCCTCCAAAGACGTTTAACAAAATGATGAAAGTCAAATGCGTCTAAAACTCTCCGGAGTTTGGATGACTGATCTGGATGTTTTATTAATACATTTGGGTTATGCCATCAAGAATTTTTAACCTTCCGATGGCGTCTTTCTTGTTTCTTGGTTCGTTCTGAAACAATGCGTGGACTATAAAAGGTTCTCCAAGATTCTTCTATTTGTCGCGGTATTATCTGTGTTATTTAATTAAGTATTTCTGTCCCGCTGAATTTCTGTTCCGTCTGGTAACCAATAGCAACAGAAATCAGAAATGGGGTTGGTAAAAAAACCTTTCTCGATCTGACGCACTATCAGTCCAATCACCAACAAAACCTCCTTACAATATATCTAAAGAACTGACAAGATCAATATATGTCTTCTCAGTACGACTGTAGACTAATCCCGTCAAGATTAATATCTCTGTTTTTAATAAACGTCCACTCATTAATTATGCTCCATCCCTCGTCCTTAAACGTTCCAGCTTCTCCAAGTCTGTCTGGTAGCACTAATGGCAGAAAGTCCTCACGAAAATACTCTTCCAATAGTTTCACTCGATCAATTCTGTCCAGAAATTGTCACGAGATCACGTGAGGCGAGGGCGTATATAGACACACGTGGCCATTCAGTACCATCAGCAGTGATTCTACTTGATGTACTTTCTTACTCAGTGTTTTTTTAATACAGTACTGAGTATGTTTTGTCGGTATCCAACAGTGACGATGCTCAGAGTTACAATTTTAAAATTTTAGTTAAATAATTTTCACAAAACCTTCCACTAATAGATTCTTGATTTCCCATTTCTTTGAATTATTAAAAACGGAATACTGTAATTCGTTTAGATCCACAATCACATCAACAAAAGATGTATTCACACCCGTACATATCCCGATAACCTTTCAAGCCAAAGCTTTAAATAAGATAATCCTCCGCAGGTCCACGTGAAAACGTGTAAAATATATCACAAGTCCTTGAAAAACATCCCTTAACATCAGCTGCCGATGAAATGTACCATCGATATGAAAGCTTTCCGTCTCAAAGGAATACAAACAGCGAGTTTACTGATTCCTTTAAAGCGTTGTTTCCAGTCGGCCTTCTAACGCACGATGACGGCTCAGTTAGTGACGGAAGGGACAGCCTACTGAAAAGCGCGGCTCTACTTGCCGTAAGCGGTCACCGGCGGATACAGCGATGCTGAGGAACATGGTTGACATGGCAAATCCTAATTACGACATATTAACGACATTTGCCGCAAACCGTTGCGATGGACGTTGGGTTTAGGACTGGCGGGAGGACGTGATCATTGGTGGTTACGGGAGTGTTGATGGATCGCAGTGCATGAAATATCAATATACCTCTTAGGGTTTCGTTCGGGCGTACTTATGGTAATCGAATGTGGATTTTATATACAGTAACCCGAGCCACTGCGTTGTTCTTGTGTATCAGCAGGAAGGATCGCTATTAGGGTACCGAAAGTCTTATAGAATGTTGTTATGTATGTACACGCACTTATCTATATGTTTAGTTATAGAAGTACACGCACACAACCCGTGAAGATCCGGGTTAGAATTGGTCTTCAGTTAACCAAACTTGTCGTAAGAGGAGATTAACGGGATCTGGTGGTCTGACTCGCTGACTTTTTTAAGTCATAGCCTCCCAACTGCGTAGATCGATGGCTATGATGTTGATCACTGGATTTTCTGGTTCAGGCTCGAATATTTGCTGCAATATAAATGGAATATTGCTGAGTGAGGCGTTTAATAACAAACAAACGAACACGCACAAACACACATATGTACATATATACGTACTTACGTACGTACGTGTTTTTTTATGCACCTACATGTATAGTGATGTTATTTTTCCAGTACATCATTGTCGTCGTAGTTTACAAACATGCGTGTGATTCACAACTAAATCCAGGATCGGTTAATTCCTACCAGGGGCGGTGGGGTAGCCTAGTGGTTAAAGTGTTCGCTCGTAACGCCGAAGACCCCGGTTCGATTCCCCACATGGGTACAATGCGTGAAGCCCATTTCTGGTGTCCCCCGCCGTGATATTGCTGGAATATTGCTAAAGGCGGCGTGAAACTAAACTCACTCACTCACAAATCGCGTACCATGGTACACGTAGTTACCACCAGTTGTGTACTTGTACCAGCTTGGCTTATTTCCAGCCGTTTGACATTGCTGATTGCGGCTGAAAACAACAATCACTCAAACACCGCTGGAACGTCGAAGATTGAGTTTATTAACCGTACATTTGCGCCAATATGTGAATTGTCACTATCTATCGACGCCAACAGACCATCAGTTGCACCTATCAATACCCTTGCCATGCCCATCTGTCCATGGGCCTGTGTCTACCAGTCACTGCCCAACGTTGTCGGTGTACGTCAATCATCATCAACACTGAAATGTACAAGAGGGAACATTGTTATCGATTGGAAAACCCTGGTGTGTTTCACGTACCACTTGCAAGCTTCTGATGAAATTAAACCGTCCGGCATTATACGCCGGAGACGTTGACGTCACGGTGACGACATGACGATCATTAACGCTGATCTTTGACCCTCCGTGCAACACTAGGGGTCAGTGGTCCCCCATCTTTGCAGAAAGGGGCGCTTCTCTCTGCACAGCAAATGCTTTGGGCAAGCTGCTATTGATTTGTTGTTGATGTACGATCCATACAATGTCTTGCAACCGGAGGATATAATTATTTGGGAAGGCTAGTCCTTCCTAGCTTGGGCTTGTCCCCTTTCAAGTCATTTTGATGAGATTGACTGAGATTTACAACTTTTCAGAGGAACGGTCCTTATTACGCTGATGTAAAAGCGACATGTGTGGACTGAGGATGAGGCCGAAAAGCCAAATGGATTGAACTTTCTTCTTTCTCAATTCTTTAATGCTTTTTTCAAAAACGTGTAATTTCAGATGAATTACCCATTACCGTTTTAACTCATTCTGTAATATTTAGATGCATGAGACAGTTCAAATTGGAGGTATTGTTTGGGCTGAATGTGATTTAAAGCCGCTTGTTATCTCGACATGCATGTAGAACAAATTGTGTGATGGGAGCATTTTTTATCAGAACATTTGACTTAAGAATGTTTTTAACGGATGTTTGCTGAGCCTTGTTTATTGTTTAACACCATACTCAGCAATATCTCCGCTATTTGAGAGAGGTCTGTAGTTACCCGAGTCTGGACCAGACAATCCAGTGACTGACATGAGCATCGATCTACACAATTTGGATACGATGATATGTGTCAACCAAGTCAGTGAGCCTGACCACCCGATCCCATTAGTCGCCTCTTACGACAAGCATGGCTTGCAGAAGATCACTTCTAACCCAGGTTCGTTATCAGAACGCACCTATGATTTGACCACTTGATCAATATTCACAATGAATCAGTACAAGCCATTCCCTACTTGAATTAAGCATTAAACCCAGGCGTATGGAGTGAATGAGTATAATTTTACGCCGCTTATAGCAATAAACCAGCAATCTCACGGCGGAGCATTCGTGATCAACTCGTGTTATTCCGGGACAAGCCGAATAGCATCTTCTTGGAGGTTACGGAAAGGGGCGAGTGGTGACGAATGACGGTGGAGGACAGAAGAAATGGGCTTCACACGTTGTACCCATGTGGGGTATCGAACCCGGGTGTTAGGCGCGACGAGCAAACACTTTACCCATTAAATTACCCCACCGCCCCTCTTATGATAGAATGCCTAAACGATTAACCATAAAATGCAAAATTATGATCAGTAAAGAAAATTGCGATTACCTTTCTGAAAGGTTTCTATTGTTTACACCACGCTTTTGTTTAATACAGTTATTCATAGGGTACGACAAGCATGGGTTACTGAAGATCAATATTCTACCCCGGATCTTCACGGGTCTCTGGCGACGTGAATTAGAAGACATCTGAGAAACAGGCTGATAAAAGCAATTGATTTCGAATGTCGCTATCATAAGCTACAATTCCTTCTGCTTATTAATAAATAATGGCACTTGTAGCAACGGAACTAAAGTTACTATATCCGGATTCTTTAACAACAACAAAGCATATTTCAAGATTTCAATTTCGTCCTTTCAAATACTATTTTGGACAAACTGGAATAAATAATCGTTCTTTACACTCTATCTTCGACAAAATAACTATTTCCAGACCAAACTCAGCTTATTTGGGGAAATTTGTTATTTCAGGAACAAGCGACGGCCTTTGCGGAAAACACCTCGATCGTATTTCAGTAACGCGCACCTTTGATTAGAGCCCTGACGTCATGTCGTTCCCAGCGCTCCTTGTGTGACGTCATCGAAGCACTTTGCTGTCAGCGATTGCCAAATGGACTGTATTGTGGTCAACAAGGGCTGCATATAGTTCCTCTGAACTCAACACACATCAATTACTGAGTATATTTTTGCCTTTAATGAGTAATGATATCCTGAACCTGAAAAAGATCGAGTTTTTTAAGGAATACTCCTCTTTGAACTGTTCACAATTGACGGTTTGTAGTCATGACAACGCTCAGTGAACCGATACTTATCACTAGCTTCGTTTGTTGTGGTAACACGTTAGATGTGAAGACATTGAATTGACACATTACATGCATAGGGTAAATACAGCTTGCAGCCCGCTGAATGAGATACATAAAGTGAGTAAGTGAGTTTAGTTTTACGCCGCACCTAGCAATATTCCAGCTATATGGCATAAAACACACACGTACGTACGTAAGTACGTATGTATGTACATATGTGTGTTTGTGCGTGTTCGTTTGTTAGTTGACGTCTTACTCAGCAATAGTTCAGCGGACCGTGAATAATAGAGTGTAGACCAGACAATGCCGTGATCAACAACATGAGCATCGTTCTGCGCACATTGGGATACGATGACATGTGTCAACCAAGTCAGCGAGCCTGACCAGCCGATCCCGTTAGTCGCCTCTTACGACAAGCAAGGATTACTGGAGACCAATTCTAACCCGGATCTTCACGGGTAGATACGTAACGTAAATTTTGAGGTGTCGAACTTGTGGTTGTCTCGAAGTAAGATTTTGGTTCCTGCGTATTCCTTCTTTAGTCACCATAGTGTCGAACCTTGGATAGCTCGATGATTTTACATAGGTCCCTAAATGCGTGAATAATGGTGAGTGAGTGAGTGAGTTAAGCAGCACTCATATGTTCCTGCTATATGGCGGCGGTCTGTAAATAATCGAGTCAGGACCAGTGATCAACATCATGAGCATCTATCAACGCATAGATCGATGCTCATGCTGCTGATCACTGGATCGTCTGGTCCAGACTCGAATATTTACAGACCGACCCAATTTAGCTGGAATAGTGCGGAGTAAAACTAAACTCACTCACCCATAGCCGTGCTGGTGGGTTTCACCATAAGGGTGAAGTCTGCGACATTCTGTACTCACCCCCCCACCCCCCACCCCCACACACATACACACATTTATTGAGCTTACTGCCAGTGACACAACTGTGATTAACGATTTTGAACCCAACTCTGTCACTCTTTGCTAAGGGACTCTTCCAAGACTTTTTGGGACAGTGGAGCGGCCTAGTGACCAAAGGGTTCGCTCGTCACACCGAAGACCGGGGTTTGATTCCCCATATGGGTACAATGCGTGAAGCAACCAATTTCTGGTGTCCCCCGCCGTGATATTGCTGTAATATTGCTAAAAGCGGAATAAAACTAAACTCACTTACTCGCTCTGAGTTTGTTTCACATTCAGCCATACTTTTGTATTTAGTCTCGTCAAGAATCCAAAACTTGCAAACGTAAAACAGGTAATCACAGTGAACATAATATTATCTACTAGTTTAACACCAATATTTCAAATTCAATATTTCAAGTTTACGCTATTTTATTTCAAAAAATTTAGTGGACCCAGTAACCCTAACTCGTCCTTCGATGGGTTTTATATCATTATTATTTCCGTAGCTTGTGATCTGATCTTATCAGGTCTGACACGGCTAAAAACGTTTTAATTTTAAAAAAAAAAAATGATTTAAAAATTACGTAATCACGAATTTTACTAACGTATGTGTTTACTTTAGTAATGATGATAGATCACGAGTTCAAAACACGCATTTTACAAATATATTGTCATTTTTTTTACTAGGAAGACTTAATATAAACATGAAGAGAAAATAAATATGCATAATTGCATCTAGAGCAGTCGCGCTGTGACCGTGAGTGATGTATGTAGGTAGAGACGTTCCATAATCGAAGTTTTTTCTTTCTGTTAATATATTTTGGTCAACAGTGGGAGGACAGGTGCATAGGAGTTGTTAGTCGCTGCGTTTTACAAGTACAATCAGAATATGTTTGCTTTTTGTTTAATTCCCACTTATTCTTCCCGAGGCTTGAAAATAATCGATACTGGGGTTTGATGAACTTGTGATTGATAAAGTGAGCAACGATCCATGCAAGGTCATTATTCTGGACTTGATGAACGAGTGATTGATAAAGTGAGCAAAGACCCACGCAAGGTCATTATTCTGGACTTGATGAACGAGTGATTGATAAAATGACCAACGATCCAAACAAGGTCATTATTCTGGACTTAATGAACGAGTGATTGATAAGGTGAGCAAAGACCCATGCATGCTCATTTACTTCAGATCTTGTTGCTCGCTGTCGCCAGAGATAGTTCTGAGGACACCCCAAGACAGGTCTCGTCAGAATAACCTAAATTTATAATAGAACTTGCCACTGTGGTTGATAACACGAGCACCAGGCCAAGGAAACCGGGCTAAATGTCACATATATTGGTGTTCTAATTTCGAAACGTTTGAATGTAATACTTTCGAGATTGAGTAAAGATATGGTATAAATGTTGATATTGAATGGTTTGAAACATTTGACATGAAAAGCCACACTTCTTACTCGAAACCGATGAAGGTTTTGTGGACACTAATATGGGTATTTACAGGCCGCTTCAGGCAATTCAATCACGATCACATCACTGGTGGAAACATCGATAATACTTTTCAGGAATCGTCGGGACGTTTACAGCTTAAATACAAGCTTTTAGTTTGATACGTCCATCCATCCATCCACACACACACTAAAGCGCTAGTATCCAGCGTTAGCTGCTCAAAAGCGCTAGTGTCTGAGATAATTGAAAGGGTCACAGAAATACCATATTGATGAAGAACGTTTTGAGTTTAGGTTTGAACGTGGGTAGTGTTTGCTCGGATCTTATGTCAAGTAGAAGACTGTTCCAGAGGAGGGGTCCTGCACGTTTAAAAGAGCGGTCACCAAACGGTTATTTTTGTACTGGAAGAGAGTACAACTAGGAGAAATGTTTCACATGAGCGCAGTGTCCTAATTGGGTGGTATCTGGTCAGCAGACTGCTGAGGTAACCTGGTGCTTTGTTGTGGAGGGACAGGAACACCAGTACAAGTATCTTGTACTGTATCCAATAGTGCCCTGGCAGCAAGTGAAGGTCAGGCAGGACTGGCTGTATGTGGTCGAATTTCCTCTTCCTGCTAACAGCTCTGGTTGTGGTGTTCTGAACTTGTTGCAGTTCCTTGATCAGGTATTGGGAAGCACGAAGAGGACAATCGTGCCCTGGCAGCCAGTGAAGGTCAGGCAGGACTGGCTGTATGTGGTCGAATTTCCTCTTCCTGCTGACAACTCTGGCTGTGGTGTTCTGAACTTGTTGCAGTTCCTTGATCAGGTATTGGGAAGCACGAAGAGGACAATCGTGCCCTGGCAGCCAGTGAAGGTCAGGCAGGACTGGCTGTATGTGGTCGAATTTCCTCTTCCTGCTGACAACTCGCTGTATGTGGTCGAATTTCCTCTTCCTGCTGACAACTCTGGTTGTGGTGTTCTGAACTTGATCAGGACTGGCCACTGGTATTGGGAAGCACGAAGAGGAGGGAGTTGCAGTAGTTCAGGCGGGATGTTACGTGAGTCTAGACGAGTGAGATGGCTGCATGCTGGCCTTATTAGCCTAATGTGGAAATAGGCTCTGCAGATGGTATTAACATGAGACTCAAGACTGAGACTGCTGTCAAAAATCACGCCGAAGTTGCGAGCCTCTTTGCTGATTGGATTTTCACAGTCTCCAATGGTAGATGGGTACCGTAGATGTAGATGTTTTGAGCCGATGATCATCAGTTCCGTCTTATCATCATTTAGGTTAAGGAAATGCGATGTCAACTATGCCTTGATGTGTTTAACACAGTCTTGGGTTTGTTGGTGAGGTGAAATTGGGTTTAACGTCGTGCTTGAGAATATTTCGCTCATATGACGACGTGCATGCGTGTGTATGTGTATGTGCGGCTGCTTGTACTAGCCCAGACTGAAGCTGGTTTTACAGCGCTAGCCCACTGAGATACCATGCCGACCAGTCCTTGTTGTACCCATTAATGCCGAGCAGGCAGAGACCAACAAGTACCACATTTTAACGTCTTTTGGTATGACGCTGTCGGGGATCGAACCCGCGACCTTCCGCTCTCCGGGCGGACGCTCTAACCACTACACCACAGATGCGGTCATTGGGTTTGTTGAAAAGCATTGATTGCTAAACGCTGTTCCACGCTGAAGGTGAGATAGAGCTGCGTTCCGTCCGCGTATAGGTGGAAGCTTGTACTGTCTCACTAGGTCTCCGAGTGGGG
Organism: Haliotis rubra; assembly: GCF_003918875.1. Classification (NCBI taxonomy): domain Eukaryota; kingdom Metazoa; phylum Mollusca; class Gastropoda; order Lepetellida; family Haliotidae; genus Haliotis; species Haliotis rubra. The sequence goes on along the minus strand of NW_025766781.1, from coordinate 284,856 downwards.
AGGTGTATATTGTGAACAATACAGGGCCCAGGACTGAGCCTTGGAGGTCGCCATAAACTAGCTCCTTCTTGTCCGACATGTGCACATCAAAGCAGACTGATTGGTATCCAATGTAATTCCAATGCCTTGCCTGTTTCTCCTAGCCTGTTCTGAAGGTTGCATGTACAAAATTACACGTTGTTATAATATCGTAGTTCTATATAAAGTCGTTTATGTGACAGGGGCATTATGATTTTTTTTAAACAAATGTGACAAAAGCTGGCCAAACTCTTCCCAAGACAAACCTAAAAGCGCGTTATCAATCCGAATAATATGGGATTAAGGTCCGGAGATCATGAAGGCCATGTCATACGGGTGATATTGTTGGAGTGTAGAAAATTAGTCACCCCAACCCCAACTAAATGCGTTGTCATCCACAAAGATGAAGTTGGGACCACGTCGTTGAGCTAGAGGACGGAGGACTGGTGTGGTAACGTACACCTGTCATGGCACATGACGATGAGGTCAGTTCAGTTTCCAGCCAGGACCTCAGCCCTTACCAACTCCCACCCCAAAATGACAGTTTTCCGCATAGTTCTGGTACAGTTGGCATATTGTTAACCCCTGTTCCTCCGTACCCCCAACCATCATTTAAGTCCAAACAATATCTCATCTGTGAAGCGGACGTTGCCCCAACGATTGACGATCCAGTTGCGATGGATTAGTGCATATCAGTTATTTCATCGGTTAATTTAAATCACACACATATACTAAGCAGCAAAAGAAACGTCAGTTTGGAATTTGCCTTCGCAGAAACGGATAACTGTAAACTCATTTAATGTTTTGATTGTATATTTTTTACAACATCTCCAACTTTACCTGAGCAAAGACATTCCTTCCCAAACTCAGAATGGAACCCAGGAAATGGTCTCAAAAACGCAACCTGATCTCGGAGATGGTACGGTGTTCTCATGTTTTTCATGCAACTCATGCTGCACGTATAAAATGCACCCCCAAACCTGGTTGAAACATTCACATTACAACGTCAGCAGGATGCCGCGACTCACGACAGCTCAGAGGAACCAGGCGCTAGGAAGACTTGAAGCTGGTCACACTGCACAAGCCGTTGCCAATCACTTCCAGGTCAACGATCGGACCATCTACAGGCTGCAGCAACGTTTCCGGGCCACCAAAGCCACAAATGATCGCCCCTGTACTGGCAGACCAAGGGTGACCACAAGACGACAAGACCGCCATGTTGTGCGACAGCATGTACAGAATCCCTTCATGCAGGCATCCCAAACAGCACGCCAGACAGTGGGAACACACGGAAGACCAATCAGTACTTATACAGTACGCCGACGTCTTAACAGCGGGAACCACCATTGCCGTAGACCTTACCGTGGATCTATCCTCACCCCTCGTCATCAGCGTGAACGTCTACAGTTTGCCCTATAACAGCAAAACTCGCGACACAGGCAATGGAGAACTGTTCTGTTCACAGATGAGAGTCGGTACTGCGTATCAACTGCAGATGGCAGAACAAGAATATGGCGACGACGTGGCCAGCGTTACTCAGACCGATGTGTTATGGAAAGAGACTCATGGGGAGGTGCAAGCATCATGGTATGGGGTGGAATAGGCCTGAACCAGAGAGTGGGTCCTGTGGTGTTCCAGAACCTTGGTCCAGGGAGAGGAGGCGGCATCACAGCGGTGCGCTACATCGACCAAGCTCTCAGACCCCACGTCATACCACATTTCGCACGTCACCGGAACAACATTTTCCGGCATGATAACGCCCGGGCCCATACTGCCAGAGCTACACCGGACTTCGTACAGCAGAACGGTGTCAACAATATGCAGTGGCCGGTCCTTAATCCTGATTTAAACCCAATTCTTTGGGATGAAATTCAGAGGAGACTGAATAATGTCATACCAAGGCCGAACACAGCCGATTGATTGCGCCAAGCCTTTCTCAGATTGTGGTTCCAGGTGCCAATGGCTTTCATCAATCTATTGGTGCACTCCGTGCATAGACGCTGTGCTGCAGTTATTGCCGCTCGTGGTGGTCACACTAGATACTGAAGTAAAGAGTCTGAATGGAATGCAAACGTTCACGTAATGTTTTCAAATTCTGCTGAGTCATTCGTTGATGTGCCAAGATATTGTACACAAAAACTGTTTTTGATCCGCTTATTATGTCAATTTCTGTAATGATTTGATTACAGTGCCTATCTCATTTTCAATTCGTACTGGCGTCTTTTTTGCTGCTGAGTATATATATGTTGTTTACTTTTTTTAGGTTGGTTGGTTTTGTTGTTTAACGCCATACTCAGCAATATCTCCGCTATTTGAGAGAGGTCGGTAGATACCCGAGTCTGGACCAGACTTCCAGTGACTGACATGAGCAACGATCTACGCAATTAGGATATGATGACATGTGTCATCTTAGTCAGCGAGTCTGACCACCCGATCCCGTACGTCGCCTCCTACGACAAGCATGGGTTACTGAAGACCTTTCCTAACCCGGATCTTCACGGGTTCGTTTTGTTTTGTTTTAGGAATGTAGATCCATACCGTTAGAGTTCTATTAACAAACGCTGACACTCTTGTTTACCAAGGGTTTAGGGGTGTAACGGCGTAACCGAATGCATGCCAGTGGACATTGTCTTGACGTTAATCAGTGCATGTTTGAAATCATTGATACAGAACATCGGTCACCCCACGCCCAAAATGAAGTCATGTTAAATTTCGGTCTTCAGTTTTCAGTTTCGCCACGACGTCGTGCAGGTGGCATGTGTCTATGCACGACCATACAATGCGCTCGATGACTTGGTTAACACATGTCAACGATGCTCATGCTGGTGATCACTGGATTGTCTGATCCAGACTCGATTATTTACAGACTGCCGCCATATAGCTGGAATCATGCTGAGGGCGGGGTAAAACTAAATTCACCTACTCACTCTTGCAGGTGGTACTCTAATGGCGGTATAACAGCAAATGAAAAAAAACTGTCACATCCAGGTTAGCTATCGACTGAATATGATGAGGAAAGTTTCGGACATATCAATTACATATAAACAAATAGACCGCTAGCTTAGGCAATGTATTGAATATACAATTTATACACCGATAACATTCATACAACAAGAAATAATTTTCAAATAGCAATGCAGCCACGAATATGTTGTCATGGAAACATGTCGTCATCACTTGCAGCACAATGAAACGCTTAGATAAAGACTAGGAAATAAATTAAAACATATATTCGAGTGTAAATAAAATGCGTTTCATATCACCGCCGGTCTTTTCTTTATTCGCCAAAGACGTTTACTGTCTACGTGTTTTCACGCAAACAGGGTTATAGATGAACGCGCTTTGACTGCACGATCACTGGAGTGTGACGTCTCATAAATATTGACCCCAGGCCGTTGCTCGTCCTTTATGACAGCCTATCGGGAGGCCGGCTGATTCGATATATGTTGTGTTGAGAGCGGAGGTGTGTGTTTCACAGTTCCGTGTTTCACTACGAGCCTGTCCTGTCATAAACTGCTGAGGGTCTGTTGATCAACTGGTTTAACATAACTGTAATCCACGATGGCATCCGGCGACGAGGATACGGGAGGTAGCTGTACAGGTAGGTAAACTTATGGTACATGTGTATCTATTAACGTTTTATGTCTGGGAAAACAGGCGGAGAGACGAACATCTGGTATTCAATACACACTGTATTGACTGTAATGTTAATGTGTACTGGTGATTTTCTTGTGTAATGATCATTAGAATTTTTAGTACGCTGTCACAATTCTTCTGTACAGTACGGGGTTACGATAGCTCTACCACTAATATCACTTCCTCGTACGAAGATCTACGTCGATCTACCCTACGAACCAGTGGAAGAATTGGTGGGGAAAGGTGTAAGCCAAATCACCTCCTTTCATTGTAGACACCATATGCTGACATAACCTATTTTAAACTGTTATTTCTCACGTCAGGTGGCTTGGGTATGGTGTTCACCACACCTTTTCTAAAAGCCCTGTTCACCTCTCCTACCCGACTGCCTACGATTTACTTTCGTTCTGTTTGAGGTACAGTAAGGGTGGTAGGATAGTGTAGTGGTTACAACGTTATCTTGCCATCACACAACCCGGTGGGACATGCACCCTTTGTATCAAGCCTCGTGTCCCCATTGCTAAAAGCGGCGTAAAACCACATTCTTAATATAATCTGCGTTTAGTTACAAACCGTGTGCAGTTACAGATATATTTTTTTCAGTTTTATTTATTTTTAAATTATTATAACACCCCGATGGGACATACACACCTATACGTTCTACCGTGTAACGGTGAAGAATGTTTTTCATGCTTGTCGAGGGCACGGGGCTTAAGAAGACCAGCCCTCACCAATAGGGCCATGACCATGCCGTTTTAAAACCATTCAGGTAAAAACTGCTTGGTCATTCTGCTTGTATATACAGCAACAAAGTTCCTGCGATGAATGGGTGTAGGAGATCAATAATGGATCAGCACGATTGTCGGGTCCGTGATCGATATATTCTTCGTTAGGGTATTTTATTGATCTGGTGGCAAGCAACTAGGTCTGGATGACTTGCAAATTTCTAAACTGCTCGTCAAAAGAAAATATTCACTGGAGGATTGGATTTCATCAAACAGTTGTAAATGTTACTGGGCTGAAATCAATTGTCTGGTTTGATGTAGTCGTCGATTTGATTCATGAAATATTCATGAATACCCGTTTCAATCATATCACAGTCATCAAGTAACCATTGTTACAGGGCGGATACAGCTTTTGAGAAAGGGGGTGGGTGGGGTGGGGTGTGTGCACACTATTGAGAAAAGGAGGGGTGCACATTTCATTTTCACCCGAGTTTCAATGGTCATTAAACAAACTTTCAGCACCAAAGGGGTGCACCCCTGCACCCCCTCTGATCCGCCTATGTTGTTACACAGTTTCCAACGTGGTTGTATACTTTTGTTGAAAGCCAATTTGTGTAAAGACTATGGAGCCTTATGAATTCGGTTTCTGCAAAAATGGTCAGGAGAACCAGCAAAAAATTGGTGAATTCAGTCCAAGTCTAAGCAAAATTGAAGCATTTATAACTGTTTATGAATCTCAGCATTCAGATGATATATGTCAATGGGGACTACCACCATCGAATTTGTACTTGAGCGATTTGGTATTCTCTGGCTTGTTAATGACGATTGTGAATTCGACATTTACAATCCGTACCTTGTCATACAGCATACGTCATGCAAGCACGTTCCGCTGACAGAAAATGTGTATTACCTGTAGTTCATTCAACAGTTACTTACTAATAACTCTTGCAAAATTAGTGATATACTTTAGAACCTATTTCAAAAGAAGGAATCAAAAGATAATATACGTATTACAGCAATGGATACCGTCCTCGTAAACGAAAACTTTTAGATTTAGACAAACGTTTTAGGTAAAATGATGCTATTCTGAAGGTATTAAGCAAGAAATCGCATCCCGTACATATATTATGAAACTTATTGGACGTATCGTCCTAGGCTATGACCTGTGACAAGAATGCTTCGTGCATATATTTTCGCATTAAACATCGTGAAGATTGAGGCGGTGAAAGCCGAGATGTCACTTGTCAGTGACTTAACTTACATGACATGATCCCACAAAAAGAGGGAAATGTTTTAATTTGTTGCACAATTACAAAATATCAAAGGCATTATAGAGATAAAGAGATTGACGAGTGTAAATGGCAGCAATGTTGGAAAATGATCGTCACTGTCTAATCTGTTACCCTGTCTAAACCGGCATTTTATTTCGGCCCCGCTGGTTCCGGTTTAGACAGGTTTCACTGTATAATATTCTAACAAAATAACTAGATCTGGGATTGGTAACTCTTATACCCGAGACGGGTGGGTGATGACTTGGACCGGGGTACCTATCTCAATACCCGGGCCCGTTATTATCATGTTACTAATAGATTAAACAATGTAAAATGCTATTCTTTAAAGATCACATATACTCTAGGGGGGTACAAATACATAAATCACTAATTGGCATCGTTATAAATGAAACCCCTTCATTAAAACTACTCATTTCGATCTTTAATTAACTTAAATCGACCTTTTGACAACTGTGCAATTTCACCGCGAATTCTCACCGCGTCTCTGAATACGAAATTTCAAATGCAATCAGAGCGGCGTATGTTCTCACAATCTATACAGTCGTGATTTAAAAGCTATTTGTCAATCCTGGTCATTGCTTTGCCTAGTTTCCGAGTTACAACTTGTTTTCACAGACGAATCTGTCAAAATCTCTTGGTGTCGCTAGGCCTTATTTGTTCGAGCCAGACGCTAGTGATAGCGAAAACGATGATCAGCCTCTCTCATCACGGTTACGGTTTAATTTCTTCAACCTAAACAGTGCGACATTAAGAAGGGTGGATGCCCATCAGATGCGGTTATTTGAAAATATCCCCGGTAGTTCTTGTCTGATTTGAAATAAAGCATCAAAAGCAGTGTGGGCTTTTTCAGGTTTTCTAATGCCTGGATGGTATAATGACTGATCCAAATTGATCCCATTTCTGTGTTTTTTTACCTCGATATTTAATCATGTCATGTAAAAATATGACGCCTATTACGTATGATATTAAAAATTGACGTGATTTATTTAAATCCGTAAACTAAACAACCCTACTTTGCCATTGCTAGAAAAATCTGAAAATATGCTCAGGTAAATAGGGTACATTCAGTTTTAGCACACAGCAAATGCTTATATGTATTTCTTATGCAACAATGAAGTTCTGTTTGTATTCTCAACACAGTGTGCCCATAAGTTTTCACATGCAATTAAACGGTTGTATTGTCTTTGGCGATTTAGGCATAATTTACAGTCACCTGTTTTGAATATAACACATGGTTTAGTTAAGGAAAACCTCGAAATTTAGCTTCCGAGCTGAAGAATATATTGCCATTCTTTCAAATTTTATGTCAGGAATTAACATAATGGGTATTAGAGTAGGGTAGGGTAATAAGGATGGGGTACCCGGGTAGAAAATGTGGACCCGTCCCAGCCCTAAAAATAACCCCATTCTAAAGAAAAAAATTGACATCTGATAAATTTGACATATGTTACTTTAAAGTGAAGTTTTCTCAGAAAGTTAGTGTTTGTTACTAAAGATATTTGAAATCTTTACCTCATAAAAATAAAGATGAGTGAGTATGTTTTAACGCCGCTTTTAGCAATATTCCAGGAATATTAGGAATGGGCTTCAAACATTGTACCTACGTAGGAATCAACCCGAGTGAACGTTTTAGCCACTAGGCAAACCCTCACTCACTCACTCACTCACTCGAACAGCACAGTCATATCAGATACAAACTAATACAAACACCGGTACCGACCTATACAAACACGCTGAGCATTGTGTAAGCCACCGTATGTGGTAACACAGCTGCACAGTATCATGTACCAGTACACACACGCAACAATGCTTCGTGTCTATACTTAGCACCCCGGATGTAAAGCCAAACAAAAGAGACATTATAAACACAGTCACGATGTCCGATTTTTTAAACACGTAGGTTTGCACAAATTTCAATGAGTCAGTTATCCGGTTTTTTCTTGAGCCTCCAGGAAGAATAATCTGACATAGATTCGTTTCACAGTCACGATAACACATCACCTACAATCGTTGTGCAGTGGGTTACCTATGGGAGGTCTGTGCATATGATGGTAGCAGATGCAGGCAGCCCAGTGACTTTCCAATACGCTTTTAGATCAGCGTTTAGTCAGTCAGTCGGTTAACAGTGAAAATACCTGAAATTAATACATCTAGATTTGTTAATATCTGCACTGTAGAAGAGACAAAATATCTGTAACTATGATTTTGCTCAAGGAGTGGCTTTGTAATATGTGCATGTGGTTGGTTGGTTGGGTTGACTCAGCAATATTCCAGCTATATGGCGGCGGTCTGTAAATAATCGAGTCTGGACCAGACAATCCAGTGATTCACAGCATCTACGTATGGAAAAGAACACCTATCTCAAAAACTAATTTATTCTGTATTTTTGTTATTCAGGAAATAAGAAATGTATACAGCAAAAATCATTTGTTCTCGCATTTGTAGAAATTGAATCCATAAAACAGACTGCACCGCAAAACAATAGCGGCATGCAGAGAAACAACAAAGAAAAGCAGCAGAAAACATCAAAATAAAATCAGATGTTACTGTCACAAAGTTAGACACCCAGGTCATTAAAAGGTTTTATATTCTTCAATACATGATAGTGTATTAATAAATTAATATAAGAAACAAGAATGTTAATACCTAACGCTTAACTGTCTTGTAAATTTTCACTTGCTGTACGTACCTACAGGTCACGATATGGCTGCAATATTGCCGATGTGACGTTAAATATTAACTCACCACTCACTCTACCTACAGCCTTTTATCCCAGTACTGACACGGGTTGGAAGCATTAGAATGAGTTCTGAGTCGGCGGAAATATATAAAGGTTCATTTACAAACTATCTGTCAGTCATTATTTCAATTGTTCTACAGGGGTTAGACAGGGTGTGCTCTCAGTCCCTTTTCCATATTCATCAAGGAGCTATGAGTGATAAGTTTTGATAATTGAATGTTTATATCAGGAGACATGTATCTCGTATTAGTTGCTGATACACCTCCTCAGTTACAAAAAGCAATTAGATTTTCTGTATAGATATTGCCTTAAATGGGACATGGAGATCATCACTGACAAAACAAATTGATTGTTTTTCGAAACGGGGTGGACGGGGTGTGGGGGCCGGTTATATGAGAAATGGTATAATGGTATAGACATAGAAGAAAATAATGCATACACGTATCTAGGTATTATGATGACACCTAATCTTGTATGAACAAGAGCACGCACTATTTTAGCACAACAAGCGAACAAAACTCTACTTCCCATAACAAGTCTTATTCGTAAATGTGATATAAATATTCGTGATGCATTCAAGATATTTGTTATGAAGATTGTACCAATTTTGATGTATGGAAGCGAAATATGGAGATTTAAGGAAGTGAATCAACTAGAAATAGTACACTGATCATTTTGCAAATTTGTATTGAAGTTCAGTAAATCCTTAACGAATACTTCTATGTGCGGAGAATGTAGAAGATATTCCTTGTATGTGAACTCTTATACGAATTGCATCAGGTACTGGTTAAGAATAATTGTCATGCCACCATATAGATATCAAAAACAATGCTATAGCAAACAAACAATAGCAAACGTACAATCTGGGCTTCTAATAATGTGCAGCTATTATTCACTTATGGTTTTGGCCATGTCTGGATTCAGTGTGCAAAATAGTTTCCAAATTTTGAAGGCCCGTCTGGCTAGCTGTGCCTGAGAGTTACTAGCCCACAAAATAATTCACTAGCCCAAAATTTGAATGTAGAAATTAAGCGAAAGATTACACAAACGTAAGCTGCTAATATGATGAACATTTTTATCAGGCCATTATCTTGCATGATTTAAAACAAGTCGGAGAGAGGATATGTTAACAAAATGACCCCATGGAAATTCATTATCCAGCCCGGCCAGTGACTGTGGAGATTTACTGACCCGACTGGATTTTTGCTCGCCACGGGTAAGCGGGCCATTGGCTATTTCTGCACACAGATCTGGATACAGCAGGGAGTAGGGAATGCGGATTAAATTTTAAAGCTATTTAAGGAAAGATTAATTGACTGTGCCAGCAAGACTGACATGCAGAACTTACAGACACGCCTCCATACAATTTTATTCTACTATAAAACCATCATTTGCTTCCGATATTGTATATATATGATCTTAATAATATAAAATATCTGAAGGCACTACTTATTAGTAGAAGCTGTTACAATCGTCTAGGAATACAATGTATTAGAAAAGTTTTTTTTGATTATGAAAGTCCTGAGTCTAACTGTTTCTATAGGTAATGTAACCGAAGATGAAATCCATATTATACATTATTGTCCAATTTGTCAAATTCTTCGTAATGATGTACCACTTATTTTCAAATACAGCAGATATATTAATGGTTTCAGGTACATGTATTTAATGAATTGCAATGATAATAATTTCATGTTAGGAAATACTTATACAATGTGTTTCGTGTATACAAGGAGAATTCCCTTTGATATGCATGTGTGTATTTACACGTAAATATTAATGTACCGTGTTATGAGTCCATTGAATTGAACTGAATTTACAAACTGGTCGGCGGCCAATTCACAATCGGTCGGGCGATGAGAAACACAGAAATAAAAAAAAATATGTTGCTCTTATCATGAAAGGAAATCCTTTATCCTCATCATGCATACCTTCATCACAATTTTACTACATACGTACATCTATCATGGCTTTATATTTATTACAAGAGAACCGGGGAGGTGGGCATGGATGGCTCAGTTGTCGGAGGCTGTTGAGGGTTGCGTCCGTTAGTAACACGGGACCCTACCTCACTTGAAACTGACGATCGCGTTTCCTTGGAGTGCCCCTGTATATTTTCCGTGTATATATATATAACAGATATATGACTAAGGTCACATCGTGTTAATATCTCCCTATTCATTTACCTGGTATCGATAAGGTAGCGTCGTCACAAGCAAACACATCTTATAAATCTGTGTTCTTCGGTACGCTGTGGACCCGTGAAGATCCGGGTTAGAATTGATCCTCAGTAACCCATGCTTGTCGTAAGAGGCGACTAACGGAATCGGGTGTGTGTAGATTGATGCTCATGCTGTTGATCACTGGATTGTCTGGTCCAGACTGGATTATGTACAGACCGCCGTCATATAGCTGGAATATTGCTGGGTGTAAGCGTAAAGCTAAACTCACTTCACTCGCTCACTCATCGTGGTGGTGGTGGTGACACTGATGATGATTTTATGGGGTGGGGTGGGTGGATGTGTTGGGGTTACCCATTTTGTTCTGCGAGCTGGGGGTCATCCATTTTGTACACACGTACTGGGGTCGGGGTGGGTTAATAAATTTTGTACAAAAAATATTGTAAATTATGCTTAGAAATTATGGGTAGGTGGGGTGTCATTGATTTTGTACATGGGGTTTACGTATTTTGTACATAAATTTTAGGGCGGGGTCATTCACATTGTTCATTCACATTTATGTCCTTGTCACAGCTCCAAAACTCGAGGATGTCAAGCGGACGGTTGTCGGCCCTGCAGACGTTGTCAGTTATCGAGATCGTCGTCGGAGTACTGTGTTTCACTCTCGGTATCCCCACATTGGTGTTCACCAAAGACAACCCCTGCCTACCCTTCTTCTGATCCGGAATATACACAGGAATAGAGGTAAACCTGAATCGGAATGGATGTTGTGTGTTCTTTGGGATTCAGGGCCTATTTTCGTTTTCCAGTTTGAAAATGAAAAATACGTATTGAATATTTCGCAAACCAAACAATGTCTCTGAAGGATTATTATATTTTCTTGTAGTGTTTGACGTTTATATCAGTCAACCTTGAATATCATCGTTAGCGGAAGCGACAATATGGTGATTTAATTGTCAGTTATTATGCAGGTGTTTGATTGGTTAAACATACGACAAACACGTAATTTGCTTGTCACAAGATGATTAATTAACATATTTGTATTCCTTTCGACTTTCGCAAGAACACACTTTAAAAGCATCTTTGTGCAGTCCCCATATATTCCTCGGTTGACGTGGATATTGTCTCATGTTATCAACCACTCGTTTGGCCAATACCTTCGCCGTAATATATATAGCTGGAATATTAATTATTGCGGCGTAATACATCACTTCACACTTCCCTGGCGACCGTCGCGGGATCGTGTAAAGGTTGTGAAGTGTTATGTTCACGCCAACGAATGCTTGAATTGGAATACATGTACAGTACTTGTATTGCTTAAGTTCATATTCTCTCACTTTATGCAGGTGAATCACAACTTCTAAATTTCTGATACAAAAAAATGGGATATTGTATAAACAAGGGCTGGACGGTAACCCGGATACCCGGGACGGGTGGGTAATGAATGAAACAATGTAATATGTTATTCATACATGATTAAAAGTTTTATTGTCTTTGAAGATTTAGACATAATTTACAGTCACTTTTGAATATAATACATGTACATGGTTAAGATTTTGAAAAATCGATATTTTAGCCTCCGAGCTGAAGACTATTTTGCCATTCCTTGCAAATTTGATGTCAGGAATTAACATAACGGGTATCCGGGTAGGGTAGGTAATAAGGGTAGGGCACCCTGGTTAGAAAATCCCAGCCCCAGTATAAACACACACAAGCTTGGGGTCAATGAGCATATTCCCCTGCTATCTACAGCGAACTCAGGATATATACTGTATAATTAGGAGCATACATGTACATGTGTACATGTATTGTCTCGTGAGACTCGTATCGTGATACAGGACTCCATTGCCGTTCGGGACAATAGTACAATTATGTAAATCTATTGTGATCATATATCTGCTTTCTTCACCAGGTTATACCGACAGGATGTTTGGGATATTAACACCGAAAGAAGCGAAAGCTACAGATCCAGCAAGACTGCGATGTCTAGTAAGTACCATTAGACAGTGAACACTACCATAAAACACAAATTCATTTTACCTGGTATCGATAGGGAAGGTCATCACAAGCAAACACATCTTATAAATCTGTTTTCTCGGTACGCTGTGAATCCGTGAAGATCCGGGTTAGAATTGATCTTCAGTAACCCATGCTTGTCGTAAGAGGCGACTAACGGGATCGGTGGTCAGGCTCGCTGACTTGGTTGACACATGTCATCGTATAAAAATTGCGTGGATCGATGCTCATGATGTTCATCACTGGATTGTCTGGTCCAAACTCTGATTATTTACAGACTGCCGCCATAGTGCTGTAATATTGCTGAGTACGGATTAAAACTAAACTCACTCACTCACTCTTCCGGTTCGCTGTGAGAACAGAAAACTTATCTAACAGTTTCGTTAGCTACCGTTAGATTAGGTAACCCGTCCTAAGAAATGCTTACAGTCACAGAAAAAATATCGTAAAGGCGACTAACGGATCGGGTGGTCTGGTTTGCTTGACACATGGCATCGTATCCCAGATGCGTAGAACGATGCTCATGATGTTGATCACTGGATTGTCTGGTCCAGATCAATTTATTTTACACACCACCGCCATATAGCTGGAATATTGCTGAGTGAGGCGTTAAACGACAAACCAACCAACCAATCTTATTCTTTTCCGATTCTTTCTTAAAAAGTTCTTGACGGTGATCTTAGTAAAGCGATGGCTCGTATCGCTGATTCCTATTGGCACGTTAATGTTTTTATTCCTGTTCCTCGTTGTGTTATTGCTGGAGTATTGCTGAAAGCGGCATAAACCATTTTATACTGACGCACATTGAAAACGCAAAACCAAATCTCAAATGAGGAAAACTTAACAAACAAACAATACTTGCATGAAAATTGTTCTACAGTTATGTTGAGAATTTCATTGCGCTTCATTTTCATAAAAGATGATTGCAAGAGTTCCGCCAATATGACTGACACGTCAAGCGTCACACACAGACCCCCTTACGTCCGTCAGTAGCGAGTGTGACATCCCTGAGCCTGTACATTACGCACGGAGTCGACGCGGCATGGATTCGCACAAACGTCGAACAGGTGCTTGAGGGATGTTCTGCCCTCCTGTTGTAAAGCCAGGTCAACTCAGCAACGTTGTTTGGCTGATCGACGTTGACGTTGACGTTGACATTGATGAATCCGGCGGCCAAGCTCATGTTCATGTTGCTGCGTGAAGACGCGTTGTCTGCCATCTGCAAATGACACACAGAACCTGACCCATTGAAAACACCCACTGGTTGGAGATTCATGGTGGTTGGAGGCTATGTTACTGTGCAAACAGGAGTCTGTTGACTCGATGACGCTGCGTAATGACGTTTCCCAACATGGCCCCCTTAGTGCCACAGCCTGCAGACGTCAAAATGACTGTCATGGCGCTGATGTGGCGGCCTTTACGTCCTACGGTATTTCGAGGTGAGTTTGCTGCCGTCTGAAAGCGGTTTCTTTGGTGAACTCGTCGGATGTGCCGGTCTGACGTGCCGTCGTGACTGGAGTTTGTCCTGGTAAGGGACGGTCGCGGACGCTTCCAGTTTGCTTGATGACGCTTTTGGAGTCTGTTGATGGTGGATGGGCTCACTCTCGAAGTGGTGGGTGACCTCATTTTGTGATGTTCCCACCAACAGCATCCCGATAGCTTGTTCCTCTGCTGTTCACTGAACCGTGGCATTTTGTGACTGCTAGTGAAACGGTTGGAACCATAGTGCCTTTATGCGTCCAAAACCTGGCTTTGCATGTGTATGTCATGATAATCATGCACCCCAACAGGTCCAAGGAATATGCCAGAGTTGTGTTTCATGAACTGTACCCATGCCAGAAACACGAAAAGGGTTCGGACCCAGATGTGCATATGGTTTTATTCGGCAACCTCACATCACTATATTTTCGTGTGGTAAATGAAATTGCTTCACAAAACTTTGTCTGAAATTGCCAAAATGGGTTTTGCGTTTTCAATGTGTGTCAGTATACTTACTCGTTTAACATCAGCAATAATGTCTCCAGCAACCCATGCCTGTGATAGTAAGAGGTGACTAATTGATCGGCATGTCAGAATTGCATGATATATTTACAGCATTTACCGCGATTTATCATAACAGATTGTATTGATAAGTTTAACGTTCGACTTCTGCGTAAAACAATATCCATATAGCTTGTTTAGAGAGATTTGATACAGATAGTTTGAAAGAACATTTTCATCAAAAATAATTCCAAGATATTTATAAACAATAACAGTTTTCCTTAGGTTCGTTCAACTAACTGGTTGAAATATCCAATTGGGGCATCTGAATTTTTATATAGAGACAATTGGGAAGTCTAACTAATGGATGTCTAACTAATGGGAGTAAGCCGTGACTTGGTTGATGCTTGTTAGTTGGTTGGTTGTTGTTTAACGCCGCACTCAGCAATATGTCAGCATATGATGCATCTATAGTTTTTCATTTCTACCATCGATTAATTGCTATCGGAGGCTCAACAAATGCAGTCCATAGATAGTTCGATGCCTCGTTATAAAGTCCTACAGTAAATTGCATATGTTGCAAAAGTATTTAGCAACAGTTTTCGCCTAGAAACGTCCTTGACGTTTGTAATGTTTTGTCCAAGTCAAGTTTCAAAAGTGTATGCTCTCATTTGCTCGAGTACACTCAAATATTACATCATGGAAGTAATATGGAATTATTTGGCAAGTGATGCTTGACGTTTTCGAGTTTAATGTCTGAAAGAGACGTTTACTACATAATTTTTCATCTCAACTCCGTAGTTGTATCAATGCCATAATACAACATTGTTAGTACAATATATCATTACGACGTTTTGCACAATATATCATTACGACGTTTTGCAATGGAAACATGAAAAACAAAACAAAAGAAAAAGTACAACCCTCACCCCACCCCACCCCCAAAACCCCAATCCAAAACAAAACACAAACAAAAACAAACAAAACAAAACCATAAAACAAAACAAAACAAAACAACAAAAAACAAACCCAAGGTACAGAACAGCGGTCATTGAAGAATAAGGATAAGTTCCATCTAAATTATAACAAATGTGTTACTTAATCTGGATTGTCCTCTTGCTCTTGTGTGACCTGAAGAGCCGGGTCTCGAGTCCCCACACGGGTAAAATGTGTCCAGGTTCCTTCTAACTCACATTTTGAAGTTAAAGAGGGTAGATGGAGAGTGTGATGATGATGTAAATGCATAAATGCAATGGTCTTTTAAATATCGAGGGACCATGGGTAGCCTAGTGGTTAAAAGGGTTTGATTCCTCATATGGGTACAATATGTGAAACCCATATCTGGTGCCCCCGCCGTGATATAGCTGAATATTGCTAAAGCGGCGTAAAACCCCAACTCACCACTCACTTTGGTTGTCACAGTGATTTTAGTCACCGAGAACAGAACTTGTACCAAATAGGAGGATGCTCCCTGGGACGGTGTAAATACAATTTCCTGCTCATTAACAACTTTATCATTTGTTACTCAGTCGAAGACCCGGGTTCGAATCCCCTACATGGGTACAATGTGTGAATCCCATTTCTGGTGTCGCCCGCTGTGATATTGCTGGAATATTGCTAAAAGCGGCGTAAAACTAAACTCAATAAATTAATGTTAATTCAGTTTTCATTTCTCTCCAGGTAATCACATTTCGAGTGTTTTTATCACTGGGAATAGACGTTGGGTTAGTCCACTTCGCCTACGGATCTGGTCATGTGTCGTCTGCTTCACCGGAAATGGCGGAGCACGTGCGGGGCAATACACCATTCCGCCAACAGTCTGCTCGCCGTGCTCAATATGACCGTAGGACTGGCCATTTTGGTGCTATGCTTAGTGAGCACTATCGTCGGTTGGCAGCCATTCGCTATTCTGGAAAAAATGGGAAGGTTGAGGACGATTAAGGAGATGGTGAAGGCCTAGACGTGCCTTCTGGACCGCCCTTGGCTTTTCTCAGCTCAATAGTACCTTTGGGGTAATGGATAGGCGAGCGACCCAAAAAATTTAGTTCCGGAAGTCTCTCAGAATACTGAAGACTATCGGGACTTACATTGTCTCTTGATCCTTTACATGCTCAACCTCTCTGAGCTACTGTCTCATATCTGATCGAATGGATATCCTTGTCCGTTATGTATATATGGCCTAAAGAGACTGGAACTGTGAAATAACTAATTTATCCCATGTTTTATTTTTCCGTAAACGGCTCGATGCGGTGAGCTTTACATACAAATTTCCTGACCCATCCGCCACCATAGATTCAGATCGGAGATGACGGATCTTCAGCATTATGAGCGAACGCTTTAACCACTAGCTTACCCCGCAGCCCCTCCGGACTGAGAAAAGAAACCATGGTGGCGAATAGGTGTGTATGGCATGCTAATAGTAATTATGAGCATCTGAACATCCCAGATGCATACGTAACGTATCGAATGTTTTGAGTTGTTCTCTCTTCTGGTATTTTAGATGCAACATTCATGAATATTCATCTCTGTGTGTGATGCAAATGTGTTCATATGCCTCGGATACTGGATTCAACGTCAACACGACAGCCAATTTGTGTTTTTGAAACACTTTCTCTCATGAATTTAATCAATGGACACTCCAGCATTTGATACGTTTCATCTAACATTAACCAAGCAATTGGTTGTCAGCTTTAGGTATTAATTTTCTCGGTGAGTCACTGTTATTTGTAGGATAATCGTTAGCCAACCAAATGTAAACAGTTTCTTTACTTCCGTCCCATTCTTTGCCTCAATATGTCTGATGGTCATGCCCGCGCTTCTCACAAACATCGAGTTTACAAGGAGGTTACATAAGTCGAATTTTGCGTAAGTCGATATTTGGCATCAATCGATATTTGACATAAGTCGAATTTGGGCGGGTGCAGGATATCCATTTATCTGAGGCTCCGGGAATCTCTCTCTGCTGAGTAGTGTCCCTTTGGTTTAACGGGAACGTATAATCGTGTGTTTGAAACCTTTTCGCCCGATTGTAAACTGACATAGGAAAGAAAGTACACATCTGGTCCTTTGATGTTTTTTCAGAAAATCAACGTAAATAGTGAGGCGCTGGCGACGTTTCTTTGCATAAGATATCTATGGCATCACGTACACAAACTTTGTGACTTGTAATTCGCAAAAACTTTGTTAAAAAAATGTTTACGTAATGTTTTCAATAGTCCCAAAGCACTAGGTGTGTACTTTCTTTGTATATCAGTATCATAAAAGTCTATGATTAACATGTCTTCATGCATGATTTTACCCACATCAAGCTGATGATATAATTTGTTTGAACTACAGTGAAGTAAGTGAACTGATTAAACGTGAAACACTCCGACGTGCAAAACTACATATCCATGGAGACAAGGAACAGGCTAAAAAATATTCAGATTTACAACTGAAACAGTATTGACTGTTTGCTATTTTGCAGAAAACCACTGGTTGAAATATCAATATATTTATTCAAGAGTTCCTGGAATTCTTTATATATGCTGCAGATTTTGGTATGGTATTTATGGTAGTCAATGACATCATGAGTGAGGAGTGAGTGAGTGAGTGAGTTTGTTTTCATGCCGCTTTTAGCAATATCACGGCGTGGGACACCGCAGTTTGCGACGACTCAGAATGAAGCACCGAGTGCAACACAATACATGAGTGTACATATTAACCTACTGACGGGCCCGATGTATAGCATAAAACAACGATGTACGTACGCATACCGTATGAAATTTGACGCTTTGTATAGTGGCACTACTTCAATACTCAACTGACATTTGATGGTATATACTCAGTTGGGAAAGGTGCACTCATATACCTGTGTAAATACTCCTAAGGACTGGTTTTACTTGTATTTATGTTAAAGTTTCTTTATAAACTGCTTGCCTAAAGAAAAGTGTTCATCCATGGTGATTGTGGTAAAAGGCGGAACAAAGAGGAACAGTAATGGTTGGTAATGATTGTATTTTTATGCTGCTATCGTTGTTTATTTTGGACTTTACATAAGGCATGTAAGTTTTCGACAGTTGCTTACAGCTAGTATGGTTTTGAAAAACGTTGTCAATATTTCTTCATCAAAACCAGTTGCCAGACGTATACTTTCTTTGCCTAGTAGTTTGTCTACCGTACCTGTGTAAATACTTCTATAAATACTTTTACTTGTTAATATGTCTATTATGCTTTTAAAAATAAAATAATTTATTTTTGTTACAAGGATGTCATTTTAAATGCAGAGTTGCTTCCCCATTAGGTTAGCATCCTATCATCATGGGTTCGAATCGCGGTTAATTATGTTTTTGGTTAGTCAGCACCATGCCATTGCGTATGGGTTTCACCTCGAAGAGGAACTTGGTGGCTTTGGTGGCCTTGTGGTTATGGCGTTTTTGTTTGTCACACCGAAGACCCGGGTGTGATTCCTCATTATGGGTACAATGCGTGGAACCCTATTCCTGGTGTCCCTCCGTGATATTGCTGGAATATTGCTAAAAAGCGGCGTTAAGCCAATACTCACCACCAGTTTGGCAGAATTGCATCCCTGTACCCAGCAGACCCTTTGAAGGTCCGGGTTAGAATTGATCTTCGATCAGTAACCCATTATTGTAAGAAGCGACTAACGGATCGGGGTGGTCAGGCTGCCTGACTTGCTTGACACATGTCATCGGTTCCCAATTGCGCAGATCGATGCTCACTTTTCGGTGTTTTGTTGATCACCGGGCTGTCTGGTCCAGACTCGAATATTTTACAGACCGCCGTCATATATAGCTGGAATATTGCCGAGTGTTGCGTAAAACTTAACTCCCTCACTCGCTCACCCCTGTGCCAGAAGCTCATGATCCCAGCGTTCGAATCTCGGTTGTGTTTTAAGGTTTGCTGGCACCATACGATTGCTTGTGGTTCCCACTCAAAGTGGTTCTTCGAACTTGAACCGACCCGTGAAAATCTGGGTTAAAAAATGGTCTTCAGCAACCCATGCTTGTCGTAAAAGGCAACTAACGGGATTGATGGTCTTGCTGCCCTCATAGACACGTTACCGCTTGTTATCGTATCCCAGTTGTGTAGATCGATGCTCATGTTCAGATTCGATATTTGAACGACTGACTGCCGCCATATAGCTTGAATATTGCTGAGTGCGGCGTTAAAACAACAAACCCAACCAATCAATATTACAAAGCAATAGTATTTCCACCGTATGTGCTTTGATATGAAGCGTCCGTAAAATATGTCAACGCCAGCACTGCAACATAGAGTTGCCTCGCTTTTAACAAAAGATTGTAAGAAACTCAGTTTCCAAATCTCAAGTCGGTGTATCAACTTCATGTTGGGCGGTGTTTGTTGTTTAACGCCGCACTCAGCAATATTCCAGCTGTATGGCGGCAGTCTGTAACAACTCGAGTCAGGACCAGACATTCCAGTGATCAACATCATGAGCATCGATCAATTTTGTAATAGAAACCTGTGGCACTTACTCTTGGAAAGTCCAGTGAATGAGGAGCATGGTTTTCATCAATATTCTAGCAATATCACAGAAATACGTGAAATATTAGTTGCTTTAAGTTATTTTGTTATCCGTTTTATTGCTAATAATATAAAAAAAAAAAACATAAAATAAATAAAAGGAATATATCCTGACATTTTCCGTTACTGGGAAGCTGTTATTATTATAATAAACTATAGTCCGTCAACTGAACTTTGGCACCCTGTTTTTCACAATTTACCTTTTAACCAAATATGCCTTCAAAATGTTTTTGTGCATAGGCTCTTTATATCTCATGACCTATCCATATTTAAATTTCATAATTTTATGTCAAGTATTAAAGCTTCTTCTTAAGAAGCCATCTTATAAAAATATGAAAATAGAAGTAGTTATACAAGGGAGTAAAATGATACGATGGAACAGCCAACAACATGGCGTGACACGCGTGCATCGTGTTTACATTGTTACGCCTGCAAGCAATAGGACTCCTCTATAATCATCATAAATCCATTTTAAACAAGTAGATTCATTGAAGTCTTAAAAGGCTGGTTGCTTGATCTCTTCTTGTATCTATATCCAAATTTTGAGCAACAGCTTGCATATGGTATGCTTTGATACATTGATGTCATGGTCTTCTTTGAACAATATTTTCTACAGTTTGCTTGATAATATGGATCGATGTAACCGACGCATGACGTCCTCACAACCCTTCTATCGAATTCATCAAGCTTTGTTTCTTTGCATGTTTTGAGACGGTGTCCCCGATTTAACTGCCAGGCTCTGAAATAGTGTCATGGGAGATAACTCTTTGCCATATTCTTTTTTGCAGATCTTGGTGGCATTAAATGTCTTTGGAGAAACATTCAATTGAAAAATTGAATTTTCTTTCGCTTTGCCTCTTCGCTTGAAAAAGTTGTAAACTCTTTTGATGATTTGCCGGTCATCTTGTGCAACCTCGTTTTCCCTACAACCTGTGCGTGTTGACGATCTTTGACATCACTTAAGCATGCTAATGTAAATACCCGTGCATGTACATATCACTCTGACACACTTTTACAGTGTTGTTGGCTTTTCCATCAGGTGCGTTAGCCCCCTCGTAAAACTCTCCACCGTTTTACAATAATTATATGACAGGTTTAAAGGCAAAATCTTTAATAATCGTTTTAA
Organism: Haliotis rubra; assembly: GCF_003918875.1. NCBI lineage: Eukaryota > Metazoa > Mollusca > Gastropoda > Lepetellida > Haliotidae > Haliotis > Haliotis rubra. The sequence continues at coordinate 263,596 of NW_025766781.1, read as the reverse complement.
ATTTACTAAAATCGATATCTTGTTTTATATAAATTGTGAAAAACAGGGTGCCAAAAGTTAAGTTGACAGACTATAGACATATTCCTGAATATGTATGGTTTTTATTGCCTGAAATTTTTAAACCACTTGTTTGTGCAGATGCCATATACCTGTGAAATAGGAAACAAGTGACCTATCGAAAGTCCATCACTGATCAAACCTACAGATGCATACAGACCTATCTAATTAATACCATAAATAAACTGGAATACATTTTTCTTGATCAATGCGGATACGCCCTTTATACTGCACTTACGGTTGGCGCAGCATTGATTGAGAACCAGTCGAGAGTTCTGGGATATCATCCGGGTAGGTACGGGATTTGAAAAACAATAACAAAGGCAACAGTCAGTCCCGAAAATCAGTTCCCCATGTCACAAGCAACCTGTTTTGCACGGGTGAGTGAAGAAGAGGCGCGCGAGTTTAACCCACCTAACAACTCACCACTAGTGACCTACAACACGCATCCACATCGACGAGACGTAACTAACACTGCGTGAATCGTGTGTGGTCATTGCTTCATTGGAAACACATAATGAGAGCCAGGAATACTTGTGATATACCGAGGAGGGTTAACTGTTCAAATTTCTTCTAAAGATGAAGTGTTGCAAAGGTCATGGATGTAAGTAGATGTGTAAATATATAGCTTGTATGTTTGTGTTTATAGAGTATATAATACGGAGCCTTATTTACTGACAAGCCTGAGTGTAGCTTTCGGGGTGAAATGATGCGCGAGCGAGTAGTAGATCTACATATGTCCGTGTTTGAATGTACAGAGACGTATTCGTTGTGGATTAAGGTGCGCTTAGAAATGGTGTTGGTCACCAAAAGCAGCGCAAACAAATCACTTGTACTATTAATGAAGGATTGCTATAACAGCATATATGGTTTCTGGTTGGCAGTGCTTAGCGTGAACTCCTAGCAACAGGTAGCAGCTTGTGACCTCATTATATACGAGTAGAAATGGTTCAATCGATAATCCATTTGCGGTCAACCCTGTGTTTTAAAACTGGTTATGAATTGAGGTGACATAATGTTGACAATATATTTCCCCCACAGACTATCAACTATCTAGCTGCTTCCGATCTAGATAGTAATTCAATAGTACATGCTCCGAAAGAAAACTGTAGCATTATGTCTGTTTTTAGAAAATTATATGCCATAGAAAATTTGTTAAAATCAAATAGCGTTATGATGAGATAAAATCGAATTTAACCTTATGCAAATATGTTTTTGCATTTATTTATAGTTTAACACATGACATTGATTATAATTTATATTACTATTATGATTGCTAAAACTGCATGTATGTGTAATATAATATTAAAGTACACATGCACCATCATACAACGCTATCAGATAAAATTACAACATTGTACAACTCAGATATCTACCGATGTAAAGAGAAGAAAAAAACAGAATGGCATTTTAATAATTTTGAACAGAAGAAAAGTATATTATTCGAAAAAGGCTACACCAGAAAAAGGCTACACCAGTTAAAGTGCATCTTCAAGGGTACTTTAATTCCCACTTCAATTTTTTATGATAAAAATAAAACCCAGTACATTCATACTATATTTCAATCTGTATTATGATACTGTTAGTATTATAGTAAACATCAAATAGTTTACATTTTTCTGACTTACAGTGTCAACAAGCAGTTTGCCTTCATAATGATCAGGCGATTATAATAGCCATGACAAAGGTCATATTTATTTTCTAGACCTAGCTTTTTTGTTTCCTTGCTGTAAACTGATTTTTCAAATTCTCACACAAAAAAAATCAATAATGTCATTTTATTATATATCCTTAATGTATCATAATTAAAATGTAGTCACTGCAGAAATTTGCAATAAATATCCATCATTCATCCATACAATCACGTTATACACAATGCCCCATAAACCCTTACAGGTACCTAAAAAGATTTCAGCAATTTCATCTCTATTTTTAAGTCGTATTTGAACATTATATTAAGAAACGTCGTGATGATTGACACAATTCGTCCGTTACTATTTATTTATTTCACAATTACTTCAACAATGTTTCGCATTTCTTAGTTATCTACCTGGAAAATACTAGTACTTGTGTTGTCAAAATCCCAAAACTGGCCAACGAAATTCACACGTTGCATACAAGAACTTCACATTTCGTGTACGGCATCAGCTACCCGCCACAATGAAATACATGGATTGCATGTATAGAAATTATTAACCGAGTGTGTTTCCATAACGTTAATATCATATATTAGGAATAAAAATAGTATTTTAATACATAATTATTATTCCTAATATATGATATTAATGATACAGAAACACACGGGGTTAATAATCTCTTTATCATATAATGCCATTCTTAAAATTTCTCTGAAAAAGAAGCAACTCGTACGTAGGGTTATATGAAGAGAATCGAGCATTGGCGTAAGAATACTTAGCGGTACACCAAGGTGAAGGTCGTTCAAGACAGCAGCATATGGTTGTGACTAGTCGCCAACACAGCGCAAACATAACTCGTGATCTTTCTGTCTAAAAAACCCCACAAAATCAGGGTTTTCCTGGCTGTGTTTTATTATCATTGCGGGTAATCACCTCATCAATATCAGTTTCAGATACATGACGGATTCGATCCGTCGTCTGTATTGTGATCGTTAATTCGAAATCATTGGCTGGTACCTTTCTTAGACGATTGCCTTTCAGTCGTGCCTCATAATCCGTACCTTCAATTTGAACGAAGTACACCGTTTCATGTTTTCTAAAGTCAATTACTGCAGTAATGACTCCAGAGCCTCTGTCATCAATTCTTACAGAATCACCAATTTTGAGAATGGGTGCAGCTATGTTTGTTTACAAACAATGTAAACTCACGATGACGTCATCAATGAAATGTTAAACGTTTTAGGATTCGCATGGCGTGTATGGAGTTTTGTGAAAGTAGTTCGTGGATTGACGTAATTTGCATAGTTATCAGATTTCGATACCATGTTTATCAAATTGCTTCATTGCATCGATAACACGCTCCATTAGATTATAGACTATTATTGCCCATATGGTGAAACATAAGCAGGCTGGCTATTCTCGAAACGTTCGTAGCCCTAAGAACTTCTTAAGCTCATTCTGAACACATTGGCTACGATCAAAGTTAAGAATTCTTAGGGCTACGAACGTTTCGATAATAAGGGTCCCTGCAGTGTCGTATATTTCATATGTATACATGCGCACATATCACTTTTGCCTAGCAACCATTGTTTCTGTATTTCGTCGTCTGTGACGTCATTATACAATTGAACGTGACGTCAATGAAGAGGGCCGTAACACCTGCTTACCGTGTTTTGCTGCAGACGTTTACATGGATCGATAAAATGGATAATAAACACATTATTACGCTCGAGCAAGTGTGTCATATGACTGATACGAAACTCGTGCAAAATTAGTATTGTTCTCGTCGTATGACACACTTGCTCAGATAAAATAATATCTATGTATCTAATGCGAAGGAGATTTGAGTACGTTTTCAATTAAAAAGTGTTATATTCAGACATCTAGTGCAAGACGTAAATCGACAAAACATGACCTAAAAACGATCAGCTGATTCTACAGCCGGGTCTCAGGCTTTTCACTATTGCAATGTAAGCGATCATGGTCATCCCTGATGTGTTTAGGAACCATGGAATAAATATTTTAGCACATATATTAACACGTGATATAGCATCGTTAAAGGGGAAAATAGCTATCGTCTATGCACCAGCGTGAAGGTGAAGGCTATATTGGTTAACTGTCTCTAAGTGAGTACAGCTCGCATTGCGCATACGAGATGCGCGGTCAGTTTAAGGTTGGCAAGATCAGCGAACCCAGCGGGTTAGTGAAGGGAAGATAATTTGAAAATTGCCCATTTAATGTTTAGCTAACAGGGTAGGTAGAAACGTTCTCCCTGGCTGAGGTCAGTGTACATTAGGCGGAGCAGGGCAGACTAGGTCGTCACAAAACTGGTTTCCCCGAGGTCACTGATCCGGGTGTAGAATGAGACCTGAATGACCGCTGTCTCTCCATTATATAACTCGTATTGAATAGAGTTACATCACCAGCCAGGCGTAAACGTACAAGGAACAAACGGTGTCTCCTTTATTTTGATACCCATTGAACAGTACATAAGCAGTGTATGAATTAAGACCCGTCCAACCGCCCGAGACGGGCTAGATTTCTGCCGGACGGTCTAAATTTACAGCTAGCCAGCCCGATGGACGGTTGAAAAATATATTCAGATAACGTGTCCACTGGCAATGTCTATTTAGTATTTAACAAGGACTGGTTAAATCTATTCTGTGCTGGTAAGTTTTTGAAGTTACCAGCCCAGATGTCTGGCTGGGTTTTTGGCTTATTTCATACACTGATGACATAAGATAAAATATTATGAGTACACAGAGTATATTCGATGGCAGATCTTTAGAAATATTTTTGGGTGAATGAATTTACGGAACTGGTACATAATTATTTAATTAGGGTCCGTTCATAATTTATGGCTAGGGGGGTAATGATGATTTTTATAGATAAGCATGCACAATGTGAATGAACCCCCCTAAAATTTATGTGCAAAGTAAGTGACCCCCCCCCACCCCCTGGCATGTCATGTACAAAATCAATGACCCCCATCCCCACTTCCCATAATTTTTAAGCATAATTTTTATTATATATTCATGTACAAAATAGCTGACCCCAGATCAATGGCTGTGCTGTAGGTTTCGTATATTCAGTCAGAGTCTTTTGAACTGAGTTTTGTCTTAATATGTTCACGGCATTATCAAGCTGGACATACAGTGGCGTTTTCTTATGCCTAAAACTTCGAAGCCCCGCGTATTTGTTCTTGGTACATACGTATACTTCCGGGCCTTTGACCATGCTATCTTGACATCAAGGGTGGAAATAGCCTTCGGCTAAGGTCCTGTCTCCACCCAAACCTATTGAGTGTGCGACTGACGGTTTGGGATTGTGTGAAAAGCGGACTAGGCCTGATAATAGTAAAATAGTTTAAAGGCTTGTGGAATACCCCTAAAATGTCTTATCAAGTAATAGCGGTTGCGCGTCAAAAGCTTTTGTGCACATAAAGTACATCACTTGCTTGATAACGATGTTATCACACATGGACTCTATCATACATACGTATGTACCTACCTACCTACTCTCCCAACACTACCTACCTACCTCCCTTCCTACCTATACCTACCTCCCTTTCCACCTACCTCCCTACCTCCCTTTCCACCTACCTACCTCTCTTCCTTCCTTCCTACCTACCTTCCTTCCTTCCTTCCTGTCTGCCTGCCTGCCTGCCTGCCTGCCTGCCTGCCTACCTACCTACCTACCTACTTACCTTCCTACCTTCCTTCCTTCCTACCTACCTACCTTATTACCTACCTACTTACAAACCTGCCAACCTCCCTTTCACCTACCTCCTTTCCTTCCTACCTACCCACCTACCTACCTACCCACCCACCCACCCACCTTCCTACCTATCTACCTACACACCCACCCACCCACCCACCTTCCTTCCTACCTACCTCCATCCCTTCCTACCTACCTACCTACCTTCATTCCTCCCTCCCTCCCAACCGTCCTTTCTTCCTACCTGTCTCACCCATACACCTTCCTTCCTTCCTACCCATCTACCTACCCACCTACCTTCCTTTCCTCCCTCCCTTCCTACCTTCCTTCCTACCCATCTACCCACCCACCAACCTACCTTCCTACCTACCTCCACCCTTCCTTCCTTCCTACCTACCTCCTCCCTCCCTCCCTCCCTCCCTCCTCTTCCTTCCTTTCCTTCCTACCTACCTACCTTCCTCCCTCCCTCCCTACCCACCTCCCCAGCCGTCCTTCATTCCTACCTACCCATTCACCCACCCACCCACCTTCCTTCCTACCCATCTATCTACCCACCAACCTTTCCTTCCTACCTACCTACCCACCTACCTTCCTACCTCCTTCCCTACCAAACCGTCCTTCCTTTCTACCTACACCCACCTACCTTACGTCCCACCTCCCTCCCTCCCACCCTGCCTACCTACCTACCTACCTACCCACCCACCAATCTTCCTTCCTACCTATCTACCTACCCACCCACCTTCCCTTCTTCCTTCCCACCTACCCACCTCCTTCTTACCTTCCTACCTACCTACCTACCTAAATACCCGCACACCTACCTCCCTTCCCTGACACCTACCTACCTTCCCCTCCCGTCCCCCCACACATACACGTGTCATTTCCATTGCCATTTGCCATCATAAAAGCCTGATCGTTGATATTTCTATCCCTCTTTTTAGTTTGAAATTCATTCCAACAATATAATTGGGAATCATAAAAGCCTGCTCGTTGATATTTCTACCCCTCTTTTAGTTTGAAATTCATTCCAACAATATCAAAATGATGTACCAGAAGACGGGCTTCTCAGATGGTACCAGGTTTATCAAAAACATAAGATCGATCACCCTATTCACTTAACCATATCATATATACGACCTGTACTGTTTACATTGACAAATCATGCTCGCAGACCTACCGAATTCCTAAATGCCTACCTGTGTAATTTCGCAATAATCTACCTAGGTTGGTTCTTTTGTGATTGCTGAATAATTTGAGTTGCATCATGATCAATACTATATTGCAGAATCGTCAGTAACGTAATAATCTTATGACCTTGTCCAACCCTGCCAGGCTGTTTGCCAATGCCATGCACTGTTGCGGTTGAGTACTGGCGCACCTGGGACACAGGCTTTTGTTGTTGTGTGTGACGTCCCGACAACGACGCCGTGTAATTAACGCCGAGTTTCGCAATCACCCTGCTTATATTTATAAAGGGGCTTTGTGTTGGTGTTGATCCACTAAGGGTTTGACTGTCCACAAATCATCTCGATATACTTCTGACGATGGCGCTAACCAAATGTGGATCTTCATGTGAGTATTATAAACTTGTTTTAGACCGCTACTTTCGTCTAATGGGTGGGGGCTATTTTGGTCAGATAGTGTGCATTTTGATCCCCTGTTCTCGCGACAGAACGTTCATACTCCAGTAATGTTCTGGCACAATGCTCTTTTCACCATTGAAGCCGCTAAACTGTTTACATGGAAACTAGTGCGTCTTATTTGTCATGCATCCGTGTTTATCAGTGGCTGAAGGTTATAGATTTTGTTTACTAGTTGACTACTGCCGGGTTCATCTCAAATTCAGGGCGGTGGGGTGGCCTGGTGGTTAAAGCGTTCGCTCGTCACGCCGAAGATCCAGGTTCGATTCCCTACATGGGTACAATGTGTGAAGCCCATTTCTGGTGTCTCCCGCCGTGATATTGCTGGAATATTGCTAAAAGCTGTGTAAAACTAAACCAACTCACTCACTCATCTCCAAATCTCCGAAACTCGAGGACAATACAAAACATTCTTGCGGCAAGTTGTGCTGTGCTGAGAATGTGTTTAGGTTCCTTATTGATATCTTTGTAAATACATTCGTTTGATATCTGCGTTTGGGTTAGTGGTTAAAGCGTTCGCTCGTCACGTCGATGACGTGGGTTCGATTCCCCATGTGGGTACAACGTGTGGAACCAGTCCTCCGCCGTGATATTGCTGGTACAGTGATAAAAGCGGTGTAAAACCTAATTTACTGTCGGTCTACACTTCAATAGTTAACAGTATTGCGAAAATATTAGTCCACGTTATCAATAATGATTATTTTTTTTATGATATGGCAACCTGGATCCTTTTCTCCACTCTATGTGAGTGAGTTTAGTTTCATCGTAGAATGGAACCCAAAAACTGAATTTTCGAAAACGCATTTCTTAGCAAAGCAAATGTTGTACGGCTTACTAGTGACTTTGGTGGAGTTTCTATTTCTGTGTGAGGGTATAGACTTTAGCAAATGACGTGTTTGTGAACTGACGCCTCACTGAGCTATATTCCAGCTTTATAGGTCTGCAAATGTTTGGGTGTGGTCCAGACCATATCGATCTACATAGAGGATATTATAAGAGATGGCCATGTCATACTATGTTTACGACACGATTGGTATTGGTATTGTCGTAACTGGCGATTCGGCTTCAGTAAACCCCACCGCAGTTACCTACTAATTATGGTCGTCCCACATTGTCAGGGGAGATGGTAGCTCTGGCGCTCCCTCGCTTGGTCCGTTGCAGGATGCCAAGTCAAGGAGTGAGGGGTCGGACGGCCGTGGACTCCTAACTAGCTTCATAACATTCATGTACTGGCACCCATACATTCAAAGATTAACGCAACACCAAGTTTATACTCACATAGTTATAAAGTTTTTACTCTGTCTCAGTCCATCTCTCTAAATACAACTGCACCAACCGACAGGGTAGGTTCGTACCGCACGGAGTGGCGTGGATTAGCCCTAAATGTTGATTAGCCCGCACACTGAGCTCGTAGTGCCAAACATGTCTTTTTAAATGGTTCGAACCTAGCCTGATTTTTGGTCACATGCTTCCACTCATCGTTATAATTCGTTAATCCTGTATCCTTCCTTGCACTCATGTATGTCGTGATTGGATGAATATTGTGTGTTGTGATTGGATGAATATCGGGCAGCACCGTTCGGTGACTCACCTCTTTTAATTGATTTGTTATTGTTTCAATGTAAGATTAATCTGTTATGTATTTCACTACGAATGTGTTCTGTCTCTCTTTCCATAGCCTACGGCTAAACGCCATTTCATGGAGACATTTCGTCTCCATACCGTGCCTAACCATTATGACTGGAAATCTAATTACGGAATCTGATGTAATTCTCTCATGGTTTTAGGGATGCATTTTTACCTTATAACAGTATTTCCCGAGCGAGAGCGAGGGATATACCGATATTCAGGCACGAGTGTCGTAAACATAGTAGGATATGGGCACGAATATAATATTCTATTTATTACCGAAGTGTACCGAAAATATACCCAAATCTACTTTCAAACATAGGCTGGCTACCTGTCGTCGCTGCATGTAGAACGCAACGTCATAAAAGAAACGTGACGTCATAGCGTTGTTCATGACGTTACGTCACCATGCCAAAGTGATATTTTGCCCTAGGGCATCGTATGAAAAATATGAACCCCGATATTTTCGCCCTCGTAGGTAATAAAATGGGATACGATGACATGCGTCACCAAAGTCAGCGAGCCTGACAAACCGATCTCGTGACTCGCCTCCTATGTTGGTTGGTTGGTTGGTTATTTAACCCCGCATTCAGCAATATTCCAGCTACATGGTGGCCGTTTATAAATAATCGAGTCTGGACCAGACAATCCAGTGATCAGCAGCATGAACATCGATCTACGCAATTGGGATGTATCAATCAAGTCAGCAAGCCTGACCACCCGGTCACGTTAGTCGCCTCTTACAAGCTGGCCTCTTATAACAAGCATGGCTTGCTGAAGACCAGGATCTTTATGTCGCATGTGTTTAGCTGTGTTAAGTCTGTCAAAAATATCGAAACTCGGTCAGAATAAAAGTATGCGTAGGACGAAAATATTTTAATCGACTCTTGAGTGAATAAAGTACATTACAACATCCAAAACAGGTATTGGCTAATATCTCGTTTGACTGAACACTTGGATGAAAGCCTTCACAAAATATGTTGCAATCGTCGAACAAGAAGCGTGACACGTAAACATGACTTGCTCGTGTGCGTTTTGTGCTTCGGGGGACATATCGGGTTACAGGACTGACCCTCATGGAGCTTTCTTCCACAGATACAACCACTGCGTTATGGTTTGGAATCTTTCAACCATGACCGTAGTCACTACAGAGTGAAATGCTACACCTCAATCATTGTGTATATATTTAGCAGAGACGACAATTGGCCGCCCAGGTGCTCTATTTCATTCAGTCAGTGAGTGAAGGAGTTTAGTTTTACGCAGCTCTTAGCAATATTCCAGCTATATGGAGGCGGTCTGTAAATAATCGAGTCTGGACCAGACAATCCAGTGATCAACAGTATGAGCATCGATCTGCGCAATTGGGAACCGATGACATGTGTCAACCAAGCCAGCGAGCCTGACCACCCGATCCCGTTAGTCGCCTCTTACGACAAGCATGGGTTGCTGAAGGTTCATTCTAACCCGGACCTTCACGGGTCCATTTCCGAGTCACGTGATATGTGAATAGGGTTCAGTGTTTTAGGTTAAGGTCTGAGTACGTTAACCCCAAATCAGATCATAATTATGATAAACGTAAACATCATAACCATATCTAGAACCAAGGCTAGGTAAATAAATGACTGTGTATATATCTTCACTATCTCGGGTCACCCTGTGTCTGTGAGGAGATAGGCACGACTGAGTATAGTACACATTATGACATTCAAGTTTTGAGAGGTGAAATCATTAACGATAAGTGCAAACATGTTGAACTGATGGCACCTGTCAGCGCGCTAATCGCCATTCTTTCGGAGACACTTACACCTCACTGTCATAATGACTTTACGTACACCAGAGACCATATAATCTCTATTATATGGTCTCTGCGTACATATATTCACCGCAAACAGAATTGTGTCGCGCCCGTTCGCCATTGACGTCCTTGGCCTTAACCTGCCCCGCACTGAAAAGAGCAAGGGAGCTAATTGGCTATAAATAAATATGTCTCATCACTTCGCATTTGTCACCACTCGCCCCTTTCCGTAACCTCCAAGAAGACTCGTCCCCCACTTGATGCTTGTTATGTGCGAAAATACGACAAACCAATCAGAGCGCGCGTAAATGACTGCGGTGCTTTGGTAAAAATAATCCCGAGTACTTAAATCGTTTATGGCATTATGTCATTGTTTAAAAAATCATGAAAAATATATATCGTCATATTGGAAGTACAAAAGAATTAGCTAACAGGATTTTGCTGCCTATTGTGGTGTTTTTGATAAGAATCATGCGATTGACGGTGAGAGATTCAAATACACGCACGTGCGTTTGTTGACATAACGGCTCTCATGGGTCCAACTGAGGGTGTTTCTGACGATCTTACGGGCTTGCTATGGAGATTGTACGTGCGCTTCCAACAAATTTAGGAAATGTAATTATAAATCGCTACGCGTTTCAAAACAATAATATTATATCTGTATGTAACTAATCAACTTTAATCTTTAACATTGGACATATATTTAACATCTCTGGGAATACTTTAGTCTGACCTTCTTGTGGTCATTCATATATTTTTCAGCGAATTCAGTTGTACCAAGGAGGTTAAATTCTTTAAAATTGCAAAAACAAAAACAGCTATACAATGTATGAGTACTTCGGTGATATTAAGTACCATTGGAATCAAACAGGAATAGAGTTATCGTTCCTGTTTGAAGTAGTTCTGATGTTCCTACGCCAATATGAAATCCTTCCAGAGGGGCACGAGTCGCTATTCGGCTTGTCCTGGAATAACACGAGTTGGTCACGAATGATCACTTCGCTGACTCTTTTCAGCGCGGGGCAGGTTAAGGCCAGGTAAAAAAAATCGTGAAAAATATATATCGTCATATTGAAAGTACTAAGAACGTAGCTGACAGAATTGTGCTGTCAAATGTGAAGTTTTTGATAAGAAACATGCGATTGACGGTGAGAGATTCAAATACACGAACGTGCGTTTGTTGACATAACAGCTCTCTCACTGGTCCAACTGAGTGTATTTCTGACGATCTTCAGTTTCCAAACAATAATATTATATCTGTATGTATCTAATCAACTTTAATCTTTAACATTGGACATATATTTCACATCTCTGAGAATATTTTAGTCTGACCTTTTTTGGGCATTCATAATTATAGTTTTCAGCGAATTCATATACAAAACCACTTGGGGTATGACAGCAAGGTTACAGGTATGTTCAGTTTGAGAAATATTTTAAAGTCATTTTTGAGTTTCTGCCTTGGGATTTAGTATTTGCAAAATCCCAATTGTAAATTGGTCTATAAAATAAATTGTATTTGCATATTCAATAAAACAAATCCCTTTGTGATTATTAAACCCTTTTCAGAAATATAATTGGAAATCTAAGTCGAACATCTGGTAATAATTACGTCAGAATATGTCTTTAACAAATTAATATGTTTTTCTTCTTCTTTTAGTTGTTCCAAGGAGGTTCAATTCTTTAAAATAATTAAGCAAAAAAACAAAAACAGCAATACAATGTGTGAGTACTTCGGTGATATTAAGTGCCATTGGAATCACACAGGAATAGAGTTATCGTTCCTGTTTGAAGTAGTTCTGAATGTTCCTACGTCAATATGAAATCCTTCCAGGGTGGCACGAGTCGCTTTTCGGCTTGTCTCGGAATGACACGAGTTGGTCACGAATGGAATGCTGGTCCAGATGTGGTTTCAGAGTGATTTGATTGACGACGTTTTGTTTCGAAACTTTCATGCGCATGCGCAAGACCCTTTCCGGTAAAGGGTTGCATCCCCCTGTCGACACCCCCCACTATGTACCAGGGTTTCTGACAACTCCGTTTTTCAGTCTCTATATGCAACTTCAACTTATGACTCGTGAAGATCCGGGTTAGATGTGGTCTTAGCACCCCATACTTGTCGTAAGAGGCGACTAGCGTAAGAGGCGATCGGGTGGTCAGTAGTGGTGTTCCGATTAATTGAAATAATCGAAGATTGGTCGCAGTGACCAAACGACCAAGCAATCGATCACATTTTCTCATAATCGAACACAAACGATTTTGGAACTACTGTTTTAGTCTTTGAAACTCTTGTCGATGGAACATATATTCGAAGTTGTCAGGGCCTGAAAATGTGTTTAATTCTTAGAAAACTCACTTCACTAACTGAAACGTCATGACTTAATAATAGTTGAAGACTCTGAGTAGTTTATGTTCAGTATAAATTAGTCACCACATTAAAGTAGCAAGTTGCATCATGTTATACTTATCTGCAACTACAACCTGAATAGAAAAATCTGAGAAATGAGGATAACCAAGGTTTTTCGATGATTTCTCGTTGGTAATGAAGCAATCATCAATTGTGAGATTTCAACCAATTCCCAACACTAGTGGTAAGACTCACTGACCTGACATGTCATCGTGTCCCAATTGCTCAGATCGATGCTCATACTGTTTGCCTGGTCGAGACTCGATTAGTTACAGACCATCGCCATATAGCTGGAATACTGCCATGTGAGGCGTTAAACAACACCCTGCTTGGTGCGGTAAGTTATTATTTATTTAAAAACAAACATGACAAAAGCATCATTCAGACAATATAATTTAACAACATTTATAAAATGTATATTTTCTGTGTTTCTTTCCTCCTCAGCTTGCAAGGTGTCTGTTGAAGAGGTCAGAGGTCGTATGGGATCATACCGCGTGTTGTCAGTAGTCATGATCGTTGTCGGAATAGTCAGCGTCTCTTTTGGTATCCCCACTGTAATCTACGCTGCTCCAAATCCAGCCAACCCGTTCACCTCCGGCTCTGGAATTTTCACAGGAGTATCGGTACGAATCTTCAGTTCATCTTCTTGCTTATCAATATTTAAACCCGTGGAAATCCGTGTTAGTCTGTTTGTCTTAAGAGACGATTATGGGAATCAGGTGAGATTTGATTGATGAGATGAGGCTCGATGACAACTGCGTAGATCGATGTCCATGGCGTCAGTCACTGGATTGTCTGGTAGAGACTCGATTATGTATTTTGTAGCTGGAACATTGCTGAGTACAGGAAACCAATAAAAGAAAAAACAACTGGTCATTATTTGAACATGAGAAAAAAACGTGAATCTTAACTTTTAACTTTTGATGGTGAAGATATTTTCCGTTTTGTATAATTATTTCGAAATGTTCATAATGCATTGGTAATTCGTAATGCACTGACCCGTGAAGATCTGGGTTAGAATTGATCTTCAGTAGCCCATGCTTGTCGTAAGAGGCGACTAACGGGATCGGGTGGTCAGGCTCGCTGACTTGGTTGACACATGTTATCGGTTCCTCATCACGCAGATCGATGATCATGTTATTGATCACTGGATTGTCTGGTCCAGGCTCGATTATTTACAGACCGCCGCCTTATATCTGGAATATTGCTTAGTGCAGCGTAAAACTAAACTCAATCACTCATGTAATGCACTGCATGTATGGTCATATGTAATTATTATTAGCACTAACTTGTGCTTCTTGAGCTGATTTTGGCAGATATGTTAGATATGCCTCTCACACAATGACTCACTCACCCAACCAGCGACCGACCCACCCCCAAACTCAACCAGCTAGCCAGCCAGCCATCCACTCACTCACTCATCCAGTGACCCATCCAATCCCATCCTCCCCACTAAAAGCAAAACCAAACTCAGTCAGTCAGTCCACTCACTCACTCATCCAGTGACCCATCCACTCCCCACTCACTCATTCACCCAGCAACCGACTCACCAGCCAGCCTCTCACTCATCCAGTGACCCATCCAGTCCCCCCTCCCTCCATTCACCCAGCAACATCCACCTGCCATCCACTCACTCACAGCAACCGACCCACTCGCTCACTCACTCACCCAGCAACCGACCCACTCACTCCCTCGCTTATCCAGAGACCGTCTCAGCGACCCACTGAAAACAATCTCGTCCTACAGGAATTAGTCCAAACTCACTCTTTGAAGCACGACTCAGTTCGTTTTTGTCTATATTCTATTTTGCTTGATCTGCTATTTATTCTTTGTGCAGTCTGTCTTGAGCGGGATCTTTGGGATGTTGTTGATGAAGGAGGTACTGTCAGAGAAACCATCAAAGGCAAGGTGTCTGGTAAGTAACACGTATTATATTTCATTGGGATTATCTCTGGAAAGTGTTTAAGAATTTTTAATTTCAAGGAAACAGCAAAATACTTTATATTGTCTATTTAATCCATTTCACGTAGATATAAAGGCGTACTAAAACCCTCCTTTGAATAGATCTAAGACTCGCTCTATTTACAAATTAATCAAGGAACTCTAGATAAACTACAGATACTAGTACTTTTGTTTGGTTGAGTCCCATCTGGGATTCGAACCCACACCCGCAGAGTCAGACACCTAATCGCCAGCACACAAAGTCAGCCGTCTAACCCACTCAGCCATCGCCGCTTCCCTAAAAATGGAAGTTGGACAACTGGTAGTCTAGACCAGGGACTTCGTGTACCCCGCTGATAGGTGTAAATTGAAACGGCTCCCACGACCGAAAGCTATGAATGCACAGTTCCATTTAGAAAGTGGTCAAATACAATGCATGTTATATTTGGGATGGCACTTTCTCTGGTCAGTGTTTAAGAATTCTAATGACAAGGCTAAAATCAGCATACTTTAAATTGTCCATTTAAATCTAGTTCACGTAAATAAAAGGCCTTACTAAAAAAAAGAAAAGTACTATTTTTTTTTTATAAAACCACCCCCTGAATAGATCTGAAACCCAAGATTGGCTTTAGTTACAATTTAATTTAATCAAATCGTTGCATTTATCGTAATAAAAGGATAGTACTGTTCTGAATATTTTTATCTTTAAGTCCCTAATAATCCAAAAATATCGTTGATGAACATTTGAATCCGCTTATCTATATTTAGCTTCAGCTGGAGTGTATTGCGTTGTTAGGGAACTTACAGACTCGAAGCATATCATCCGTCAATCTCATGATATTGATGATACCATACGGTTATTGTCGTAATTTGAAACCCAAACAACTCGGCACCAAGCCAACTGTCACTGTTGCCTGGTAACGGCGGTGTAAGTTGACAAGCGGGCTGAAGATGTTTGTCACGATAAAGGGATCACGACTGGATATTGTTAAACGGCTATGTGATAGTACTAGAGAGCCCGTTTTGAGATAGTCGGACACCCGTATGGGATATATAACGTAGGTGCGTAGCTAAACAAACTAACATATTGACTTTGGATTTGGTTATTCGTTGTTTATAGGAGTTGGGGGTCTTAAGACACTTAGAGCGCAAACATTAAGTTTACTGGGGAAAACAAATACATATACATGTAATAAATAAATAATGATATAATAAATAATGTAAGGTCCAGCTTATGAACAATGAAATTTCCAAAAGTATTGAGTATTCCCTTCATCAATGCACAAGGTGGACGCACTCGCTACTAATCTTGTGAGCTTGCTTGTGAAGCCCCTCCTATGGTAGGGCTCATTTGCATATGCCAGGTGCGGAACGCTCACACTGACGCACGCACGCACGCACGCACGCACACACACAGACACACAAACACACACACACATACACACACTTCGTCTTTTAGAAAAAACGTGCCCGTGACTTATGTCTTCGCAGTTGATTTCTCAAGTTAATTTGGATGTGGAATGTTTGTGTTCCACGGTCTGTTTGAGATGCTATATTTAGGGATGACACTTTCGATTTTTCTGAATACAGTTTGTTATCCCCTTCAACAACGCAGTTGCGGGGGATATAGAAACAGTTCCGTGCGTCCGTCACACTCTGTCCGAAGTATATCTCCTAAACTATTCGTGTTAGTTTAACCAAACTTGGTACACATGTCAACCATGATCCCTAGATGTGCCTTTTGGGGTTTCGACCGAGATAAGAATTTTATTTTCTGCGGTTTCCATGGAAACGTGACTTAGGCTGTGGCTATGAAGATGGCATATTGTCCGGAGCAGATCTCCTAAAGTATGCGCGCTACCTTCATCAAACTCGGTTCATATATCAAGCATGATCCTTAGATGTGCCTTTTGGGGTTTCGACCCAGATATGAATTTTATTTTTTTAGGTTTACCATGGAAACATGACTTAGGCTGTGACTATGAGGATGTCATCTTGTTCCATTTCCATGGCAACAAGTTAGGCTTCAACTGAATTTGATGGTAGTGCTCTATTCTGGAGCAGATCTTAAAAACCTTTCAATACTCTCCTTCCACTTTGCTGTATACACTCCAAAATATTTGACATAATCATAAATTTGTCTGCTTGTTTTGTTTAGGTGGTGGCAGTGAGGATGTTTTTGCAAGTACAGATGACGGTCGGGGGTTTGCATCTCGGTTATTCGATCTGGTCATGTGTCGTCTGCTTCAGCGGTGATGGCGGCACCACCTGCGGTGGCGAACACCGTTCTGCTCTCAGTCTGCTCGGCGTGTACAGTTCCATCGTTGGGCTGGCCATTTTTGTGATGGGCATTCTGGCCCACGTGTTCGCCTGGAAGATATTCAATGCCGCCTGGTCTTTGGGCAAAAGGTCCGAAGTGGAAATGGTTAGTGCCTAGACTTGTGACGCTAATACCTTGACCAGACAGGCATTACACCTGGGGGTGGTTGTACAAAGCGATCATAGCGCTAAGGTGATTGTAACTCGCGTACCTTAACATAGACTTGCGTTAGTCTTAGCGCTAAGGTTGTTTTGTACAACGGCACCACCAGCATCACTACAAGACAGCACCAGATCTCTACAAAACCGACCGCCGTACCAGACCAGATCTCTACAAGACCGCTACAAAACCGCACCAGATCTCTACAAGACCGCAACAGATCAGTACAGGAACTTACCAAAGAAGATGCAGTCAAACACCTTTGTGTCGAAGCTGAAGGGACATACGTAATACTTCGAGTTACCCGAGGTTATCCGAGGGTTCGAAATAAACGTGAAACCATAACACAAACGTGAAACCTAAAGAAGGGTTACCCAGGGACAAACTTATACTTCGAGACAACAGTAAGTTCGACTCAACAGTGTTTGACTTGTTTCCCAGCGTCATTATCACTACTGAACATAAACAAGAAAACAAATTTAATAACCTTCCTGTCAATTCACGCACCTGGATGCTTCATTTCTTCTTCATGGACAGTTTTCCATTAAAGGCTGGATGCTCCCATTTCAGGATTAGTGTCTGAAACGGTATAATTGTAGGCTTGGTGTTCTGGTCCATACTGCTTTGTCATCACGTTACCTGGATGGACAGGTAAAGGTCAAGCGACATGTAAAGACAATCATATGTAAAACAGATCTTGCCTATGAAATACTCGTATGTATACAATGTTATTCTTCGCACAATGTACAAGTGTACAGTATACCCTCAGATTCCACGGCACAATATATCAAGAAAGTGTTTAGAAAAGTTCATTATATCTGTTATAAGTTTTTGCCCCTTTACGGTTGCAATGTCTAAAAGTTACTAGGCATGTATTCACAAAGATTAAGTAATTATCACGATACACAACTGTCCAAACATACATTTTATACTGAACTCCCAAATGTGTTTGAAACCTTCACAACCGTGTGCTTTACGTCTATATTGACATGTTTCCATTACCGATCCTATATATACTAGTCAGATTTTCTATCGACAGTTCAGGAAAATTGTTCAGTGTTCAGCTAAACCGGTTTCATTGGGATTATTCGTTGATTCTCGTGGAACCAGTTACAAGGCGCATTTGGATTATTCGTTAATTCGGTTAAACCGGTTACAGGGTGCATTCGGACAAATCATTAATTCTGGTCAAACCGGTTGTTGGGCACACAACTCCGGTAAATATTAGAAGTAACGGACATACTGTGAACAAGCAGTGAGCTACTGCTGATAATGTTCACCTGGATTATATTTTTATCATAAAGAATTTAAAGCTGACTTACTTCTCTCACTACTTTGGTTCTCGATAAAATGTAAGACCG
This sequence comes from Haliotis rubra, assembly GCF_003918875.1. NCBI lineage: Eukaryota > Metazoa > Mollusca > Gastropoda > Lepetellida > Haliotidae > Haliotis > Haliotis rubra. The sequence continues at coordinate 244,939 of NW_025766781.1, read as the reverse complement.
TTAACCCTGTGTCGTAACCCGAGAATCTTTTACGTCGTCACGTAATACAGTATATGCAGAAACTTCCGTGCCTATATTTTATACAACTTTATTTTCCGAATTAATTTTAATTTGGCCACAACAATTTTATTTCTTGTTTTACAGATTTTTGTCCTTAGAAAAATTAAGGCCAGAAAGACAAAAAATATGAAAAAGATCACCAGTCAAAGTAACATTCCTAAAAAATACTAAAATCATTTTACTTTTAGCAATTTATGAAGTGTATATGGGTAAAAAAAACGATTTAAAAAACTATAAAAAATTGTTTTTGGTTTACATTTTAGGCTTAAAACCTCAGGATTTTATTTTTTAAGCGGGGTAAAATACTTTTTATGTTTTTTCTTATTCTAAATAATTGGCCTTGACTTCATATTCCATGATCTGTTGATTACTTTTTGTCCACTTGTTCACGTCCTGTATATATTTGTAATAAAAGACCAATTTTCATATTAGAGAATAACTTTTGTCATCTTTCATAGGACATATTACCATGATGCCATGCCGTGGATGCGTGTTCATTGACAATGCGAAGGAAACGAACACCTGTTGCAGAGTTTATGTTATTGCTGAGAGCAGTGTGCGAAATAGCCACCGGCCCGTGGCTAGTAAAAATCCAATCGGGCCAGTAAATCTCCACAGTCACTGGCCCGACTGGCTAGTCAATTTTCATGGGGTCATTTTGTAAATACATCTCTCTCTCCGACTTGTTAAGTTATTATACATTTTTAAATGATCTAATAAAAATGGCCTGATAAAAATGATCACAATATTAGCAGCTTCATGATAAAAAAAGTGTCTACATTCAAATTTCGGACTAGTGAATTATTCTGTGGGCTAGTAACTTTCAGGCATAGCTGGATCGACTGGCTAGCAAAATTTGGAAACTATTTCGCACACTGCCCGAGAGATGTCTTTATACCAACGAAAGTGATCACTGCCTTGAAATATTCTTCTGTTGTCTTCGAGGTGTCACAACAAGTATATCACTATCCTATTTGCTCTCATACACAGACCATTATAAGTTGTTCGCTGGTCTCGAAGGGGACATGGGTTGATGTACCCTCGATGTTTCTTTATGTTCCCTGAGCCCATAAACAAACATCAGGGTACATCTACCCATGGGCCCCGAGCGACCAGTGAACAACCTATTTATCTTACCGAATTACCTCAATGGTAATTTTGAACTGTTTGAAGCACGGGTATCGGATCATAGCATGGAGTACCAGACAAGAAAAACAAATTAAGAGTTATCTCCCTTCCATCGATTTGCATTCGCAAAACATCTGTAATCTCCGTACATCATACGTGATTCAATGTTTTTCGAGATGAAGAATTTCTACTACGAAGTACCAAATGAGTTCGGCATTCCCAGCGGGGTACATAGAAAATGTTACTCGCTTGTAAGTGGGGTACATTGAAAATAATAGAAGAGCGCTCAGCCAATCAGAAAACGACATTTTTGTGTGAGGCAAGATAAATCATGATGTTATAACTCACAGCTAAGTCTGTAATACTAAGGGTTAGTTTGAAACTGATGACAAAACGATTTGCATAGCATATTGATATTATTCTCTTTAAGATCTATCTCTTTTTCTTATACTACTTTCTTGTCCACTATCTGTCATCTTTAGTTGCCGGACTCTAAATTACCTATGTACATACCAAGGAGAGGGTTTTCTAAGTTGGAGAACTTGTTCCTAATCCTTTTCTCTGTGAATAAAATATGTTTAAAACAACTGATGACATTATCTAGGTTCCTAGTCTGCAGTGCAGACCCTGAAGCAAATTTACCCAATGTAGCCCGTGCAAGTGTAGAATGTGTGGCAAGTACAGGTTTCCACAGTTTCTGAAAATGAAGAAAGTCTCTGGGCTCCTTTTCATTGTATTTTATTTTAATTTTAAAACTTTTTGTCAGTTAAATATGTTCGTTTCAGAGACTAGCTGTTAGTCTACTGGCTTCCTTACTTTATATTGTAAATGGCAATGTACAAAAAAACACAAATTAGAAAAAAATACAAACAAACTAATAAACAAAACAAAAGAACCCCAAACGAAGAATATTTTTACAAAATGTTAGTTGGACTATTACATAGTGTCATATTATCAACTGTTGTTTTGCATCTTTAAACCCAGTTATAATTTATAATATATTTGAACTATTTAACGAGTATTGGTCATTATCTATTACCTCCAACATATTCAGTAAGTGGAAGTACCTGCTTCCTTCATTTTGAAACTCAAAATCTCCTTTTTACCAGTTTGTACCTCAATGACTGTTTCATTTGTGTAATGAGCGGCCATTGTCGGGGTGAGGTCACTAATGTGTGGCATACTGTTTAAAATCAGGGAGACCTTTAAGTGTTATGTGTAACGATTTGTGCATCGAAGTATACAAGCTGTGTGTTGAGTGAGTGAGTTTAGTTTTACGCCGTTTTAAGCAATATTCCAGCAATATCACGGCGGGTTACAAGAAATGGGCTTCACACATTGTACCCATGTGGGGAATCGAACCCGGGTCTTCGACGTGACGAGCGAACGCTTTAACCACTAGGCTACCCCACCACCCATAAAGAATATAGCTGACACAGTTCAACTAACTCTTGCAAAAACAACAGTAATATCAGTTTTCACGTTCCGAACTACTGTACACTACAGTCCGTTTGAGTCAGAAACGGACCGATGAATTGCAAATTTTATCATTGTACAAAATTGCCACATAAATATAAATAGTACACATGTTTATCATTTACTAATACCCAACAGCTTTCTTATATTTGAAAATTTTCCCGACTCCACCAAAAAAGTTCTTTAAGAAACTATCATTAAAATTTTGACACAGTTCACTATTTGTTACGAGGGAGGAGTACAGAGAAAGGGACAGCCAGGTGTGCGCGAAAGGATGGCGACGGCACAGCACAGGCTAATGAATCAATAACTTGGCGGGCACTTATGCACGTGCTTCTCGCACACCGCCACTCAAATAGGGGACAAATTACAACAGGCATTTGATGCAAGAGTGCATGCCCAAAGGGTGCAACATAGTCTCCTATGAAGGCATGTGCGTGCCCGACGTTCATGTATCACCGACAACCCCACTGCACGTCATTTAAAACAAACGAAACGCTGGACTAACGATATGTTTTCTAAGATTTTCAAATTTCGAATTTGACCCCCGATCTCTTCAGTGACCCAAATGCACCACAATCCCATCATACCAACCACTTGAATCCGTTATATCTGATCACCTACTCCACAGCAAATATGATAATATCATTTCCATTGGCCAGGACCATATGGATATGTCCTGATGATTCCCACTATCCCCTACATTTTGTGCATAGTATATGTTAAAGTTGAAAAAATTCTTCAAATTTACTGACGCTGGTTTTATCATATCGCAAGGTATGTTTCATGAGTAAAACACCGCACGTGTAAAACATAGCATGTGTAAAACATCAGATTGGTTTTATTTGTAATGTAAAGATTATTGAAAACAGGAACTAGGATTACGGGTGTCATTAGATTGCAACTCTTCTGGTTAATTGTACATAACATTCAGATCATGTTTATCGTATCATATCATGAATATATACACAAAGAACTTAGTTAAGCACCCCTGACATCTCACGATTGAATGAGCCCCGATCGTAACCCTTTGGAGCATATCTGGGGCATGATTGGTCGTTGTGTGCAAGAAAGAGATCCTCCTGTACAGAACCTGGCTCAGTTGGAAGCTGCTTTACACAAGGAATGTCGTACACTGCCCCTTCAGAGGACCAGGAGGCTGACAGGGGGTATGAGGAGGAGAGTACTGGCTGACATACAGTCACTTGGAGGTTACACTCGGTATTGACCTTGAAACACGCAAAATGACATTTCCAATGTTCACATTAACCAATAAAATTGACATTCCAGGGCCATACTTGTGCAGACATGGTTTTGTATGAAAATCAGTGGGTTTTGTTTTAATGAGCAATTATCATCATAAAATCAAAATGGATTCCAATCATTTTGTCATTTTATGAGCCGAAGGATCATACGGGTCAGAAAACCTATCATTGCAAAAATACATGGGGTGCTTAATTAAGTTCTTTGTGTGTATTATGACAGGATCACGTATTTACACATCTATCTTAAAGAGGTATCGATGTTTGTCTCTAATACACTGTATAGCACATGGTGGCTAACATGACAATAAGAAGGGACGAAGAACACAGCCTTGTCGAACCTCCAACTATTGCTGTGTAGCAAGAATCGAACGACCCCTCGGTCATGTGGATGAAACCACAGTTTAATTCAGCTCGACACTTCTCGTCACAGGCATTGACTGTTGTTTCTCCATTAGCCAGGACGGAATGGTGTCTGATATACTGATCAAGAAGAGATTTGTCTGTCTTGAAGGCCTGTATAATGTTATCAATTGAAACAGCCGAGAGATCAGACTGCCCGTACGCTTCGGTGGCTTTGTACTCTAGTTTCCAGTCAGAGGCGTTGTTTCTGTTGCTGGCAGTCAGGTTCATGTAATACTGGTGGATGTCTAGTGGGACTCCGTTTTGCTGGTTGTACTTTATAAGTCTGATGGCTGGGTTGTGGGGATCGCTGGTTACATCGTCATTCTTGTATCGCCAGGGGGTGAGTGATGGAGCCATGAACATTGGTACACCAGGACCTCCTGGAATAAACAGAATAGAACCTACCGTCATGCACAGGTCATCATAAACCGGTAGGTCAGCACCAACACCTATGCTCGTGAGTGAGTGAGTTTAGTTTTACGCCTCTTTTAGCAATATTCCAGCAATATCACGGCGGGGACACCAGAAATGGGCTTCACACATTGTATCCATGTGGGGAATCTAACCCGGCGTGACGAGCGAACGCTATAACCACTAGGCTACCCCACCGCTCCCCATGCTCGTGAGATTTACAAAAGGTGGTAAACGGGTAGACCAGCATCACTACGGGATTTCCTTCCACATTAAACAGACCTGCTGCGATATTACTGGAATAATGTTAAAAGCGGTGTTTAAACCACGCACAACATGTTATGCAATGTGTTCGTACTTTAAAGTGGGATGAATACCCACTTCAAGCACGAGTTTACAGACATAGACTAATTCCGTAATCTAATACTGAACATTATTGAAAACGCACCAGTCTAAAACTGTCCATATTTTCATCAAGATGGATTTCAATATGACAATGATCAATGAATATAACTAACATGAAGTCGAAGGGCATGTCCAGTTGAAAAAAATGCTTTAGAAACAAATTCCTGTCCACAGTATGACTCTTAATTCCAAAATGCATCAACATGCAGCCACGCCATGAAAAAAGCGCGAATTTCATTCTGAATTCATACTGACTGTGACATTAAAAGCAGGTGTATGAAAACCGATTCTCATTGCTTTACTAACGATTGTGAAACGAGGACAGAAATGCCGAAATAGAACGTGCACTAGGCATGATTCAGGTTGGCACCAGCAGCAGGGATATTGCTCGACAACTTGGACTTGGCCACTCCACCATCGTTAGGCTTCATAGACGACATCAGTAGACAGGCAGCACCCGTGACCTTCAATGACCTTGGCAACAACGTGTTACGACGCTCCATCAGGATCGCCATATTGACCTTGTCCATATCAGTGATTGAACACTGCCGACTGCAAGGACTGCTGCACTAGTTCAAGGTTGACGTGGGGGTCATCAGCGCTGACTCCATGCGACGCCGTCTACACGCTACAGGGCTCCATGCTCGACGTCCATACGTTGGACCAATTCTGACTGACAGTCACCGTAATGAGCGTATACAATGGGCTAGCAGGCATTTTCAGTAAAGGTTACAACAATGGCAAGGTGTGGTAGTCACTGACGAGTCACATCTTCATCTACGTAATGCTGACGGACGATTACGTGTTTGGCGTAGACGTGGTGAACGTTATGCTGATGAGTGTGTGGTTCAGACAGAACTTTGGGTGGTGGGAGTGTCATGGTCTGGGGTGGAATAAATTACAATCACAGGACTGCCTTCATGTCTGTCAAGGGAGAGTTAATGCCCTTTATTACCGAGGGCACATTCTTCAGAATCACATCGTATCTGTCTTCCATCACCACCAAGATGTCCATACTTTTTAACAGGACAACGCACGGGCACACACAACAAGACTTTCCATGCAGTATCTGGCCCAGCAACACATCCAGGTTATTCATTGGCCAGCACAGTCGCCAGATGTATCCTCCATGGAGCACTTGTGGGACGAAATTGGTCAAAGTCTTTCGCGGCGACAACAGATGCGAAACATCCGGAACTTGAGGCTGCACTACTGCAGAAGTGGAATGCCATCCTCAAGAACTCTATTCGGACGCTTATTGACTCAATGAGGGGACGTTGAACTGCATGTGTCAATGCAAATGGCGGTCACACGCGATATTGATTTTACGATTTGACCCCACGTGTGTTTGATCCTTTCTGACTGTGGAACATTTCAATGAATGAGCGCCTTTTCTGTGTTGTTGTTTTTGTCAGTTGTCCATCTGTTATTATCCACTCAAAAAATATCAATTCCTTACATGTGCTTTTAATAATCTGAACTTTTATAAGTGGTGCGTTTTCAATGATGTTCAGTATATATTCCACAATGAAAAAACAAACAAAACTAAAACAAAATGCAAAGCCGAATCTCCTTTGAGGTGTCATGTATCGTGTCAACATAAAGAGGACATGGAATACAAAACCGGTTTCTTTAAGTACGTAAATTTAAATAACACACCACTGGTAATAATTCAGTTATGACACCAAGTATTGACCAACCAGATCAATTATTCCTTGCACGAATGACGGGCTTCGACAAAAAGAATGGTGTCAGAGATTTATCCCTAAAGAGACTTTTGATAATACTTTTGATCTTGAAAATATCACTTGTTCAGAATATATTTATATGTAACGACTTTATCATAACCAAGATTAGCAGGACTCTTGTCACACAGGATTTTTTGATCACATCAGTGTTTCGATCGTAGCACTGCAGGTGATTGGGAGATGGGAAAAAAAGGTCTACCTACCACCAGACATTTGCAAGAGTTTGAATGCGTCGGCGTGGTTGTGACCGAAGAACATGCCCACGATGATGTCGGAGTATGTACGGCTGATATCTAGAAAGCGGGTGTTGTAATGGTTGTAAAACCATTGGACCTTCTCTGGGACGTGGAAGCCTGGAGGGACGTGGGCAGTCATCAACACCTTAAGCAGGGAAAGGTTTAAAGAAATAATTTAAGTAACGTTTTAAATGTGCGTTTTGAAGGATCTTCAACGACTTTCCAAAACACGTAACCCTAAACTGCAAAGAAACTGTGTTGCTTTGTAACATCAAGAAATCACCTTTTCTCCAGCAACCTTGGCGTTCTTGAGGACCGCCTCCAGCCAGGCGAACTGACCAACAGGGTCGGTCAGTGCAGCAGTCAGTTTGTCCGACGTGTAGTAAATGTTTGTGTTCAGTCCTATAATCCTCAGTCCCTGAGCCGTCTTTACTGTGTAGTAGGCGCCTGACAGATAAACATAAACAGAAACATAAGACTTTCGTAACAGAAAAGTGTATGCTTTAACCTTACATAAAGCAGTTTTTTACCTCTCAGCACAATGTGGGAGAAAAAATACAGGCAGATTGTACAATTCTGTGATCACTTTGCGGAACTATGACCAATGTCACATGTGTACACAGTGGGGAAAAACTACAGAATACCGGATAACTTCCGCCATTTTTGAAAACTTTAGAAACTGCGCAAAAAATGTGCACAACTCAACTCGAGTTTTCAGTACTTCGCTATCTTAATGTACTTACTTTTTAGCCCTCGGATATCCGTTACTCTCTTCTTTTAGGTTTGTTTAACTAATAAGGTTAGGGTTAGGGTTAGGGTTAGGGTTAGGGGGTTAGGGTTAGGGTTAGGGTTAGGGTTAGGTAACTTTCCCACGCTCAATCGCTCCAACTCCCTGAATTTCGAAGCTTCGTTATTTCAAAGACTCATATACATTTTTTTATTGTGATAACTTACCTTTCATTTTCAAAATCGTTGGTTAGTTTTACTGACCAGAAGTCGTCCCAAATTCTGATTTTAATGGTTATTTTTTTATTTTGATGCCCCCTTATTTTTTCGAATTTTGTGGTTTATCAAGTGCATGTGACACTAAACAATATGGCTGGTAGGTATCCGGTATTCTGTAGGTGTATCCACAGCGGTTGAACCATGGGAGAGGCGTTACGTCAGTAATGTTAGTAGGGCCACAACTCTCTGATCACTTTGCGGAACCCTGACCAATAGCACATCTGTACAATCGGTTGAACCACGGGAGTGGTGTTACTTCAAAAAAACTCCAAACATTCTACTGTTAATGACTTCTTCCGATTATATGACGTTAGACAGATCCAAGTAGACGTTTATCAAGAAACTATGAATATAATTTGGAAACATTCTGATAATATTATCTTTCCAACTTGGAAATAGGTTTGTCTTAGACTACCTTTACGGAAGTTCGCCATCTGTTCTGCATCGCCAATCCAGTCTTCCCAGAGTTCCGCAGTGGCGTTGTACAGGAGGTGCGGTGTGTCTGGGAGCTGGTCGGAAGGATACCAGTCGTGGTTCCCCATCGTGGCGTAGACCTTGACCCCTGGGAACGCCGTCTTCAGGGCGTCAGTGATACTGCTGAGGATGTGCACGACGTATGTCTCATTGGTGTACTGATCTGCGATGTGGGCCACGTTATCACTGTAACAAGCAATGGAAATACAGATAGATAGTATAGCTATGTTGTAAGGCATTTGCGCTTTGTTTAGTCTATACGGACCAGGGGTGGCTGGAGAGGGTGTTGTGATGATAAGATGGAGTGTACCTTCTAAAGTACTCACGGAAATTGAAATGAAATGATTTTTGGCCTTTATTTCGAAGTTTTGAACACAACTGAAGTTTCATTCTTAAATATTCTATGAATATCGTTTTTTCCAACTTTTGTTTTCACACTCTTTGTAAAATCATCCGAAATAGACGACTTTACAGGAGTGCAAATCGTGTCATTTTAACCTCTTGGAATTTTATCAAAGTCACAATGTACGTTTCTGATGCAAGCTATAGTATGCAAATGAGATGTAATCTCCATAGGTTCGCGTACATGACATATTTTATGAAAAACGTCATATACTATTTATCCTGTATATCCTAATTGATATACAAAATAATTGATTTAGGGATTTTCTCATTACATATTTTATGCCTGTACTCTTGTTGAAAGTTTGCTATATTTACGAGTTCGTTCATACTTAGCCTTGATTGTCAATTGCGAAATCGCTATGGCAACGCACGTGCATCTTCCCGTCTAAACAGTGCAGCAGGTAGTTGTTACCACCCATTGTTGATTATGACGTAAGTTATAACATGTTTCTAAATTTGTTGATAATATGCAAATTTTTGTAAAATGGTATTTTGGATGATGATAAAGAGGACCAAATTAAAAGGCTTAGTTGGGAAAAACATAGCTATTTTAATATTTGTTAAACTACCTTAATGAAGTTATAAACAAATAAAAGCCAAAAACATTTAAAAAAATATTTCTATTTCCGTGAGTACTACAAACCCGATCCCTCGTTCGCAAAACCTCAACCTACTGGATCGGATGTTTCGCCTCAGTAAATTGCAGATGTCATCTTACTTTGACGGCGTTGAAGGTTGCTCATAATATCCATCACTAGATTGTCTGATCCATGTTACCTTCGTTACAGTCCGCCGTCATATCACAGGATTCATCTGAGCACCGCGTTTAACAACACGGCAAGCAAAAGAACAAAATACATATTAATTAGTTTTGACAGAGCACGTATTTTCACAATCAACACGCCCATGCTTATCTGCACAGCCAGGATTACATACACTGTATCTTCGTCGCGAAAATGATTTGATCGTGGTCTTCTCTCATGCGTGCAGAGTTCTCTGACTTGGATCACTCATGTCATCGTATCACAAATGAGTAAATCGATACTCATGCAGTTGATCACTGGATTGTCTGGTCTAGACTCGACGTAAACTGAATGCGGCGTAAATCTAAACCCAACCGCTCACTCGTGCAGAATTTCTGTCGCGCATTGACTTGACCACCACAACAAGACAAAAACTCACTCTTCATGACAAGGATTCTCCATACATATAGACCTGACTTAATAATCGAGAACACGTTCTAGTTTACCATCAATATATATTTCAGTCAGAGGCATACACTACGAATCAGAAGAATAAAATATATGAATGTTTGCCTGAAAAATACGTTATTTGTGCTATTAAGAAGGAATGAAGTCCTTATACAACCCAGATGGTTTATCCAGGAAGAGTGCAGTTTGAATTCTAATCACCACTGTTGCAAAAATACATGTTATGTCGTGAATGGAGAATGTAATCGTTTTGAGGGTAGGTAAATCTTTATTATTTGCTTAATTTGGAATCTACTTCGGGATGTGATGGGTTTGGAGAAGTGTTCTCAGGGTGCCCGAATCACGATCTATTTCAGAGCCCTTGAAACCAAGACTCGTGTTGCCAGTGGTCAGTTGAGGCACAGTTCTGCCGAACTGTTACCACAACTGTTTTAACAACGATCCTTCTTTTAATAGCACATTGCGTTTCAACAACGATCCTTTTTTTAAAAGCACATTATGCCCTTATCGCGTTTCATCAACGATCATTTTTTTAAAAGCACCTTGCCCACTTGTCGGGTTTCAACAAGGATCTGTTGTGAAAAAAGCACATTGTGCCCTTGTCGCGTTTCAACAACGATCCTACTTTTAAAAGCACCTTGCGCACCTGTCGGGTTTCAACAACAATCCTTCTTTTAAGAGCACCTTGTCGGGTTTCAACAACGCTCCTTTTTAAAAAAGCACATTGTGCCCTTGTCGCGTTTCAACAACAATCCCTTTTTTAAAAGCACCCTGGACAGATTTACACCAAATATCCACGCATTCTGGAACACTTGGACTTCCTGCAAGATTATACAAAGGGCTGAGTTCAAGCCATGTACGCACGTTCTTTGTGTAAAGGTTTCAAACACTGTCAGCAAGTATGACTCCACCACCGATATTTTGACATAAAATACTGATTCGAATTAATAAGTGATATTTTGGAATCAAATGAATATCAAGCATCTTTACCCAGTCCAGAGGATGAAGTCGACGTCTCTCTCTATGTCGGCCATGGCGTTGATGCTGTCGAGTACGAGCCGCCAGGGGGAGTCACACCAGTAGTCGCCATAGATACCACGAACCGGAACTTCGTCATTACAGGACCGCATCTCAGACCAGTACGTTGTGTCGTAATGATAGTCCGTGATGTGCCAGAAGTAACCTTAGAAAAAGTCAAGTTGCTTCTGAATAACCACATGTATCAGTATAATCCTGACGTGTTAGTCAACATTTACATCTTTATAGATATAGAATTAATCGTCAATACTTGGTACATTGGGAGGTGGTTAGGTAGCCGAGTGGTTAAAGCGTTCGCTCATCACGCCGAAGACCCAGGTTCAATGCCCATCATTGTTCAGTGTGTGAAGCCCATTTCTGTTGTCCCCCTCGTGATATTGCTGGATTACTGCTATATATGTGGCACGGCCACAGGGTGAGTGAGTGAATGAGTGAGTGAGTGGGTTGGTGGGTGGGATTGGGTGGCATGGGTGAGTGAATGAGTTTAGGTTTACGCCGCACTCAGAAATATTCCAGCTATATTGTGGCGTCCTGAAAATAATCGAATCTGGACCAGACAAGCCAGTGATCAACAACATGAGCATCGATCTACGCAAGTGGTATACGATGACATGTGTCAACTAAGTCAGCAAGCCTGACCACCCGCCTCTTACGACAAGCATGGGTTACTGAAGGCCAATTCTAACGCGAATCTTCACGTCGTGTTTTCAGAGATAGGGAAAGAAGAGTGTGATCTGATTAGTCAGGGCTCTACCAAAGATGTGGTTCGCACAAAGGAGAGAGTATGGATAATTTGACTTGCATCAGTTACAGTACGCTGCTCATTCCATTGCATGATTTTTAATAGCCACGCGTCACAAGTACACTTCTTTTCACCTGTATATATAGGTAAGGATGATGAGGTGTCGCCTAAAACTCTCACTCACTCACTCACTCATTCACTCACACTTCAACAATTATTAACATCACGACAGCAAGTTACTACTTTAGCCCAGACCCGTGAAGATCCGGGTTAGAATTGATCATCAGTGACCCATGCTTGTCGTAAGAGGCGACTGACGGGGATCGGGTGATCAGGCTCGCTGACTTGGTTGACACGTGTCATCGTATCCCGATTGCGTAGATCGATGCTCATGCTGTTGATCCCTGGATTGTCAGGTCCAGACCCTATTTTGTACAGACCGCCGCCATACAGCTGGAATATTGCTGAGTGTGGCGTAAAGCTAGACTTACTCACTCACTCTAGCCCAGTAAAGTGGTTGATAGCATGAAGCCTTTGAGCGAGGGACGGTTCTATATGTTTGTAGCGGTTGGGTAGCCTCGTGGTTAAAGCGTTCGCATGTCACGCCAAAGGCCCGGGCTCCCCACATGGACTCAATGCGTTAAGCCTGGTGTCCCCCGCAGTGATATTGCTGGAATATTGCTTAAAGCAGTGTAAAACACGTTTCACCTACTCATTCACATGATAATGATAATAATGATAATCATGATGATGATAATAATGATAATCATGATGATAATGATAATCATGATGATGACAATCTAGCTCTCTGCTTACTTTGCATTCCCGGGAATATTCCCTTCGAGGTGTTCAACGTCTGCCCCCTTGCGCACAGGGTTACACAAACGTCTTTTAACGACTCGATTAATGTTAAACAGTACATTAATAGGTTAATTGGGTTTCGGTACGCACTGTGAGGAGAAGAAAGTGCCAAATATATTCAGTGGAATGCGTGACTGGTTTGCGAGACCGGGTACATTTAAGGGTGGGGTTTGGTTGGCATTACCCTCACCAGATTATACCCCGGGGTAAACTATAGGCTAGCCCAGTTTATACCCCGGGGGTATATTCTGGACCAGGCCAAAGTATACCCCTCCAGCCCAGCCTATACCCCTAAACAATTATGTTTACAATTCACTCAATATGAGTGTGTGACTCCGGGCTGGAAACCATCCTCGATCTACGCAAAGGCATCTGTTTCACTGTTTCCGACAATATCTCCAATGCACAGGATCGCCAGAAAGAAAACTACGATCGACGGCACACCAGCAACAAGGAGATAGCTGTTGGATCAACAGTGTACATCAAGAATAACCGACGAGTCCAGAGGATGGGAGCCAAGATGGAGCCACGCTGGACTGGACCATACTCCGTCGCCGAGACCTTGACCAAAGGTCGTGTGAAGCTACAGAGCGTGAAAACCAACAAAATCCTGAACAACACATACCACGCCAGTAACCTCAAAATCTACTCCAGTGACCCACCCACTAACAACAAAGCCGAAAGCCCCAGTGATTCTGTTGACGATCCGAAGCATCGAAAAAGACTCAGAGATGAACTGGAGTCAGGCGACCATACAGACCATACTACCACACAAATCAAGTCAACCCGTTTGTTCAACCCTATCCCCCAAAATGCTCGAAGGATTTTGGCTGCTGCATAAGGCCTGAACTCTTCAAAGGACATTTATTACGGAAGATCAACAGACTTGACAGCACCCCGACGGACATACAGAACCAAATGCGACGGCATCTGCTACTTCCGCTGCACCAGTTACAGCCTGACAGGATCCGAAGACAGTCACAGCACTATCCGAGATCGAGTGGTTCAGCATATGAACAATGACATAAATAATGAACTAAAACATTTCCTGAACCAAAATGTCAATGAGTACATCACTAATTCAGGAATTTCACGAGATGGAGTGTGGGCAACAGATGCAGAAGTTATGTCAACAGCAAGTCTGTTACGATGTGACATTTACATTTACAGTACAGTTGGTCAGTCAATGCAATGGCTGACATACCCTGCCAGATTCAGCTTGAAAACCCAGACTGATTATGCTTTGTACCTGGAGAATGTATCGGACCATTTCAATGTTGTAACCAGTGTTTAATTGTGTGAGAAGTACAATGAAATTATAGTAGTATCCTTAATCATTTGTTTTCTGTAGGGGTATAATCTGGGCTGGGGGTGTGTGTGTGTGTGTGTGTGTGTGTGTGTGTGTGTGTATGCTATGGCCTAGTCCAGAATATACCCCGGGGTATAAACTAGGCTAGCCCAGGTTATACCTGGGGTATAGTCTGGGCTAGACCAGTTTAACCCACGGGTATAGTCTGACACAGGGGTATACTCTGGCCTGTTTGGCAACACATTCGTGACCAACTCGAGGTTACGGAAAGGGGCGAGTGGTGACGAATGCCGGCAACAGTGATGAACCCATTCGTCAACACTGGCCCATTTCCGTAACCTCAAAGTAGAGGCTTGTTCCGGAATAACACGAGTTGGTCCGAACGTCATAAACCTTACATAACTGTCACACAGTTTTCGACTGTATTCTTCACATCGAAATATATGCCAGTTTTGTGATGCACCCGTTTTCACATGCGGTCGTCATGTTGTGTGAAGGAGAACACACCTCTCCGAGGACTTCCGTGTATAAGAGTGAGTGAGTGAGTTTAGTTTTACGCCGCTTTTAGCAATATTCCAGCAATATCACGGCGGAGGACACCAGAAATGGGCTTCACACATTGTACCCATGTGGGGAATCGAACCCGGGTCTTCGGCGTGACGAGCGAACGCTTTAACCATTAGGCTACCCCACCGCCCCTCTGTGTATAAGAAAATCCTAAAGGGAGGGAAAACCTGTTAGGGGACTTTAATGAAAAAGTCAAACCTCTAACCAGGTTTTACAACTGGTAAAACCTTTAATTTGAGGTTATTCCAAGGTTTTAAGCTACCTCTTCAATAACGGATAAGGGTTAGGTTTATAAACGAACTGAAGGTGGCGGGACCCGGCCACACAACATTTACAGTTAACTCTTTAACTATCACTACCCATTTGCATCCAGTTGTAATACCGGAAATATCCGAATGGTCTCAAATGGTTCAGAAACAAATTTGGAAACGTAACGCTCCTAAGTTGTGGGATGCGGGGTGTTGGTTTAGAGATGGGTGTTGTGAGGCAGTGGGGTTTTGGGGTTGGGATGGATGTTGTGAGCTTGTTGGATGCGGGGTTGTGGTTGTGAGATGGGGATGGGTATTATGAGGCTGTGGGGTTGGGAATAGGTGTTTGTGGGGCTGTGGTGTTTGTGGTTTGTGGATGGGATGAGTGTTGTGTTGTGAGGTTGAGACATGCGGGGTATTGGGGTTGGGGATGGGTATTGTGAGGTTTTGGGGTGAGGAAAAGGTGTTTGAGAGGCTGTGGGGTTATGTGGTTTGGGGTTGGGATGAGTGTTGTGTTGTGAGGCTGAGACATGCGGGGTACTGGGGTTGGGGATGGGTATTGTGAGGTTTGGGGGTTAGCAAAAGGTGTTTGAGAGGCTGTGGGGTTATGTGGTTTGGGTTTGGGGTTGGGATGAGTGTTGTGTTGTGAGGTTGAGACATGCAGGGAATTGGGGTTGGGGATGGGTATTGTGAGGTTTTGGGGTAAGGAAAAGGTGTTTATGAGGCTGTGGGTTGGGGATGGGTGTTGTGAGGTTGTGAGATTTGGGGTTGAGGATTTGGGGTAATAATGATAAATGAGCCCTGACTATTGTTTAGTATATTAAGAATCCAGTCTGGACTAAATACTAACCTATATATTCAATGAATATATGAATATACGTTCATACTCTATCACCCTGACGCATAACATTACATCTAGGACATTCAAACCCTGCAAGCAAACATCCAGGAGTAGGACCCGGGGTCACTACAGGCACGTATCTTAATAGGGGAAGGTATTTGGGTCTCGGAACGCTCGCGAGACTCGCTATTCTGGATTTTTGACTACGGTTCGAGCGTGTTTACACACTTTAATATAAATATCGTGACACTGTGTGATGACTTGAATAATACCTGAAGGTCGCGAGGCTTCTCCACGTTATGAGGAGACCAGGTTTTGAGGTAGCCTCTCTCAAAACACCGACGACACTGGAACGGCGTAAAACCATGACGTGAAGCAGCGAGTTTAGTTTTGCGCCGCTTCTAGCACTATTCCGGCATTTTTTACGGCGCAGGACGCCAGAAATGATCTTCACAATTTGTGCCCGTGTGGGGAATTCAATCCAGGTCTTCGCCGTGTTTAGTGGACGCTTTAACCACTAGGCTACCCTACCGATCTGCTTTTGCAAGAAGCAAAGAAGGAAGTTTGAGCTTTCATTGCATTCATCATATGTTTTGCAAGAGAGTGTGATAACTTTTAAAACAACACAGTCGTACCTGTTTGCCTGTTATATCACAACCGCCTGTAAATAATTAATCGGACGTGTGATAGATAAACCAGTGGTTGATAGAATGAGCACATACTAAGGGGTTGACTTGACTTGATCTTGAACCTGATCCATAGTCTCCCCTTGCGACCCGCCACGTAATGCTGTGGACATAGCGCAGATCACCACGAGAATCTCTACATCAAAATGTCTCAGGGCAATACATATTATTACTAAAGAAATAAGCCACAGACACAATATGTGGATGAAAAGCAATGCAGCAATGCAGCAGAAACAATTGCCCGAGTTAGAAAAAAGGGGTGTACTCTTGATTGCATGTTTCTAAACTCGTCGAGGTACCAGGGTGTTGAAAGGTTTGAAAACCAGAGAACCAAACATTCAATCTCCAATAACACATGACAGTCATGAGTGGCGTGTTTACACAGAGTATCCAATGTCAGTAAACAATGTAAACGGGAGCTCTTTGTATAATCCAGAGGATCTAAAATTTATTTGAAATGTATTTAGTATTTTATTAGTGCTGAAAGTTCCATGCAATGAAACATACTTACCTACCTTTATTCATATGTAAAGTTTGGATGATTAGAGATGGTATTACAGTAGTCTGCTGTTATACTGGAATGTGATCACTTGTCACTGAAGCAACCGGTCATTTTTTAAAACTCGAATGCAGAGCACATTTACACCACGATAGCTGAGAACTCTCTTTCCTCATTCTACAGAGCACATACACCATACCTATTTTCAAACCCTGCGTTGTTCACTTCTTTTTCTGCAGAACCCATACGCTGATTTAACTGTGTTGACTGTCCCTTTCTGCAGAACCCAGACGCTGATTAATCTGTATTGACTGTCCCTTTCTGCAGAACCCATACACTCATTAACCTCTGTTTACTGTCCCTTTCTGCAGACACTGTTATTTCTCTCCCTTCCCCCCTCTCTAGAACACGGGCACAACCATCTTCCTTCACCTTGCTTCAAAGCAAAAACATCGGTATCTCTCTCTGCTTCTTCTCCACAGATAACAGAAGCTCTTTTCTCCTCACTACAAACACACCACTCTCTCTTTCTTCCATTCTCTGCAGAACTCATTCAGCACCTTCTCCCTTTCACCCCTCGCCGCAGAACACAGGCATTCCCCTTTCCTCCTTTTTAATCGTCGTATATTCTCATTATATCGCAATACAAGAACACGTATTTCATGTTAATGTTAAATAACTTGTTTTCTGGTTTCGATATGTTTTGTACACACACTAATAATGAAAAAATCCTTCATCTCACCTTCTTGTGCACCGGCAGATGTTGAATATAACACAAGTATACAAAACAGTTTTATCCAACCGTAGTACATTCTGCTCCGTGTTGCGTGATCTAACATCACTATCCCAGGTCACTTAATCCGTCGTACTGTCGTCCCAGTCACGTGAGACGAGGCGGTGTGCAAAAGTACATTAACTGTGACCCACAAGCCGAACAAAATGTAAGTTAGATCAAGATGAATCAAGCATACCTGACTGCTCCAACAGGATGGTCAACAACTCTACACAAACATCTTTGGAAGAGGAGAGGTGGGGTAGCCTAATGGTTAATGCGTCCGCTCGTCACGCTGGAAGACCGGGGTTCGATTCCCCACATGGGTACATTGTGTGAAGTCCATATCTTGACTGACTGACTGAGTTTGGTTTTACGCCGCTTTTAGCAATATTCCAGCAATATCACGGCGGGGGACACCAGAAATGGGCTTAACACATTGTGCTCATGTGGGGAATCGAACCCGGGTCTTCGGCGTGACGAGCCAACGCTTTAACCACTAGGCTACCCCACCGCCCCAGTCCATATCTTGTGTCCCCCTGCCATGATATTACTGGAATATTGCTAAAAGCGGAGTGAAGCCATACTCAATCACTCTTTTGAAGAATAGAGGTAATCCTTTTGTCACTGAGCCCATCCTGCTTCCCGGTAAGCACTTTACCCGGAGTCTCTACATCATGCCGTTATTATGTGAGTGAGCTTAGTTTTACGCCGCACTCAGCAATAATCCAGCTTATGGCGGCGGTCTGTAAATAATCGAATCTGGACCAGTCAATCCAGTGATCAACAGCCTGAGCATCGATCTGCGCAATTTGGAACCGATGACATGTGTCAACCAAGTCAGCGAGTCTGACCACCCGATCCCGTTAGTCGCCTCTTACGCCTCTTGGGTTATTGAAGATCAATATTCTAACCCGGACCGTCACGGGTCGCCGTTATTATATTGAAGCGTTATGCGACTCGTTGGTAACTTAACATTTAAACCTTCAGATAACAGATCTTTTAGGAGTATTGTATAGTTTGTGTCAATATTATGATTTCTCAGTGTTTCAGTTGGGGCATGGAGTCAAAAGGTGTAGAGCACCGCTATTCGCTGTGTAGAGTTGCGTCCCTTGGGCACGCCAAACATCTGCCATTGCGGGTTCAAATCCCGGTTGGGATTGAGTTTTTAGTAGGGCTCTCACGAGTCCAAAATTTGGGACTCGAGTACTCGAGGTGTGAGACCCGACTCGGACCCGAGTACCCGACAATTTGGATGCTTATCTGAAACCAACATTCAAGCATACACGTAGCTGTTCCAACTTCCAATCTACGAATAATGCAACATGTATATGTGAATCCAAACGTTCCTGAATAAAGCAATTGATATTCAATGTCAATGGAAGTATCTATTACCTTTTTATTTGCAAACAGAATGTGAAGGCAACGTAAGTGTCACTGTGACCCAGTTCTACGCGATCAATTATGTGATTAATATTCATGAGCTGGGCCGGTGATACCTTATTACGCCTGTAAATGCTGTAATATGATTGGATGTGTCCGGGAAAAGAAACCAATCAATGTACTTCTCTTTTCTTTTGGTTTTAAGTTTGACTGCGCTTTCAAGATTATCTAATATTAATATGTCGTTGCAGTTATGACATATTAGCAACTTTTAAACATTCACCTGGACGATAAGTCACATAATCAATTAACCTTAATCACGGTTAAAATGCGGCAAAAACACGTTCCAAAGCTGGAAGATACATAGATAAAGCATTCATTGATTGGTGCTGCATTAGATACTAGTATCTTGTAAAGATGGATCGACTATGGAACTTAAAGAATATGTAAAACAGGATTGATGTTTATTTGAGACTTCTTATAGTGAAAACGGTTTGGTTTCAAACTAAAGACTAACCATTTATTGAGTAACACTACGCTGTATTTCTTCTTCCGAAACTCTGCTGAACGGAGATCACGTCAATGGTATTCATTGTGATTAAAAAATTTCACTATTAAGGATATAGGTCTCCAAGTGTGAATGTTATTTTGAATGCGTATGTATGTGTTGATTGTTGAATATGTAACACTGAAATACGCTGGATAAGAACGACTGAATATCTATGTAGAAAACAAGTTGTTCAAACATAGGTATAGTGGGCAGGGACAGTGATACAGCCGTGAGTGGTTACGCTTGTCCACGCGTCCGTAGTTAGGGCAACAGCAGGTACTGTTTTGGGTACTGATATTTTGTTCTCCTTGCAAACTTCATTCGACTTTATGAGGTAGTTGTGAATTGTCGCAGTACATGGGACCTGGTAATTTGGGTTCAACGGTTCACAGAAAGCCCTGAAACCCTCCCCTTTAACAAGACTTAATGGTCGCATATCCTTAACGCACATAAGCATTGCTTTTTGCTTATACCTTCATACCATTTCCTGTCAACAGGCTTGCGACTTTTGCTATCAAACTTACTGCCCCAGCGTTGCTTGTTGAGCTGGTTTTCTGTCTACAGTGCTTATTGTGGGTGCTTACAGGACAAATGCTTGCGTAACTAAGGGAAACGCCACAAAGACGGCATTTCGTATTTTGGCCACTAAATCAAGATAAAAATGCGTCCAGACATTGGATTTTTTCTCACGATCATTCATCTTGATTGCATGAGATGTTTAGAGGTATCTCCCCTGCGAGTCCTCGAGTCCATTCAATTGGACTCGAGTCCTGTTTTACCCGACTCGGCCCCGAGTACCCGAGTACTCGTGAGAGCCCTAGTTTTTAGTCTACCTGTTCTCGCTGTTTATGCCAAAGTGTTAAACGTCTATGAACGGCATTCTTTTCTCTCACTCAAAGTGACATAACGTGGCACACAAGGAATACTGTTTAAAGCGACCATAATCCACTCACTCAACCCAGTATTATTTCGGACAGACCCGTGAAGATCTGAGTTAGAATTGATCTTCAGTAACCCATACTTGTTTGTTTGTTGTTTAACGCCGCACTTAATATTCCAGCTAAATGACGGCGGTCTGTAAATAATCGTGTTTAGACCAGATAAACCAGTGACAGACAGCATGAGCATTGATCTACTTATTTGGCATACAGTGACCTGTGCCAACGAAGTCAGCAAGCCTGGCCACCAGATCCCGTTAGTCGCCTCTTACGAAAAGCATGGGGTTTTGAAGACCAATTCAAACCCGGATCTTCACGGTTCCAATGTGATTGGTGAGCGGAACTGGCTATATTGTACAGTGGGGTCATCTGGATATGAGTACAGATATCTTGACAGGGCCATGTCAAGTTAGATGATTTAGGTTAGACGTGTAGATCAATCTACTCCACAGAGCGTGCGGAAATCACGTCTACTTTAGCTACATCAGAAGGTCTTTATCAGTACAAGCCACTTCAGACGCATGTGACAGCTAGTTACATCATCAACGCCATCATCCATTCAGTGGAGTGGGGCGGTCGTTGAAGATGACTTATGGCTACTAAAAGAGACTTCCACATGCTTCATGAACTGTAAATGTGAATGCAAAACGTGAATTTGCTAAAGCACATGTTGTTTTCTAACGCCACATATTCCGCCAAGGTTATGTATACCATGTCAATAAAAAACCAAAAGAATAAGGAGAAAGTTGTTTATTTGTCATTGTCTCTAGCATATTAACCAAGAAACATCTCCAGCTCAAGATTGGTGAGAACGGTGACTTTAAGAAATCAATTGCAAACTGCCGCTGAAATAGTGAGTGAGTGACTATGGTTTTACGCCGCTTTTAGCAATATTCCAGCAATATCACGGGGGACACTAGAAATGAGCTTTCTACATTGTACCTATCTGGGGAATAGAACCCGGGATTTCAGCGTGACGAGCAAACGTTTTAACCATAAGCCTACCCCATCCCCCTGCCATTCAAATAGGGAACCGATTACAACAGGCATTTGCTGCAAGAGTACATGCCCATACGCTGGCATTTGCGTGCACGACGTCCACGTGACATCGAAAAACTCACCGCACGTCATTTAAATCCGAGGAAACGCTGGTCTAACGATTTGTTTTCTGAGTATTTCCAAGATTTTCAAATTTCGAATTACAAACCGAGGAAACGCTGGTCTAACGATTTGTTATCTGAGTATTTCCAAGATTTTCAAATTTCGAATATGCCCCCCAACCTCTTCAACGACCCAATGCGATACCATCTCATCATACCAATCATTTGAATCCGTTATATCTGATCACCTACTACACAGCAGATATGACCACATCATTTCCATGTGGATATGTCCCGATGATTCCCAATATCCCCTATATTTTTGCATAGTATATATAAGTTGACTGACTTTGGTTTTATCATATTGTAAGAATGATATGTTTCATGCGTAAAACATCAGATTGTTTCTATTTGTCGATAATAAAGATTTGTGCAAACAACAGGGGCTAGGATAACATGTCAATCATGGGAGTGATTTGTTTGTAACTCTTCTGGTTAATTGTACATAACATCCAGATAATGATTATTGTATCATATTATGATTACATTATAATAAGATCACGTATTTACACATCTATCTTAAAGAAATGTTTCTCTCTAATACACTGTAAAGCACATGGTGGCTAACATGACAATAAGAAGGGACGAAGAACACAACCTTGCCGAACCTCCAACTATTGCTGTGTAGCAAGAATCGAACGACCCCTCGGTCATGTGGATGAAACCACAGTTTAATTCAGCTCGACACTTCTCGTCACAGGCATTGACTGTTGTTTCTCCATTAGCCAGGACGGAGTGGTGTCTGATATACTGGCCAAGAAGAGATTTGTCTGTCTTGAAGGCCTGTATAATGTTATCAATTGAAACAGCCGAGAGATCAGACCTCCCATACGCTTCGCTGGTTTTGTATTCAAGTTTCCAGTCAGAGACGTTGTTCCTGTTGCTGGCAGTCAGGTTCATGTTGTACTGGTGGATGTCAAGTGGGACTCCGGTCTGCTGGTTGTACCTGATAAGTCTGATGGCCGGGTTGTGGGGATCGCCGAATTCATCGTCATTCTTGTCCCGCCAGGGGGTGAGTGATGGAGCCATGAACATTGGTACACCAGGGCCTCCTGGAATAAACAGAACAGAACCTATCACTACTGTCATGCACAGGCCATCTTAAACCAGGTCTTCACAAACCTGTGGCTCAGCACCATACCTTGCTCATGAGTGAGTTTAGTTTTACGCCGCTTTTAGAAATATTCCAGCAATATCACGGCGGGGGACACCAGAAATGGGCTTCACACATTGTACCCATTTGGGGAATCGAACCGTGACAAGCGAACGCTTTAACCACTAGGCTATCCCACTCCTCCCCATGCTCGTGAGATTTACAAAAGGTGGTAAACGGGTAGACCAGCATCACTACGGGATTTCCTCCCACATTAAACAGACCTGCTGCGATATTACTGGAATAATGTTTAAACGGTGTCTAACCCGAAACTTGTTATGCAATGTGTTCGTACATTAAAATGAGATGAATACCCTCTTCAAGCGCCAAATTCTTTAATTTGATATATTGCAACACGAAAAAACAAAACAAAATTAAAATGCAAAGCGGTATAATGTATCAGTTCAACTTATAGAGGACGCAGAAAACCTATTTTTAAATATACTTAACAAAGAAGTTATGAGCCATATAATACTTTGATATTGAAGATTGGGCCATGGTCCTTATCTTTTTATGATGAGTATACATGAATAGTACAGCCACGACACCCAGTATTAACCAACCAGATCAATTATTCCTTAGAAAATGAGTGACAGTTTACGTCATCCGGTTACCTTACTGCCCTTTGAGTAGGGCTTCTAATAATACTTCATGACCCTGAAATTCTCCATTGTTCAGTATTTATTTATATGTGAGTGAGTTGGTTTTTTACGCCGTTTGTAGCAGTATTCCAGCAATATCACGGCGGGGGACCCCAGAAATGGGCTAAACACATTGTATTACCATAACCAAAGGTTAGCGCAGGACTCTTGACATGTGACAACCAAGTCAACCGCCTGACCACCCGATCCCATAAGTCGCCCCTTACGACAAGCATGGGTTACTGAAGATCAATTCTAACCTGGATCTTCACGGATCAGTTAATAAATAAAAGTCATGCTACCTACCACAAGACATTTGCAAGAGTTTGAATCCGTCGGAGAGGTCGTGACCGAAGAACATGCCCACCATGATGTCGGCGTATGTACGGCTGATGTCAAGAAAGCGTGTGTTGTAATGGTTGTAAAACCATTGGGCTTTCCCAGGAACGTATATGCCGGGAGGTATGTGGGCGGTCATCAACACCTTCAACAGAAACATGTTAAAAGAATTTAGTTAACGTTTTAAACGTCCAAAACATGTAAGCTTGAACTTCAAAGAAACTGTGTTGCTGTGTAACATCAAGAAATCACCTTTTCTCCAACAGCCTTGGCGTTCTTGAGGACCTCCTCCAGCCAGGCGAACTGACCAACAGGGTCGGTCATGTCAGCGGTCAGTTTGTCCGACGTGTAGTAAATGTTGGTGTTCAGTCCTATAATCCTCAATCCTTGAGCCGTCTTCACAGTGTAGTAGGCACCTGACAGATACAGTCCACACAGTTAATATAAACATCAGCCTTCGTAACAGACAATTGTTTGCTGTAACCTTACAGAAAACAGTTCTTTACCTCTCAAAAAGTACTGACAGATTGTACAATTCTGTGATCACTTTGCTCAACCATGACCAATGTCACATCTGTACAGACAGTTGTTGAACCACGTCAGAGGTGCTACTTCAGTAATGTCAGTAGGACAAAAAAAGAAAACTCCCAAAATACTATGTTATTATTATATAGCACACATATCACGCAACTAGTACATCCTCAACGTGCTGGAGCGTTCCCTTGATCAACGGATGTCGTTTTTCTTTCATTCTTTAACCAACTCATCTCCCTGGGAGTTTTCAGCTCATGCAGCCTGTTAGGCGCAGCGAGTTATCGCACATCCTCACCCTCACAAGGTACCCATTTGCAGTTGGGTGAACTGGGACACATAGTCACAGTATTTTGTCCAATGATAAAGCACGTTACTATACTCACAACTAGGTGTCTGCACGTGTTCGTGTGTATACCATTTGGTCACCTACCATCGGATGAGTGGGTTCTTTTAAGTGCACAGGGTTGTGTACTGCACACTAGGGGTTGTGACAAAACTGAAAGAGCCTGCTAGTAGTATTAGCTCCAAGGTTTTAACACTCGGTCACAAGTTGGGATCAATCCAGGCACCTTGCTCTTACCAGCGCGGCGCCTTAGACAGCTCGCCGACCTTACTACTGTTAATGACTTCTTCCGATTATATGACGTTAGACAGATCCAAGTAGAAGTTTATCGAGTGTCAAAGAGGACCTATAAATCTTAATTTGGAAACATTCTGATAATACTGTCTTTCCAACTTGGAAATAGGGTTGTCTACCTTTACGGAAGTTCGCCATCTGTTCTGCATCGCCAATCCAGTCTTCCCAGAGTTCCGCAGTGGCATTGTACAGGAAGTGCGGTGTATCTGGGAGCTAGTGGGGGATGGTGTGCACCTTCCTAGACTCGATCCCTAGTTCGAATTCGACCTACTCCATCTGATGTTTCGCCACCGTGACTTGCAGATGATAGCATGCCATCATACATGACGGCTTTGAACGTTTCTTATACTAGACTAGATTGTCTTATCCATGATATTTTCTTTACAGTCCGCCCTCATATTGCAGGTATTTAACAACACACCAAACAAACAAACAATATACAGAAGTATTTAATATTGACAGAGCACGTACTTTGGCAATCAATACGTCCATACGCATGTGAACCTTCTCATTGTCTAGCTTAGTATAATACATATCTTGGCTCTTCGTTGCGTAAGTGACTTCACATAGGCAAACTCTCAAACCACTAACTTCGGTCAGAATTTCTGTTGCCATGAGCTTCAACTCAATAACAAAACAGAATCTCTCTTCATGACAAGGGGTCTTCATAGATCTGACTTTACAAAGGCGAAGAATGAAAGATATGAACTTCTTGGCGAAAAGATGTTTTCTTGAATATTAAGAAAGAATATGGCCCTCGGGAATAGGTTGTTTCCAGGAAGGGGGCAGTTTGTATTTCAATCACCACTGCCAACTTGTAGAAAAATAAAAAATGCTATGTCGTGATTAGAGAATGTAATCGTCAGAGGTGTCAGTAGTTTTCTGAGACTGTCCGAATTACGATCTATTTCAGAACACTTGGAACAAAGGCCCGTGTTGCCAAACGGCCAGTCAAGGCACAGCGCAGCGGTATTGTCACCACAATCAGGTGTCCTTTGTTTAAAAGCACTGTGCGCTTTTCGCGTTTCAGCAACGGTCCTTTTTTTAAAAACACCTTGCGCACTTGTTGGGTTTCAACAACGATCCTTCTTTTAAAACCACCCTGTTCACCTGTCGGGTTTCAGCAAGGGTACGTTTAAAAGCACACTGAAACATGCATTCTGAAACACTTGTACTTCCTAGAGACTGAGTTCAAGCCATGTAGAAGTTTCAAACACTGTCAGCAAATGAGACGCCAACATTAATATTTTGTCAGAAAATACTCATTCGAGTTAGTAGTGATATACCGGAATCAAATAATTGTCAAGCATCTTTACCCAGTCCACAAACTGAAGTCGACGTCTCTCTCTATGTCGGCCATGGCGTTGATGCTGTCGAGTACGAGCCGCCCAGGGGGAGTCACACCAGTAGTCGCCATAGATACCACGAACCGGAACTTCGTCATTACAGGACCGCATTTCAGGCCAGTAGGTTGTGTCGTAATGATAGTCCGTGATGTGCCAGAAGTAGCCTTACAATAAGGGAAAACAATCAATGAGCGTCAAAAATGTGGTTTTCCTCCAAAACGTAGTTGATACGTGGGAATACTGTTGAAGGTGAGGTGAGGTGAAATTAGGTTTAACGTCGTGCTTGAGAATATTTCGCTCATATGACGACGTGCATACATTACAGACACATTATACTGACTCCGTGCCGACCAGTCCTTGTTGTACCCATTAATGCCGAGCGCCAGACAGGGACCAACAAGTACCATATTTTAACGTCTTTTGGTATGACGCGGTCGGGGGATACTGTTGAAAGCAGCGTAATCACAATTCACTGAACTCAACAGATCGATAAACCCAAAAGCGGATCCAGATATTCTTAAGTTTACTGCATGTGTTAATGATATTTCAATATTTAATAAGGCTGTTAGCCCAGCGGATAAGTGATCGAATTGTGCACTTCGTGTTACAAGAATGAAATTTGGCATGATTGTAGCTTATACCATTCTTATTAAATAAAGATCGAGAGGCCTCGCAGATTTTTGATATTTTTCAGATTTTTGGGGAAAAAAGTGAATAATGATATTTTTTTTCTACTATTTTAATCATAACATTTTCTTATATTCTCCAATTCTCATAAATTCACAATATTCTTGATACATAATTTATTAGGATTTAAAATTGAGTTGAGATAACATTTTGTGGAAAATTCATTTTTTCTCCCCCTATTTTCCCCCCAAAATGAAAAATGGCCAAAATCTGCGAGGCTTCACGTTTTGAATTTGCAAAGAAATGATAAAAAATGTTAGATCATAGGATGATCTCATACTTATTTTACTGTTGTAGTCGATATGGCGGCCATTTTTAAAAATGTCCGTCAATTTTCCCTTTTTCAGATTGTCATGATATAAATTGACTTCCATAGACCTAACCATTAAAGATAGACAAGACATGTATATGGAAAATAATCAGCTATGAACTTTCTACAATTTGATATATGATGTTTGAGAATTGGAGAATTTAAAAAAAAGTTATGATGAAAATAGTAGAAAAAATTATCATTTTTCACTTTTTTCCCCAAAAATCTGAAAAATATCAAAAATCTGCGAGGCCTCTCGATCTTTATTTAATAAGAATGGTATAAGCTACAATCATGCCAAATTTCATGCTTGTAACACAAAGTGCACAATTCAGTGAAAAAACTGCACTTATCCGCTGGGCTATGTGGGGTAGCCTATTGGTTAAAACGTTTTCTTGTTACGCCGAAGGCCGGGTTCGATTCTCCAAAAGGGTACTTTGTTTGACACCCTACTTTGTGTCCCCCGCTTGATTTTGTTGGAATATTTCAAAGAGCGGACTAAAACCCAACTCACTCACTCACTCAAACAATTAATTATTTATAACACGACTCGACAAGTATAATTTATATTAATCGGTTAATCGGAGGTCGGTATGCACAAAGAGAAGACAGTGTTCCATATGATCAGTGGATCGCGCTGTATATTAATTGGTTAATCGGGGGTCGGTATGCACCAAAAGGAGAATAACTGTTACCCTGTTTTGTGAAGCACCCGTGTTCACATACGGTCGTCACGTTTGTTATACGAACTCACTTGGGCAGGACCCGGCCACACACGATGTACAGTTAACTCTTTAACTAGCACTTCTCATTTGCAGGCTGATATAATTCCGGAAACATCCGAATGGTCTCAAATGGTTCGGAAACAAAGTGGGAAACGTAACGCTCCTAACGCTCGCCGTTTCGGCATAGTTGTAAAAATAGTTCAAAACGCAGCGGAATGAAAAGAAATATACATACAAATGAAAAAATAAACAAATTAAAAGAAACTGATTCATAATCGGATAAAAATCCATGTAAGTTGTCATCATGTCATCATTTATTTTGATACTAGGAATAACGATTGTTGATAAATATCAATATACCGCGCCTGATTTTGATCATGGCATCCAAGCTGACGGAAGCACTCCAAAAATACTTTTTGTGATATTTCAACGCGCGTTTTTGTGCTGGTTTTCTCAAAGCAAGGCATAGGCAGACTGTAAACAGTGTTTCCCTTTTAAGGGTTATTCAAATGTGTCTGGGCCGACAACAATCGCGGTGTATTCGAAATTTGTATCTTCATATAATTTATTCTACCATGGCTACGTGAAATGCTCGAATTTGATTGGTCAAGCCATAAAATCAGACGGTATCAATTTGGATTGAAAATGCGTCTGATTTCACGGCGCTTCACTGCGCACGTATACAACACTGCCGCACTACTTCAGCTTGGCCACCAACATGACTAATATCAACACAATGATGGAAATGCTGATGAAACATGTATTAAAACTCGAAAAATACAATTATACGATTTCTTCTCCACAATTATAAGGGGACCTCACTATCATAATTATTACCTTCTATTATAAAAATATTCAAACTCAATTACAATACACAGCCCCACACATAAACAAACAATATCTCACATATAAATCAGAAAATCTTGTAACAATACATCCCTATCCACAGGGGCGTGTCACGCTTAGAAACAGCGTTAGAAAGACATATAGGTATAAAGACCCTACCCTAGTACTATATAAAAGGAAAGGGATGTAACGACGGAACCACCCCCTTCCTCAATCTAAGTTAGATTTCACCACGTAAACTGTTTTTCAGGATCCGTCGAGGCATACGGCGTTATATGCGGATATGCGTTATGGATTGTTGGGTGGGTTGGTTGAAGGTTGTGGGATGCAGGCTATTTTGGTTTGGG
The DNA here is from genome assembly GCF_003918875.1 of Haliotis rubra. Taxonomy (NCBI): domain Eukaryota; kingdom Metazoa; phylum Mollusca; class Gastropoda; order Lepetellida; family Haliotidae; genus Haliotis; species Haliotis rubra. The sequence goes on along the minus strand of NW_025766781.1, from coordinate 215,554 downwards.
TTTGGGTTGTGGCGGATCGGCTGTAAGGGTTCGGGTATGGGTTGTCGACAGTAGGGTTGAGTTGTTGGGTTGTACAGGTCTGGAGGTGTGGGTTGTAGGTTGTGGGATGCGGGGTGTTGGTTTGGAGAAGGGTGTTGTGTGGCTGTGGGGATTTGAGGGTGGTGGGATGGGGATGAGTGTTGTGGGTTTTTTGGGTTGGGGATGGATGTTGTGAGGTTGTTGGATGCTGGGTTGGGGATGGGATTGTGGATGGGTATTGTGAGGTAATGGGGTTGGGGATACGTGTTTGTGAGGCTGTGGGCTTGTGTGATTTGGGGTTGAGGTGGGTGTTGTGTGGTGAGGTTGAGGCATGCAGGGTATTGGGGTTGTGGGGGGTTGTGAAATATTGGGTTGATGGTTTGGAGTATTAATGATAAATGATCCCTGACTATTGTTTAGTATATTAAGAATCCAGTCTGGACTAAATACTAACCCATATATTCAATGAATATTTGAATATATTCATACTCTATTACTCTCTCGCATAACATTACATCTAGGACATTCAAACCCTGCCAGCAAACATCGAGTGAGACCCGGGGTCACTACATGCACGCATCCAAACAGGGGAAGGTATTTGAGTCTCGGCACACTGACGAGTCTATCCTGTTCTGGATCTTTGACAACGGTTCGAGCGTGTTTACACACCTTGTTATAAATATCGTGACACTGTGTGATGACTTGAATAATACCTGAGCCTGAAGGTCGCGAGGCTTCTCCGCGTTATGAGACTAGGGTATGGGGTACACTCTCTCGAAACGCCCAAGACATGGGTTCGATCCTGACGCTGATACGGCGTAAAACCATACTCATTCACTATGAAATGAGTTAGTGAGTTTAGTTTTACGCCGCTTTTGGCAATATTCCAGCAATATCACGGCGGGGACACCAGAAATAGGCTTCACACATTGTCCCCATGTGGGGAATCGAACCCGGGTCTTCGCGGTTACGAGCGGACGCTTTAACCACGAGGATACCCAACAGCTTTTGTAAGAAGTAAATGACGGAGTAGAAATGTCATAACTTTAAGTTTTCATTGTATTCATCATATATTTTGCAAGAAACTGTGGGAATATGTAAAACATCACAGGTATACCTGTTGGCCAGCCTGGAAATAATCGGACGTGGGATAGATAAACAAGTGGTTGAAAGCCTTTGGTACAAATAAGGGAGCCTGATGACCTGATCCATCTAAGTGACCCCTTGCTACCCGCAACGTAATAATGTGACCTTGCCTAGATCACCAGAAGAATCTTTGCTCAAAATGTCTCATGGCAATACATTTTATTACTAAAGAAATAAGCCACTGACTTGATACATGAATCAGCTGACTGAAAGGCAATACATCAAATACAATTGCCAGAGTTGGAAACAAAGATATATCCTTTTGATCACATATTTCTGAACTCGTCGAGGTACCAGGGTGTATAAAAGTTTGAAAATCAGAGAACCAAACATTCAGTCTAATAAAAACCATGACAGTCAAGAGTAGTGTGTTTACTCAGAGTATCCAGTGTCAGTAAACAGTGTGAACGTCAGCGCTTTGTACAATCCAGAATTTATTTGAAATAGTCCGGCGAAAGCTTCTATTTATGTCTTTATTCATGCTGAAAGTTCTTTACAATGAAACACACTTACCTACCTTTATATATGTGTACAGTGGGGGTGATTAGAGATAGTATTATAGTAGTCTGCTGTTAAACTGGAATGTGATCCCTTGTCACTGAAGAAACCAGTCATTTTTAAAAGGCGAATGCAGAACACATTTACACCACGATAACTGAGAACTCTCTTTCCTCATTCTACAGAGCACATACACCATATCTATTTTTAAACCCTCCCTGCAGAACACAGACGCTAATACACCTGCGTTGACTGTCACTTTCTGCAGACCCGAGACGCTGATTAACGTGTGTTGACTGTTCCTTTCTGCAGAACCCAGACGCTAATTAACCTGTGTTGACTTTCCTTTCTGCAGAAAACAAACACTGCTGTTTTTCTTCCTTCCCCTCTTTCTAGAACACAGACACTTTACTTCGCTACAAAGCACAAACATCATTATCTGTTTTTGTCCTCTCTGCATAACGCAGACACTGCTATCTCCCTTTGTTACTCTAACTACTAAACACATACACTCCTATCTCTCTTTCTTCCCCTCTTTTAAAACAGACACTTTCTCTACAAATCACATATGCTACTATCTCTCTTTCTTCTCTTCTCTGCAGGACACAGATACTGTTTTCCTTCTTTCCAGCCCACTCGACAGAACACAGCCACCGATAGATTTTGTTTTTGCTTCTCTAAAACAGCATATCTACTTCTTTTCATACAAACACCACCTTCTCTCGTTCTTCCCTCTTTGCACAACACACATATCAATAGCTCTTTTCTCCTCACTACATACACACTAATCTCTCTTTCTTTCGCTCTCTGCAGAACACAGACCTGGCGATTTTACTCTTCTTTCTTCCACTCTCTGCAGAACACGGAACTGACAATTTTACTTTTCTTTCTTCCACTCTCTGCAGAACACGGAACTGACGATTTTACTTTTCTTTCATTCTCTCTCTGCAGATCTTATTCAGCACCATCTCCATGGCTTCAGAACACAGACATTCCCCTTCCCTTCTTTTTAATTGTCGTATATTCGCATTACATCACAATACAACATGTATTTCATTTTAAAGTTAATTAACGTGGTTTGCTGTTATCGATATGTTTTTAAGATGCATGTACACGCACTAATAATGAACAATTCTCACCTTCTTGTGCACCAGCACATGTTGAATATAACAGAAGTATACAAAACAGTTTTATCCAACTGCAGTGCATTCTGCTCCGTGTCTATCCCAGGTCACTTATTCCGTCGTACGGTCGACCCAGTCACGTGAGACGAGGTGGTGTGCAAAAGTACATTGACTGTGACCCACAAGCCGAAGATGTTAGAGTTTTTAAACGTCATAACAAAATTTAAGTTAGATCAGGATGAATCAACTTACATCCTCAGTGGAAAACATTAAGTCTCCATTGTTTGTCGAGGAATATCCTGAAATGAGAATGCTGTTGCATGCTCGTGGATGGTAATTTTCCCGGTACTTATTTTTCTTTTGTGAAGAGCGAGTGAGTGAGTGAGTGAGTATGGTTTTACGCCACTTTTTGCAATATTCCAGCAATATAAAGCTGGGAACACCAGAAATGGTATTGTGCCCATGTGGGGAATTAAACCCGGGTCTTCAGCGTGACGAGTGGACGCTTTAACCATAAGGCTGTCCCTTGCTATTTCGTTATTATGGTCACGATGAACCAGTTAACTAGTGTTTTGTTTCGAAAAGTATATTTTGATATCCTTGAACGAAATGTGACATCTAAAGTTAGAACAATCAGATGCCTCTGTTATATTCGGTTGAGTCGTTAAATGTATTGTACCTAAATTTTAACAAAATCTCTAAATATCGATCAGATGGTTGTAGAAGGAAGATACTAAGTTAAGTAAAGTTATATAACACATGCAGTGTCACATGACACTATTTTAACAAGAAAAGAAAACGTCGTGGGTGGTCGCTGTTTAGAGATAGTTGGAATGTGCATAAACCATGGTTTTACTATTTGTTATCAGGCTTTTAGTCACCTTTCGGTGTAGATACTTACACCGTTATCAAGCTTTTAGCTTGATATCCGTGTGAGAATCTCCACCGAAACGTTATCAACCTTTGTATCAATTTTGCTTGGATTATCAAAGTTAACGTTGCACATATTCTTTTACTAACCAAACACTTTTTCTCAGAAACTACAAACAGTAATGCCATGGCGTATGTGAGGTGAGGTGAGATTGGGTTTAACGTCGTGCTTGAGAATATGTCACTCATATGACGACGTGCATGCGTGTGTATGTGCATGTGCGGCTGCGTGTACTAGCCCAGACTGAAGCTGGTTTTATAGTGCTAACCCACTGAGATACCATGCCGCAGTGAAGCATGAATACCCCACTCAGAAACATTATACTGACTCCGAGTCGACCAGTCATTGATATACCCATTAAATGCCGAGCGCCAGGCAGGGACCAACAAGTACCATATTTTAACGTCTTTTTGGTATGACGCGGTCGGGGATCGAACCCGCGACCTTCCGCTCTCCGGGCGGACGCTCTAACCACTACACCACGGAGGCGGTCCCATGGCATATGTAAAAGCTTGATAACGGTGTAAGAATCTACACTGAAACGTCGCTCTATGCTGTAAACAAGAGGTTGAAATCCATAGAGTCGTTTGCTTCATTATTGACTCACCAACTTCAAGCATGCCGATCATCACATACATTGAACTTTCTATTTTTATATGTTTAATTCTGCTTAGTTTCTTAAAGTTATTTTTTGTGCATATTCTTTTTCCTTCTTCTATCTAATTACTTTTTCTGAGAAAGTACAAATAGTAAAGCAATGGTTTATATAAAAGCTTAACAACAGTAAAAAGCTTAATAACAGGGTAAGAATTTACACCGAAACCTCGCTCTATGTAATAAATGCGATAAGTTGTTATACATATAGCCGCATGCTTCAATATTTTGTATGTCCTTTCAAACTTTGTTTATACCATTAGTTTTTTCGGTTTACCACTAAGGGGTAATATGTACGAGATTAACGTTTGATGAAAGAAAAACAAACAAATAGGGCGCTAACCTTAAAGTACCTTCACAATTATACATGCAATATGAGCAATTTTTACACGAAGAACAGGTTTTACATATACAAAGTGGTGCAAACAAAGGCAGTAGTGATAAACTCTGGGATCCTTTGCTGATTTGATTTATATTAACAAAATAATAATCAGTAGATGTTACTTATTGTTATTGTTACATTCACTAAAAACAAAAGAACTAAAGTTGTAAAACATATATTTATTATGGGATAAATATTGGGACAAACACAACAGTGAAAACAAACGTTCCGTCACTATTGCACGGATGTAAAGTGTAAGATCTCACGTAATTGACCACTGTCCTTTATCAGTCAAATTGAATTAATATTCGTATGAGTTATGCCGAATGTCACAAGCTACTGGATGAAGACTGCATGATTCACAGCGTTCAAGGGTCGCGAACGAAGGTTATCGTGTTTCCTTACCATTGCACTAGTGACATGTAGTATGACAGGTGTTTGGATCGACGATTTATTTTACAACAGTATCTGTTAAATGTTCACATATTTTACGAATGAACGAAAAATGATAAAGAGTAAAGCACGAAATGAAGCTCACATTATGAACACAGAGATCGATATTAAAGAGACATTTCTCCTACTATAGAATACAACATATGGTGACTAAGATGACAATAAGAAAGGACGAAGAACACAACCTTGCCGAACCTCCAACTATTGCTGTGTAGCAAGAATCGAACGAATCCTCGGTCATGTGGATGAAACCACAGTTTAATTCAGCTCGACACTTCTCGTCACAGGCATTGACTGTCGTTTCTCCATTAGCCAGGACGGAGCGGTGTCTGATAAACTTATCAAGAACAGATTTGTCTGTTTTGAAGGCCTTTATTATATTATCAACGGAAACAGCCGAGAGATCTGACTGCCCGTAGGCTTCGCTGGCTTTGTACGCAATTTTCCAGTCAGAGACGTTGTTTCTGTTGCTGGCAGTCAGGTCCATGTAATACTGGTGGATGTCAAGTGGGACTCCGGTCTGCTGGTTGTACTTGACAAGTCTGACGGCTGGGTTGTGCGGATCGCCGGTTTTGTCAGTAATTTTGAAACGCCAAGGTGTGAGTGATGGAGCCATAAACATTGGAACACCTGGACTCCCTGAAAAGTACAAAGAAAATCCAACTTGAGCCAGCCATCCTCCACATGATAATAGTGTAAAGTGTTTCGAAATATTTTATTCATGCTTCTTTTGGTTGGTGTTGGAACAAGTTCTGGGATATAGTTTCAATTTCAAGGCTACAGGTAAATGTCGGTTTCCAAATATTACATAATCAAGGATCGCGTTACTCTATTAAACACAGGCGGTATTTCCTTTAATTATTAAAGTGATGAGCTAGTTTAATTAGGCTGAACCCAAACGTACTTGTTTCTGCTATTTGTAACGTTAGGAATTGATCAGTATCAGTATATGTGTTGATAAGTTTAAAAGACGCTTTATGTTTTCGCCTTCATCGCCAGCTTTTTTCTTGGCATGATTCCTCGAGTTAAATATAAAAATGGTTCCATTCCACTGCAGCTTAAAATAAAAGAAATATGTAGCTGGCTGAAATCAGCATGACATGACAATAAACACAAGATATTTTCTGGCGTATTTTAATAAGATGATAAAAGGTTAGTACAATGTAATTGAAATATTACATAAAACATTTGAACGATGTAATAATGGAAGAGTAGCATAATCAAACATAGCTAATGACCGATGGCTACCTACCACCATTTCTTTGCAAGAGTTTGAATCCGTCGTAGTGGTCGTGACCGAAAAACATGCCCACGATGATGTCTGAGTATGTACGGCTGATATCAAGAAAACGGGTGTTGTAGTGGTCGTAAAACCACTGAACCTTCCCTGGAACGTGGATGCCGGGAGGGACGTGGGCAGTCATCAACACCTTCAGCAAGGAAAGCAATAAAGGAAGTGAGAGTCTTTTCACATAAACCGTCCAGTATATCCACTTTCCTCTCTTGATAATGTCAACATTTGCATAATTATCTTATGGAAACAGATCAGTGCATCAAGTTTATATCAAATAGCACAGCACAGTATCTTTCAAGGTGTACAAAATCAGAGAAATGTTTGAGTATTTCCAAAAATTGAAGCAAGAATATGTTGTGAGCATTTATAACATTATTTCGCGTGTGTTTTCAGGAACAGACACTTGATGACATAACTGAAACCTGTTTTGATTAATACTAATTTGCAATATAACTACCTTCTCTCCAGCAACCTTGGCGTTCTTAAGGACCTCCTCAAGCCAGGCGAACTGACCAGCAGGATCAGTCAAGTCTGTGGTCAGTTTGTCCGACGTGTAGTACAGGTTTGTGTTAAGCCCTATAATCCTCAGTCCTTGGATTGTCTTCACGGTGTAGTAGGCGCCTGACACGAGATGAATTTGTAAAAATATGAATTCGTGTCTATATTACTGTTGGGTGAGAGTGAATGTCAAAACGCCAATGGAACACTTCTAACATTGTTTTTCAGTTTCATTTGGATACCAAGATTTAAAGCACTGTGATGACAAACTAATTAAAATAATCAAGATGAACCGCAGTTAGCAGATCAACACTCTTCCCAGACACACAAACAGACGCACGCACGCACGCACGCACACATGCGCCCAATGTTCAGTAATATTTCCAATGGGACATCAACGCCTAACAAAACCCATACTGCTTTATCTAAACCACATTACACTCACTTTTAATACCGCTAAACGAAAACAACATTTCATCACTAGTTTTGTCCAATATAATTGAGTGCTTGTCTACCTTTACGGAAGTTTTGAAGTTGACTTGCATCGCCAATCCAGTCTTCCCACAATTCCGCAGTGGCGTTGTACAGGAAGTGTGATATCACGGGGTACTGGTCGGAAGGATACCAGTCGTGGTTCCCCATCGTGGCGTAGACCTTGACCCCTGGGAACGCCGTCTTCAGGGCGTCAGTGATACTTCTGAGGATGTGCACGACATAAGTCTCATTGGTGTATTGATCCGCGATGTGGGCCACGTTATCACTGTAACAAGCAATGGAAATACAGATATATGGTATAGCTATGTTATAACACATTTATCAAATAACAAATCACTTCGAAAGTGCAAAATGTGTTTATTTATGCTGGGGAACAGGGTCCGAAAGGACAGTCACTCGTGTTGATTTGCACTCAGAAAAGGACGTAATCATTTTAAAGGGACGTAATTCTTCAGCCTTTAATGACCCATCCACTGTTCTAGCTTCGGCACTAAAAACAACCATCCAATGAAATTACTCCTGTGAACGGGAGAAAGGACTAAAGGTGGTGGTGACATCACTTCCAAAATGAATCTAAGGTTGCGCATAGGTCCAGGATATTTACTGTGATTGAATTGAACTACAACTCATTGTATATAATACAACATAATACAATATATTGGCCATATCCATCCTGAGACGTTTAAAATGTTCCATGTGTCACCGAGATTTCCATGTATCATCAGAATACAATTGAAACATACTTCAAAGCGAAGCCAAATGAATATAATTACTTTACCCAGTCCAGAGGATGAAGTCGACGTTTCCTTTGATGCTTGCCATGGCGTTGATGCTGTCGTTGACAAGCCGCCAGGGGGAGTCACACCAGTAGTCGCCATAGATACCACGAACCGGAACTTCGTCATTACAGGACCGCATTTCAGACCAGTACGTTGTGTCGTAATGGTGGTCCGTTATGTGCCAAAAATAACCTTAAATAGAGACAGCACATCAAAGTTACGTTGTATTCGTATGTTATTTTCAAACCAAGCTTAACGTTTACGTGTACAATGCATGTATTTTCTGCAATCCACGTGATGCACCTGCCCATGGGGATATCCGCATATGAATATATCCCAAACGACCTTGGGCGGTGGTTAAAGCCTAGTGGTTAAAGCGTTTGCTCGTCACCCCGAAGACCTGGGTTCGATTCCCCACATGGGTAGAATGTGTGAAGCCCATTTCTGGTGTCCCCCGCCGTGATATTGCTGGAATATCGCTAAAAGCGGCGTAAAACCAAACTCATTCACTCACTCACCCCAAACATGCAATTAGCTATAGAGTACACTGATGTTGGCTGCATGCTTCTCTACCTACGTTAGAATATTTGTGAAATATACATATTTGGTGTATGCTGAAATACAATTATAAAGAATGGAAGTTCAGCTAATTAGTTACGCTGCATGTGTCTTTTGTTGAAGTGGTGGACAATAGTGTGGTTCCTTTGTTACGGATCCATTAAAGGTTTCCTAGGTGAGTATTTTCTGGCGAAACGACATGGGCTTTACTGAATCTGTTATGGGTCTGTTGGCAGGTGAAGGTTTGTCTTATAACTGCTTGCAAAATGCTGTCTAAATTCGTATTACTAAAATGTACAAGATGATATACTTTAATTTAGTGCCTGACCTGTAATGTTTAAAATACCTACCACATGTGTGTCAGTCTGTCTGCATCCAACACGTACATTGAACGTTGTAATAATGAAAACAGTATGGCTATCCTTTCCATACTTGTGTGGCTAACCCTTACACATTCCTGTGGTCAACCCTTGCACATTCCTGAGACTATCCCTTGCATATTCCTGTGGTCAACCCTTGCACATTCCTGTGGTTAACCTTGCACATTCCTGTGGCTAACCATTCTTGCATTCCTGTGGCTAACCCTTGCATATTCCTGTGGTTAACCTTGCACATTCCTGTGGCTAACCATTGCACATTCCTGTGGCTAATCCTTGCACATTCCTGTGGCTAACCCTTGCACATTCCTATGGCTAACCATTGCAGATTCCTATCGCTAACCCTTGCACATACCTGTGGCTAACCCTTGCATATTCATGTGGCTAACCATTGCACATTCCTGTGGCTAACCCTTGCACATTCCTATGGCTAACCCTTGCACATTCCTGTGGCTAACCCTTGCATATTCATGTTGTTAACTTTGCACATTCCTGTGGCTAACCCTTGCATATTCCTGTATTTACCTTTGCACATTCCTGTGGCTAACCCTTGCACATTCCTATGGCTAACCCTTGCACATTCCTGTGGCTAACCCTTGCATATTCCTGTGGTTAACCTTGCACATTCCTGTGGCTAACCCTTGCATATTCCTGTATTTACCTTTGCACATTCCTGTGACTAACCCTTGCACATTCCTATGGCTAACCCTTGCACATTCCTGTGGCTAACCCTTGCATATTCCTGTGGTTAACCTTGCACATTCCTGTGGCTAACCCTTGCATATTCCTGTGGCTAACCCTTGCATATTCCTGTATTTACCTTTGCACATTCCTGTGGCTAACCCTTGCATATTCCTGTGGTTAACCTTGCACATTCCTGTGGCTAATCATTGCCCATTTCTGTGGCTCAGTCTTGCACTTTCCTGTGGCTGACCCTTACATATTCCTATGGCTAACCCTTGCACATTTCTGTGGCTAACCCTTGTACATTTCTGTGGTTAACCCTTGCATATTCCTGTGGCTAACCCTTGCTCATTTCTATGGCTAACCCTTGCACATTCTTGTGGCTAACCCTTGCACATTTCTGTGGCTAACCCTTGCACATTTCTGTGGCTAACACTTACAAATTCTGTGGCTAACCCTTGCACATTTCTGTGGCTAACCCTTGTACATTTCTGTGACTAACCCTTGCACATTACTGTGATCTGATAACGCTGGCCAGCAGGTGTTACAGATCATAACACACACAAGGACTTTTGACACCAATGGCGAGGATCTCAGTCCCGATTGGCAGAAAGGCAATTACAATGTCACACCTGCTGATGTATTTTATCAATGCCATATATACATTGGCCATTTCCACCGTCATGTAGCTGGAATATTGCCGAGTGCGGCGTTAAACAACAAACAAAACAACCAACTGGCCATTTCTTTCTGTCATGTAAATTGCTTGTCAACACAGCAGTACTATTAACAACGCACTGAGGAGGCATATGAACTGGCAAACGTTAGAGCACATTCAACACAACTTTACCCCTTTTAACCGACGCAATTAAATGTACAAATGTATTTTTTATTTCTTCTGGCGGCCATTGTGCCAATTAAGGCATCATAATGACAGCCCAACGCGTCCGTCAACTGGTATCGTCCTGTGGTACGCCAATAACTAGAAACCTCTACCGTAAACATTTCCTCCGCGATGTAATCTATTGTCATTAGGCACATACTGCTTTCCCAGCACCACGGAGCTGAGGCAAAGATGCTTAGGCCATGATAAAGTTAATATACAGTGAGAACAATGCCGTTCCAAACCTTAGCTATGATCACCAGTCAAACGTTCGTAGCACTATGCCATTCGTAAGCCTATGATAAGGTATAGGATTTCAGATAATAGATAATTTACTCATAGTTTCTACAAAATCACATTTTAATAGCAGTGAATACGTATTTCATTTTTTTCATGGAAATAGAAAAAGCACTGTCCTTGTTACTGCGTCGAATTTCAGTTTAAAATATGTCCCCTTTTAGTCACAGTTTTATGCTCATGTTGTTGATCACTGGATTGTCTGGTCCAGACTCGATTATTTGCACACCACAGCCATACAGCTAGAATAGTTCTGAGTGCGGCTTTAAACCAAACCACACGATGGTTTCCCCCCGAAATAGATGTGTCACGGGTCACACACCCATCATCAACGCGTGGTCGACGGGTTAAACACGAGACACCAACGAGGTACATCCGGGAAGCATCACGCGTTTCCCATCCGTGTAGGGGAATGAAGTTCGGCAGTAGTGCATGCCAACCTGCCCCACATCCAATTGCTATTGTGTTGAAAGGCCAGGCAAAGTGTAGTAAATTATTCGCCTGCTATATATATAGCAAATCTGGGGCGGTGGGGTAGCCGAGAGGTGTGATTCCCGGGGTCGATTCACTACATGGGTACAATGTGTGAAAACCATTTCTGGTGTCCTCGCCGTGATATTGCTGGAACACTGCTAAAAGCGGCGTACAACCAAACTCACACACTATATCAAATCTCGGAGAGGGTATTTTCAAGAGCTTGTCATTAATGGTTTTAAACACTAGAAAAAAATGGCAAGGGTATTCAAATATTTTCATAAACACTTAGACACATCATTGAAATCTTTCAGGTCATGCTTGAAGCATTAAATGTTATCTTCCCGTTTTAATGAATGATCCTATGGGAAAACGAACAGGTCCTTTCAAGGCGGACCCGTGAAGATCAGGGTTAGAACTGATCTTCAGCAACCCATGCTTGTCGTAAGAGGCGACTAACAGGATCGGTTGATCAGGCTCGCTGACTTGGTCAACACACATGTCATCGATTCCCAGTTGCGTAGATTGATGTTCATGCTGTTGATCACTGGATTGTCTGGTCCAGACTCGATTGTTTACAGACCGTCGCCATATAGCTGCAGCTGGAATATTGCTGAGTGCGGCGTAAAACCAAACTCGCTGTCTCACTCACACACTCTCAAGGCGGAGGTCTGTTGTAAGCGGTCTTAAATGACAATTGATGCTCACAACGTTCGACTGGTAGTGCTGCATCGTAACAGAACACAACGTCAAACAACATGTTCATATTTAATATTAATTGAGCCTGGAGTGAGAACTCTATCCTTTCAGTGTTGAGACCACAGTGTATAAACTAGAATGAAACAAGATTTTCTTGCTTTTGAAAGCTGGGCTCCGACGAACTATTAATAGTCATGTCGTAAGATATTTGTTCAGATGGCAAGACATTTAATGTCAAATCGACCTTCTAGGCTCATGTGATGTAAATCTTTGAACTGTCACCTGATATTGTTGTGGATTTATTGAGATGTCGAAATCAACCATGGTATGTGTGTTTCGCAATATCGTACGATAAGACGCGCGACCCAAACTAAACAGCGCGGTTTAGTTACTAAGGTATTATTCGGGTTATGGTTAACATACTCAAACTGTAAAATGAAAAGGTGGCGACACGAAACTTGGAAGCTTCCTCAGAAGTTTCAAATGAGATAAAACATCATTCTTCATGATTTCTGATCTACATTTAGCGTGTAACGACCTTAAACTACTTCTGATAGGACAGAGTGCGGTGGGGTAGCCTAGTGGTTAAAGCGTTGGCTTGTCACGCTGAAGTCCGGGTTCGATTCCCCATATGGGTACAATGTGTGAAGCCTTGTTTTTGGTGTCCTGATATTGCTGGAGTATCACTCTAATAGGACAGGGCTGGAAACGACATTGAGTTAATGCAGTTTTACTTTTGGCGTGGCGTGATATTAAGTCAGTGAAAGTAAATACTCTATCTACAAGAAAAATGACACATAACGAGTTAATTCAGACATATTAACATCTAACGCTCCTTTAACGCGGTTGATACGATCCCACTCGCTATTGTCCAAACTGATTTGAAAATGAGCGCTAGGGTTCTAAGAATCTGTGCCATTCTAACGGTAATATTACGTAAGCAAGCATTGTCACTAAAGTGACATAATCCCCCGCCGCAAATTATCAAATCAAACTTAAAAAGTAATGAAAGTTGAAGATGAAGTTAAATGTCAACAAAAACATGACCAGTCAACCTCTCTTGATATCTTCTCTTTAGTTGTTCAAACACACAAATATTTTGAAGACTGACTTTGACCTTGACGTGAATGTCATAGCGTATGAAATATGCAAAAATGGTACTAAAGACATTGCCTATTGAAAAAACATTCAGGGGAAGTCTTGAAAGTCTATGAAGAAAATCCAGTGAATTCAGGTTAACATGCTGAAATCTTCAAGTGTTTGCAGGGGTGCGCACCCCCTTTTGTCCTGAAAATGTGTACAATGAACATTGAAACTCGGGTTGAAGTGTGCGCCCCCCTTTTCACAATAGTGTGCACCCCTCCTTTCTCAAAAAGCTGAATCCGCCCCTGCTACCCCACCTCCCCACTTCGGTTTGAAGTATGAAAAGACAGGCAAGAGGCCAAGACTTCCCTAAAACGTTGACATTAAGTGCAAAATGAAAATAGATTTTTTAACACGTTGTTTCATTGTAGCGCCCAGAATAAAAACAAGCATGAGGCTGGGTAAAGATTTGGAGAAGGCGATAAGGAACACGATGGCTTTACTCTAACAAGCCCAAACATAACTACAAATCCGTGACAGTTCATCTTGACCTAAATCAGATGTGACAGTGTGGTCGACGAGGAGAAATATGGGGTGAGACGACGTGTTGTAGCTCACGTCCATATACAGCATATATACAAGATATATCTAATATAGAACCTGTCAGACAGCGTCTCCCAGCTAATGCATTGGAGTGACAGTATTGGTATTTACGTACGGCTGATAACAGCGAGTCTGTACTTAATCTTAATGTTGTCGGATAATGTGTTATTGACACTATCAAGTACCTTTTATCTCATATTGTGGTCGGATGTACCTTCAAACTGTTATATACTCGGCGTCATTAATGAAGAGTCAAGCTATTGGTAACACTATTTCTTAAAAGTTGTAAAATCTTCGTTTTTGTTTGAAATATATACAGAGATTTCAAGCCAATGGGTCCGTGGAATATGCACGTCGACCAGGTCGCCTCAGAGTCGCAACAGTCTGAGATAATGGGCACATGATTAACACTGCATTACGATTCCTTAAAGAACAAATTAACTTTGTTTTTTTTGGTACTCTGTTAACCATTACATACGAAAGATTTGTGGTTAGTCTTATGCGGATCTTCAGACAGAACACTTCAATGTTAACAATGTAAGGATATCCAGGAGCACCGTTCGTATATTGTATCTATAATGTGATTGCTAAAAAAAATATTTTCTTTCTTCTATCACTTTATGCAGTTTCATGGTACGAGTAAATCGAAAAAGTGTATATATTAAATGTGACGTGTTGAGAGTATTCACAGTATTTAATAGTCATTTTCCTTACTGTGATATACTCTGATACTGTGCGGTAGCCTAGTGGGTAAAGCGTTCGCTCGTCACGCCGAAGACCCGGGTTTGATTCCTCACATGAGTACAATGTTGGAAGCCCATTCCTGGTGTCCCCCGCCGTGATATTGCTAGAATAGTGCTAAGGCGGCGTTAAACCCATGCTCACTGTGAAGGTCCGAGTAATATACTCAAACGATATGCGGTCGTCATAACACGTGACTCAAATATCAAGTGAGTGAGTGAGTGAGCTTAGTTTTACGCCGCACTCAGCAATATTCCAGCTATATGGAGGCGGTCTTTAAATAATCAAACCTGGACCAGACTATCCAGTGATCAACAGAATGAGCATCGATCTACGCAATTTGGATACGATGACATGTGTCCACCAAGTCAGCGAACCTGGTCACCCAATCCCGTTAGTCGCCTCTTACGACAAGCATGGGTTGCTGAAGACCAATTCTAACCCGGATCTTCACGGGCTCAGAAACAATGGCTAAAATAGCCTTTATGTAGATAAAACCTGTATGAAGCAGACGGACAGTGAGAATAAAAATATTAACAATAAGTATTTTATTTAGCATCAAGTCAGCTTGCCCAAATATTTTGATTAGCATCCATTCAACTTGGCCAAGTATTGTAATTAGCATCCAGTTAGCTTGCCCAAGTATTTCAATTAGTATTCAGTCAGCTTGTTCAAATATTTTAATTAACATCCACTCAGCTTCCCCAAGTATTTTAATTAGCATCCAGTCAGCTTGTTCAAGTATTTTAATTAGCATCTATTCGACTTGCCCAAGTATTTTAATTAGCATCCAGTCAGCTTGCCCAAGTATTTCAATTAGTATTCAGTCAGCTTGTTCAAATGTTTTAATTAACATCAACTCAGCTTCCCCAAGTATTTTAATTAGCATCCACTCAGCTTCCCCAAGTATTTCAATTAGCATCCAGTCAGCTTGTTCAAGTATTTTAAAGCAACCATTCGACTTGCCCAAGTATTTTAATTAGCATCCAGTCAGCTTGCCCAAGTATTTCATTTAGTATTCAGTCAGCTTGTTCAAATGTTTTAATTAACATCCACTCAGCTTCCCTAAGTATTTTAATTAGCATCCAGTCAGCTTGTTCAAGTATTTTAATTAGCATCCAGTCAGCTTGTTCAAGTATTTTAATTAGCATCCAGTCAGCTTGTTCAAGTATTTTAATCAGCATCCAGTCAGCTCGTTCAACCTTGTAATTCTTACTGTATATCTAGTTTCAATACATTTACGCTATATGTTATGCTCACTGGTGTATATTTAGCATCATTTAGATTCTATGTGCATCTTGCTGTTCATGTCGTATTGTTGTTGACGTTAAACTGCTGCTTATCAAGGATTTATACATCTAATGACTTCGTGGTGGTCAGTCTAGCTTGATACCGGTGTCAGAATCTACATGGAAACAAAGCCAAATGCAATTAACCAGATGTTTTTATCCATAATGTTTCCTTATCTACAAGATATGGCACAAGTATTTGTCGACATTGAATCTGTCTATCTGGAGCAAATACCCAAATCACCAAAATCTATTGTCCAAAACTATATAAACATTTACATGAACACTAAGGACTCTCTAACTCTCGGCCAGCATGACAGATAAGACTTCGCATAACTCATGGGCAAACACGGATGTGGGTCGCAAACAATGTGTGGTGGACATATCACTACGTCTCTGACATACATTTTGTACTAGGCGGTGGGGTAGCCTAGTGGTTAAAGCGTTCGTCCACATGTCCAAAGCGCGGCATAAAAGCGGCAACACAGTCCGCTCACTCACTTTTAAGCAGACATTCCAAGACATGGGGTCCACTTTCGAGCATAAACCAAATGATTCTATCTTTTTCAGAAGAATCCCCACTGGGACTTCATCAAAGCATTTACTACAGATGTGGTATACAGACGCACTATTTTCGGAGGTATCTCCACAGGGATGTCTATCTTGAATCATCAAAACATTTACTACAGATGTGGTATACGAGTACAGACGCACTATTTTCGGGGGAATCTCCACAAGTACGTCTGCCTTGAATCATCAAAGCATTTACTACTAATTACGTTGAAATATACCACCCGTAAACGTTATTTCGGCTGTGAAGGACATATGTCGCACCGCACTGAAATATTAGGTCTGGTTTAAAAACGTCGTTAATTGCTCAGCGTTTAATCCCCACCTGACCAAATAGGTACCACAGCTTTCTCTGCTCTTTTACTCGTTCTTACGGACATTCTGTGTCGTTTCTTCCGACAAAGCGAATGGGCGAGAATAGGTGAGGGGTTTTGACATGATCAAAAAGAAGCGGAAAACAATGGGTAGCCGAAGATGACCTCAAACATTAATCAAACTCCTTGAATTGAGCGTGGGGTATCAGTTACAACAGTCTACAACTAAGCTGGGGATATTTTTGATTACATGTTGATTGAAACATATTTTATTCAATTAAGAAACGGATTGGGCACAAGTAATCCAACTTAAATAAGCCCTCTCCACATAGTTACAAGTGTATATTACAAAAAAGTTCAACAAGAGGCAGACAAAGGGTATAGATATGTACAGACAGAGTTATTTAAATCGTTTAGAGTTATGGATGTAGATATGTACACTTTTAAAAACATTCTGATTTTCACAAAGCGAGAGACCTGCATTGCCATTTAAGATGAGATTAATATCAATACATGCTCTATTATTCACTATATTTTCTAAAGAGGTTAACATTTGTTCTCTTTGAATTATATATAATGGACATTCAAGAAAATAATGAAAAGCATTTTCACAATTATGGTCACACTGACAAAGTGCATCATTTCTAACATTAATTCTGAATAGATCATAATTAAGTGTACTTGTCATATATCTTAATCTTGTATGCAAAACATTTAGTTTCCTTTTCCCATATGAGAAATATACGGGTGCACATTTTTGTTTAACATGAACTGCAGTTTTAAAAGACACAACAGATTTACAGTTTCTGATAGCTAAGGGGATGTTATTCCACAGTTTAATTGTCCAAAGGTCAGTGCGGAAAATGTTTGCAGAACGAGGCTTGAATACCGTATTATCACTTGTTTGGAGATTTGGAGTGTGTTTACACAAACTATCAAGGGTCTAGATGGATATCTTGAGTACAAGTTCATAATTCATAGCACAATAAGATGAATTTCAAACGTGTCTATCATTTCATATTTTGAGTTAATACCGGCACCCCGTTGCTAGGATACGTACCAACGGTGAGACAGGGCATGCTCACCTTTTTCGCGAACACCAGGTGTCATCTCCAAATTTCGGCGGTCAGTTCATACAAGTTTCACAGCTATTTTCCCGTCACACCAAATGAATCAGTGCACTGACGTGACCTTAAACGTCAGTTATGACGTCTTAAGTGTATGGAAGACTGAATAATGCATATCTTGTGTTGGTACAGGTAGGCTAGTCTGTCGTACAGACCCTGAAGCAAATATGTCCAAGAAAGCCCACGCAAGTCTAGAAAATGTGGCAAGTCTAGATTTCCTCAGCTTCAGGTCTGAAAATGAAGAAAGTCTCAGGGCTCCTTTTCATTATATTATTATTATTTTTTTAATATGAACTTTTCTCAGTAAAATATGTTCATTTCAGAGACTAGTTGTTAGTCTACAGGTAGGCGAGAACCGATGTCAGAGTCTTCATTAAGTTGCAAGGGGTTGTCACACTATCAACCATTGGATTATTTGCGTTAGGACAGAGCAGAATTACTACACTTTTCCCTTGATACAGTGTAAATGTTGCTGATGCGACTTAAGTTAGTTCACTCAGTGATTACGAATGTTTGATATAATGAAAATATTCGACAGTGTTACTGCATAGCACAGCGTCTCTTATATTGCTTCAAACATACTTATTTCCAAAAGTGAAACCGGATTGGTAAACAAACAGTATGTTGCTTATCTGAATACCGCTCCGGAATACAAATAAGTTATAAATATAATAACCATGAGAAGAAGAGCATGCTATTAACAAACCAAAAAAACAGCTTTTCTGGAAATGTAGCAATCAATAACTGTAAGTATAGCTGCTTATAACATTAGAACAATTAGTGTCGGAAAGTAATAGTTAGTGCAATTTCGTTTATACTACTTACAACATAAATTTGACAATACAATGGATAGATTCTTAGATTCTAAGTCTCTTATATTGTAAAAACTGCTTTCATTTATGTCAATCAATGCAAAGTATGTAAACTGTTCAGGAGACAGTACAAGTGAATTTAATTATTACCCCCATTTCAGAAAATTCGTATTCAAAGATAACAGATACAGGTCTGTCACTGATGCAACAATTCGCGCAAATGTAACCGTCTTTTGTGATGGGTCCATCTAAGTCACTTTGTTTTCTGCAGATGTAGCAAAGATACATCCATGCAGGTATATGCGACTTAAAGCTTGAATGTAGGTCAGGGATTCTTAGTGCACCTTATGGATACATGTGACATAAACTACGGTTTTCTAGTAAGTTTAGCGTAACGTCGCTCTGAACGGTTCTTCATTAAACCACATAACGTTGGGGAAAGGTTTGAAGCAAGGTCTTCGGCGCTTAAAACCTGGTTAGAACCCTAGAACATAGGCATGGCGCTTGCAAATTTACAAACTTAACCAGGTCGAACCTGGGTGGGAATCTGCGCCCGAGGATTTGTATGGCACGCACCTCAAACACCTGTCATTTCCGCCCCTTCGTGTTATGTGCTATCATGTAATGGTATTTATGTACGAGTATCTGTATGAATTGTGTGACGAGTACTCAGAGACAGTAGTGACGGTAGCACCTTCGAAAGTGGTTCACCAACACGGTGATTGTATACAAAGGGGAGCAATGCAAAGAGCAGCATATCGTATTCAGGTTCAAGGCCGATACACAATGTGTATGAACATGCCAGCTCGTAACAACATGAGAATAAATCTCGAACCCCTTACACGCTTCGTCATAAAAGTGACTGCATTACTAAACAACGCAATGTTCTCATAGGTTTTGATTTGACATGGTTATTTTATCTATGCATCAACATTTACACATTACATTGTGGGGATCACGATGGTGGATGGGGAGGACACTTAATTTTTACGAGAGATTCAATGTTCATTTAATACACTTTCGGGACAAAAGGGGGATTGCGCAACCCAGCACCCCCTCTGGATCCGCCTAGGTTATCTCCCATTTGACAGACACCCATTTGACAGACACCCAATTGACAGACACTGAACTAGAAGGTTAATTAGGGTAACGCCTACGGGTATAATGGAACAGTCCACTGTTTAGTGAGTAGAGCAGGGTGAGCCTGAAACAGGTTCGTTACTGAGAAGTTTGATTGTAGGTAAATAGAACTTTGTTGTGTTTAAATGATAAATGTTTTCTCTTCTCAAAATTGTTTTTACTATCAATTACTATCGAATATAAAAACAGGTTTGTCACTGAGAGGTTTGATTGTGTTTATTGATAGAAAAGCCCCCTCCCAATAATAGCATATGTACAACAGAAGTTAACTGAGAAAACGTTTTTGGGAGAGATATAGATATGTACATATTTGAAAACATTCTGATTTTCATTAAATGAGACACCTGCATTGCCATGTAAGATACGATTAATACAAATCAGGTTTCTAATTTTAACAATATTTTCTAAAGATTGTAACAGTTTATGTCTTTGAGTAGTATACAATGGCCATTCAAGGACGTAATGAAAAACATTCTCACATCCATGGCCACATTGACATGATGCGTCATATTTTAAATATTTATTCTAAATAAATCGTAATTAAGTGCACTCGTCATATATCTTAATACTGTGTGCAAAACATATAACTTCTTTATTCCATATGAATAATATTTAGGTTCACATTTGTCTTTAATTGATTTATATGATACATCAGTGTCGCAATTTCTAATAGATAAGCTAATGTTTTCAATATAATGATGTCGACTCCTGTTAGACTAGAAGGTTAAACCGAAATGTTTCTGAAAAACTGTTTTCATATTGCAGAAATAAAAGTTCAAATTACTGTCTTTTCGTCCATCTTTCAAAATAAATAATATAGCCTCAGTTTTAATACAAGACAAATCTTATGGATAACAACTTCTTGATTTATGTTATCCATAAGATTTGTCTTGAAGAATTTAGCTTCAGTTTGTTCCTGTGTTTTTATTTGGACTATTCCATAATAATGTGTAGGTAACAGGTAGTAGATAATCTGTTCTCTGAACCGTAAATGTTGTTGTTTTAAGGTGTCTGCGAACTGGCTGTCTGCGTAATGGGAGGACACCTCCGCCTATGCATAGGATTTTCCAATTTCAAAATTCTTCTTGTTTGCTTTGGTATTTAATGCGGCACTCAACAACATTCCACCTGTACATATTCTGGAACAGATAAATATCACAAAGCACCGTCCATGCTGCTGCGGTTTGATGGCACGCTATTCACCTAGCCACCGAGTCTGACCGTCAAATTAATTCAACCGCCTTAACAACCAGCTTAGTATAACGGACTCATGGAGCTCCCTCTCGGACTTTAAATAATTGGTATACAACTTTCAAGTCATGTTTCACGAATGATCTCATCGTATATAATTGCGAAATATTTCTTTTCTCACCTTCCTGTGCACATGCACATGTTGAATACAGCAGAAGAACAGTGAGTACGTTTATCCTGCTCAACATGTCGCACTGCTCGAACAGTTGTGTTGTTGTGTCTTCGGCTTGTCGTCTGCTCGGTCACGTGAAAGTAGGCCGCGTGCCGTGTGCAAAGTACACGCCGCTCGCGGAATTAGTTAATGACAAAAACAAAAGTCTAACCTCTTACACGAGAGAAAGACGAAACCCACTTCTGTGAAACAGGGATAGTCTGTGTAAATCAATCTCACATCATTCCTAAGTATTCATGACTGGATTGTTCCGTTTTGACTACGTCGCAAACACACTTTGTAAACGTTATAACTCAGATATACATACAAATAAATTGTGTGCCCAGTATGTTCGTCTATAATGCTTAATAATATTTTAACCATGTAAAATTAAATTGATTAAATAATTAATGATAAATGATTCCAAATTATGACTTGCTTCTAACAGATTGCCGGAACGACTCGCATCTGCTCTTGTGAACAGGCTCTTTTTCTGAATTAAGGATTAGTCCGCTTTGAATTATGAGCTCCTAGTCCTCTGTACGGTACAATGTATTATATTACAAGACCCCCTTTGTGTAATGCATTACAAACATAGCATATTATTGTATGAACTATTATATGCTGCATAGATATTGATAGATTCAGTGCTCAGAATGACCTGAGAACATTCAAAATCCTGACTTTGAAACAGTCATATACTAGTATACAATATCCCATCCAAATTTCAAATATCACACGGGGGCGGTAGGGTAGCCTAATGGTTAAAGCGTCCGCTCGTCACTCAGAAGACCCGGGTTCGATTCCCTACATGGGTACAATGTTTGAAGCCCGTTTCTGGTGTCCCCCGCAGTGATATTGCTGGGATATTGCTAAAAGCGGCGTAATACCATACCCACTCACTCAAATATCACACAAATGGATAATGAATGAACGAACAAAATGATACACTGTCGCATATGACTATGTATCAGGGACAACATAACTGGGCACCATAACTAACACCAATCTGAGAGTCGAACATGGACTAACGATGGAACCGTATTACTACCTTTCTGTGCATTGTGTACAATCAGTTGTGTACTTCTCAGAAATAAACATGTTTATCTTGTTATATGCGCAAAACATAGAAAATCTACGGTATATAACAAAATATCAAACATGCTTTTAAAAAATACACCCCATTATGTCATAACGTATTTCAGTGATAGAGCTCTGGTAGTATGAACATTTAATGATATATACAAAGGGCCGACAGACTTTACAACAGACGGGCAATTAGAATGTCTTCTCTCACATAAAAATACCCTAATGGCTACGACAAAGGTCGCCTGTTTTCAAGTGCATTTTTTTCGCAAAAAGCTGCACTCAGCAATATTCTTTATGCATCTAGACGATGCAGCATATAAACAGTCGACGCTGAACCAGATAAACACGTGACTGTATGGCGAAAGGATCCATTTATTAACAAAGTCAACCAAACTGCAGAGACTGGCCATATCATCTTTTGACTTGATTTGAACCAGAAGGATTGGGCCCCATTCTCCGTCGGGATATCGTCAGTGGAAGTAGAGATCAGTGTTGCTAAGGATAGATTGACAGTCAGTATCTATACTGACCAATACTTTTGAACACAGACTTGGAACATTGGTACGGCATGATTGTGGGTTTTTACTCAAATAGCATTTCTAGTCTGCGTGTTCGAAATGCGTGACATGTCTGTATTAACTAGGCCTCCTTTCACAAAGCACTAAGGTGATCGTAAGTCACTAAGGTAACCTTAGTGCGATGTTAAAGAATGGGAGTTAAGGTTAACCTTAGTAAAGGTTGCTTCGTGAAAGGAGCCTCTTATCGAAAGTAGGCATCACATTCATGACGTCTATGGCAGTGAATATTGCACAGACGTGTCACAGCGACATCGACACTGCATTTGTCAACGTGGGCGACGTGACACCCACCTGGGAAGTGCGATCACAGGCGAAGGTGTCACATGACGTAGTTTCTGATTGTATGTTCTTTAACGCCGCATTCGGTCGTTTAACGGTCTGTAAATATTCGAATATGGACCAGACAGTCCAGTGATCAACAACATGAGCATCGATCTTCGTTGTTGGAATACAATGGCATGTGTTAACCGAGTCAGCGAGCCTGACCATCCGATCCCGTTAGTTGCCTCTTACAACAACCGTGGTGCCGAAGAACAATTCTAACCCGGGTTTTCACAGGTCGTTCCTTGAAACATCATTGTAATCAGAATATTGGCAAGAGTGAGTGAGTGAGTGGTTAGGTGGCTGAGTGATTGAGTGTAATTGTCAACCGTTATAATATTAACAAAGCGCTTGTCTTGGCACTTGGGAAGCTAATAAGCGGCTTTAAACAATATCATCATCACGCTCAACAGATCAGTGTGACTCAAATTTCGTTCGCACCTCAGTACACAACCAAAACCCTTAAGGCTCTAGAAGGCTCTCCTATAACTATCTCGTCTCCTGTCAGCGCCAACAACTTAACTACGGCAGGTTAAAAGAAAGTATACACTCACAAGATGACCTCCCCCCGACATCTTACGACAAGCATGGGTTGCTGAAGACCAATTCTAACTCGAATCTTCACTTGATTTCAGAACAATTCATAAACGTGGCTTAGGACTTTATTCTCAATCTGGAAAGAAACATGTTTTTACATCTTAAGTCTTTAGAATTCCTATGGCCAGCATAGTCAGGTGTATTTGAAACCCACTACAATGACGTCTAATATCCCCTATGACGTCTACGTCATTCAATGCGTGAGTGAGTATGGTGAAAAGCCAATTTCTTTCAGTCTCTAGGAGCACATGGGTTGTTGAAACCTCTATGTTAGTTTCCTCGAACCCGAAGATCTATCTTTATGCTATAATCCCAGTAAGTAAGAATACCGCAGTGAAGAGCTTCATTCATTTCTCACATTCATCGAAAAACAGCTGCCGACTGAGAGACGATGGAGTTATTCCCCTTAGATATATCTCACTCTGAAACTGGCGTTATTATCGGGCGAAATTGCGTTTGAAACGCCAACAGTTCGACAATAATATAAAAATGTACCTTAGAGTATGAAATAATAGAATGTCTCTCAGCCAATCAGCATCTGGCCGTGAGTCAGCTGGGTGCGGGAAGAAAAGCCGAGGAAATGTATGTTTAGTTCCATGTTGACAGATTTGGTGCTAACAATTAGAGTGCATGCAAATGCAGAAACATAATCCGATAATTATGATGCTATCGTGTCATGTTGATTAAGAGTGAATGAGTTTAGTTTTACGCCGCTTTTAGCAATATTCCTGCAATATCACGGCGGGCCACACCAGAAATGGTCTTCACACAAGTCGAACCCGGGCGAACGCTTCAACCACAGGCTTCCCAACCGCCCCTTTGTTGAATTAGAAACTCTATCAGAAAAATACCCGAAAATATAAAAGAAGAAAAAAAATTCTCATAAAATCGTTTATATGAGACAGTACATCGTGAGTAACACTTGTCGAAAGCAGAATGTCTGAGAAATCAATGATTGTGCGTACGAAAAAGCAATATACGAATAAGTTGAACGGCGTTTGGCGATGAGCAATTTATCCAAGTATATATGCGGAAGTAACGTTCTCTGTAAAAGCCGTCTTGGTTCCATAATTTGTCTTGTCCAAATACACCACTGCTTGAACGAGAAACTCGCTGAAACTGCCCGTCAGTTTGCGCCAACAACGTTAGAACATTATGTGAACAGTGCGTACATGTATACAAAAATAATACAAAACATCTTGTCTAAAACGTTTATTTTGTATTATGATAAACTCCCAAGACACATTCGCCGCCATAGCTTCATTTTGAAATCATTCTAATTACACGACGCTAGGTTCAAAATAACCGACATATGAAATAATATTACCCTTAGGGTCGTGAGATATTTAATGTTTTGTTAGTAGATGGCGATGGCATTGCCACATCGGAAGTGAAGCTGTGGTGGCAAATGGATCCTGGGAATTGTTCACAATGGAATGGTATAATCTACATGATCGAGTAAAATTCCGAGCCAGGGCGAACTTTTCAAGCAACAGTATGAATGTGTGTCTGTTTTAGTGATAAGGTTTCGCACTAATTTAATATTCAAAAGATCGTTGAGAAACAACATTGAGAAACAGGACATCTACATGGTTTCATCTGAGTTGGTACAACAGTGTCAAAGGTGTAGAATATTTTCTCCAACAATGTCAAATAGGTGTAAATGCCTATGATATACCTTTGATGTTTATTTGTTATCATAGTCGCAAGGTAAATATTTTGTTTGAAACTGAAAGATTACATGACGACTACGCATGTTAAAGAGGTGCTGCAGATCCTATGTCTTTTGCTTCAGAAAACCGTCCGTCGGTATCATTCATGGTGAGCGGTAGGCTAACTGTGAAGATCATTTTTCCATGACAAAACCCAGGTCGTTTTCTTCATTTAAGTGACATTTATACACCGAAATATATCATGTGTCCAAATAATCATTGACTGTCGATTTTAAACAGCAGTCCCCTCCAATTCCGCATGTTTCCGTAGAATACAGAAAATGCCCTACATGAGGATGTACAGTGTAGCCAAAGCGATAAAAAAGGTGGTAGTAGAACGGAGCATTGTCGCAGCACCGACGCGAAAGTCTACACAAGAATCGAATGATGTTTTGTCCATGTGGGTGAAGCCACATGTGAATATTGCACGGCATTTCTCGCCACATTCATTGACAGTTTTTTCCCCGTTGGCGAGAACGGTGTTGTACTTGATATACTTATCAAGCAAGGTCTTGTCTGTTTCCATCTTCTTAATAACGCCATTAAGGGAGTCTGCCGAGAGGTCAGATAAGCCAAAGGCCTCGCTGGTTTTATAAGCTATTGTCCAGTTGGAGGCGTTGTTCTTGTTGCTGTCAGTCAGGTCCATGTAGTACTGGTGGATGTCCAGCAGGAGGCCGCTGCCCTTGTTGTACTTGACCAGTCGGATGGCCGGATTGTGGGCATCGCCCGATTTCCCTGGAATCTTGTAACGCCAGGGGGTGATCGACGGCGCCATAAACATCGGTGTGCCAGGAGTACCTTCAATTAACAAAAACCCACCTAAATCACAACCTGACCGTAAACCTTAAATTGAGTGAGTGAGTTTGGTTTTATTTACTTTTCTTTTGTCAAGATCCTGCTTTATGAGTGAGTGAGTGAGTATGGTTTTACGCCGCTTTTAGAAACATTCCAGCAATAACACGGCGGGTACACCAGGAATGGACTCCACACAGTGTATCCACTAGACTTCCCCCAATTCCAGACATAAAAACAAATTGCATATAGTTTGATTGTGTTAAAAAGAGAACATTTGATTCAAGACAACATTTTGCCTCTGAAAAGACGAGTCTTTTTAACACGTTATATTTGGGATTACACTTTCACAGTAAAGTACAGATTCTAGTCCTTTTGTTGGGTTGAGTCCCATCCAGGATTCGAACCCACGCCCTCAGAGTCAGGCACCTAATCGCCGGCACATTTAAAGTCAGCCGTCTAACCCACTCAGCCAGCGCAGCTTCCAGAAAAATAGAAGTCCGACAACTGCTAGTCAAGACCACGAATTTAACAACAAACACAGCACGAAACGTTGTGATTGTTGCGTTTGTGTGTACGCTGTACGGCGTGGGAAAAATATAACCCACTGTGCCCGCGTTGACATCTTCTCTTTTTTTCACTTTAAATCATGTACTGGATAGCATCCAGATCGAAACGCCTTTTCTGCCTAAAAAGAATTAACAAATGCTGGACTTACTCCCATTCTTGTAATAATTTGAATCCGTCAGCGTGGTCGTGCCCGAAGAACATGGCGGCGATGACGTCGGTATATTGTTTGAGTAAGTCGATGAGGCGGGTGTTGAAATACTTAGCCAGCCATTGAACATTTCCAGGAACGTGAACGCCGGGAGGAATGTGAGCGGATAACAACACCTGCAATTTAAAAGTGGTTGAGCATTTAAAATTGATTAAACTGCCTTGAACATTAATTTAGTTATTTAACAGATTGTCGATTAAATGTGTCAGGAAAGCTTTATGGCAATGTAAATTCCCATTTTGTGAAACCGCTACGGTGCTAAAGACAAAACTAGAAATATATGGGCGAAATCGGATTTGAACCCAGGGTCATAGGGTTCTGGCATTTTTTAAGGCCCGTAACTCTTCACAGCGAATCGCGGAGCCTTAGACGGCAGGTCCCCTCGTGCCATGAAAATGTTTTGCAATTACCGTGATGAACGGATATGTCAGACATGAAATATTAATTAGATCACAATTTGAAAGCTGTATAGATTTCTCAGTCACGAACAGTTAAAGAGAAATGTTTGTCAATACAAACCAAGGTAGTGTGATGTCATTTTAAAGTGTAAAGAGGTATATTAAAATACCACTAATATTTACCACCCTTTCAAAGTATACAATTGTGATGTGCAGTAATACGTTTTGAAAAAGAGCTGTTATTAATGAATGTCATGAAATGTCCAAAGAATGTCCCAAATAAAATGTTAACAGCTTTTGACTGAAAAAATAACACAGGATTAACAAGTATATATACTATTTTGAGCTTAACACAATGCCTCACCTTCTCTCCAGCAACCTTGGCGTTCTTAAGGACCTCCTCCAGCCAGGCGAACTGACCAGCAGGATCAGTCAAGTCTGTGGTCAGTTTGTCCGACGTGTAGTACAGGTTTGTGTTCAGTCCGATAATCCTCAGTCCTTGGGCTGTCTTCGCTGTGTAGTAGGCGCCTGAAAGTGTTTCCAAAATACGTAACTGCTCACAAACATCACATCAAGTTAAGCAACGTCGGTGGCGGAGAGGAGTTTGGTGGGTGACCTTCTCCGGGAATTAGACTCCTGTTTGTATTTCTTAACCCTTCAATATCCGATCAAGAATGCTTAGAATTTCAACGTGTCCTCTACTGACCGTAACTGAAACACGGGCGTTGAATTTGGTACGACTCAGTAGTTGAAACATGCATAAACATCGGTATGCCAGGAGCT
The DNA here is from genome assembly GCF_003918875.1 of Haliotis rubra. Taxonomy (NCBI): domain Eukaryota; kingdom Metazoa; phylum Mollusca; class Gastropoda; order Lepetellida; family Haliotidae; genus Haliotis; species Haliotis rubra. Next base: position 187,181 of record NW_025766781.1, on the reverse strand, counting down.
CCTACAATTCCAACATTTAAAATTTGAAACATGCTTCTGTTCCTTAGCGGTGAATGAATTCCAAGTAGGATGTGATCATGACTGTAAAGGGAGTGTAAACCTGGCGCCTCATGGTAGCTCTATTTGCACATATAAAGCTACTGTAATAAATACATGTAACAATGTTTTAAATTTCCATTATTTTGATAAAAACGAATATGATAAACAATTTATTAAAACATTTACACTCGTAAATATTATTATTGTTATTCCTAATATATGATATATAGGATAATAATGCATACTCAATATGTCCAGAGAACAAATTTTGTGTTTACGTAACATCTGAGGCAAGACAGGATCTTTCCAGTTTTTGTCTTCCAATAGCTATTATTTAATATGACCCGTTAATTATCAAATGGCCGCCCCTGTAAAAGATGATACAGTTACATGGCTGATTGCGTGCCGAAGCCGTGAGCGGTTGCGTTCGTCGCAGCAGGCCGTCACAATATAACTGGAATAGTCATTATAATAATACACGACAAGGAAAAAACCAAAACAAACGTGCTCTGATAACAAAAACATGTCTACCTTTCCGGAAGTTCGCCATCTGTTCTGCATCGCCAATCCAGTCTTCCCAGAGTTCCGCAGTGGCGTTGTACAGGAAGTGCGACGTGACAGGGAATTGGTCGGACGGATACCAGTCGTGGTTCCCCATCGTGGCGTAGACCTTGACCCCTGGGAACGCCGCCTTCAGAGCGTCAGTCACAACTTTCATTATCTCCAGATTAACTGACTCATTCAGGTATTGGTCCTTGATGTGGGCCACTGTATCTCTGAAACATCGAATAGTTTGATTTCTACACAGCTTTTTGAAATTATGTGGTGCACTGGGGTAGCATAGTGGTTAAGATGTTCGCACGTCACGCCGAAGACCCGGGGTCGATTCTCAACATAGCTACAATGTCCCTCTGGTGTCCCCCGCCGTGATATTGCTTGGAGATTGAGAACAACGTCGTGAAACTAAACGCACTCACTCACTCGAACACATTTTCCTAATGTTCGGGAAGAAATAAGTAGTCTGTGAAATTTTGTTCACCTGTTTATTTATGAGAATTTAGTTCAATCCGTGTTGCGTTTGTACCAATTAAAAAACGTAAACATTGGCGTGAACCAGTTGCGTAAATCCGTATGTCTGCTATACTGTACCCAGTCCAGATGATAAAATCGACGTTGCTTTTGATGCTTGCCATGGCGTTGATGCTGTCGTTGACGAGTCGCCAGGGGGAGTCACACCAGTAGTCGCCATAGATACCACGAACCGGAACTTCGTCATTACAGGACCGCATTTCAGACCAGTACGTTGTGTCGTAATGGTGGTCCGTGATGTGCCAGAAGTAACCTTAAAGGGAAGAATATTTTGATGCGTTTTCATCAATGGTTAGGTTTTCCATGAATCCTTTACCTGCAGTGTGCGAAAAAGTTTCCAAAATTTTGCTAACCAGTCGGTCGGGCTATGACTCAAAGTTACTAGACCACAAAATAATTCACTAGCCTGGATTTTGAACGTAGGAACTAAGCAAAAGATTACACAAATTAAGCTGCTAATATGATGAACATTTGTATTAGGCCATAATATTGCATGATTTAAAAGTGTATTATAACTTAACAAGGCGGAGAGAGTGATATATTTACAAAATGACCCCATGGAAACTAACTAGCCAGTCGGGCCAGTGACTGAGGAGATTTACTAGCCCGACTGGATTTTTACTAGCCACGGGCTAGCGGGCCTATGGCTATTTCGCACACTGCATTTACCCGTGAAGATTCATCTTCAGTAACCCATGCTTGTCGTTAGAGGCGACTAACGGGATCGGGTGGTCAGGCTCGCTGACTTGGTTGACACATGTCATCGGTTCCCAATCGCGTAGATCGATGCTCATGATGTTGATCACAGGATTGTATGGTCCATTTTCGATTATTTACAGACGGGTGCCATATAGCTGGAGTATTGCTGAATGGAGCGTTAAACAACCAACCAACCAACCATGAATTTATTTGTGTTTATTCTCCCCAAATTAAGTTTTCTTGAGACAACTGGCCACGATATGGCATTCATTAAATATACATTTTGTATTGTATTTGTTAACGCATGTGTAGTGAGTGAGTATGGTTTTACGCCAATATTAGCAATATTACACCAATATCAAGGCGTGGGACACCAAAACTGAGCTTCACACATTGTATCCACGTGGGGAATCGAACCCGGGCCTTCGGCATGACATGACGTGAACTAAATGTTGGAGAGCCCCACGTATAGTTTGGCATGAAATGCATGTGGACCCGGTTTTTTGTAAATATCTCTTCATCCAATGACCCAATCGATCTCAAACTGCGCAAGTGGATGTTTTGTCAGACAACGTAATCACATTGTAAATCACCAATTTTATGCATTTGTATTAAAGAATCTGTCTATGTAACTGTCAACAAAATAAACAGCAGAACGCAGAATGCTTGCAGAGGGAGGGAGCCAATGACCTGTAACAGCGTCAGTGTTGGGTCATAAAGGTCAACGTTCGTCAATATAGGTCAGCTATGCACGTGACAGGTATGAAGAGGTGTCACAGGTCGTGAATAGGGTAAGTCGGGTGCCAACTGTTAACCATCATACGGAGTTTGTTTCTCTGAGTTGTTCAACATTAACCACAAAACCCATTAGTGAGAATTATTCTGTAGGTTAAAATCTTTAAATTTTGCAAATAGCCGGCGAATGACATCTCTGATGACCCTGATGTCAAAAGAATCTTACTTTGGATGCCTACCTTTTTGCACAAGGTTTTGTTTATTGGTTGTTGGTTTATTTTTCACAATTTTTAGCACGATGTTCTTTTCATGCCAAGAGCAAAAGTTGTAGTTTCATGTAATCCGACACCTTATAAATCGGTTTTCTACGTTTGCTCTCTTTTTAAAAAAGATTCAACACATTTCTAATTAAACGTTTAGCATCATCTGAATAAGCTTTCATGATGACAGTTAGAAGTAGTCAATGTGAATGATCCAAACGGTCTATCACTGTGCAGTGCCTATCATGAACTGCACGTGCATTGACCTTTATGACCCAACACTGCCGCTGTTACAGGTCATTGGCTCCCTCCCTCTGCAAGCATTCTGCGTTCTGCTGTTTATTTTGTTGACAGTTACATAGACAGATTCTTTAATACAAATGCATAAAATTGGTGATTTACAATGTGATTACGTTGTCTGACAAAACATCCACTTGCGCAGTTTGAGATCGATTGGGTCATTGGATGAAGAGATTTTTACAAAAAACTGGGTCCACATGCATTTCATGCCAAACTATAGTGTAAGTTTCAAATGCTGAGCACAATCGACAAGCCCGGCGTGGTGTTGACAAACATTCAAACACAATGCGAATCTGGGAAACGAAACAACAATCATAACCTTTCTGCACTGCAATGACCCGGCCTAAGCCTAAGCCGACTCGGACTACCGGTTCTGCTAGTTTCATGACGACTTGTGATAATAGCAAAAGCAGATGGACTGTGTACCTGTTATGAATCTTGTACACGCCTCAATGCATCACTGCTACGTGCAGACCCTCACTGATGTCGTGTACTGTTGGGGTACAAGCATTCCTAACTCTAGAGCATGTAAAACCACCAAAACAAAGCAAAAGGCATGGTAGTGAAAACATGGTCGTTCTTAAGACACATAAATACATTCAATTTGGTATTCAATACCACGTCTACCTGTCAACCCAATGCTGCATCTTGACAAAAACAATGATTAACAATATTACTTCACCTCGGTCAAGAGAAAACTGACCTTGAAATCTCTCATTGGAAGCCCCAAGTTAAATAACATAATGAAATACCTTCTTGAGCTTTCGAAGCGCTGATTATCAATAAAATAACGAGGGTTCCCAGCCAGCCATTGACCGCCGCCATGTTTGCGTTCAGGGCTGATCGAAATGAAATCGAGCGAGTGTCGTCCACCTTTTTGCTTTGTTAACTTTTGACCCCTATTTGGGGCGGTGGGGTAGTCTAGTGGTTAAAGCGTCCGCTCGTCACGACGAAGGCCCGGGTTCGATTCCTCCACATGGGTACAATATGTGAAGCCCATTTCTGGTGTCCTCCGCCGTGATATTGCTGGAATATTGCTAAAAAGCGGCGTAAATCATACTCACTCACTCACTCACTCTGACCCCTATTTTAACTTTAAATTTTAACTGAATTGTGTAATAGCATAGCAGGCATCGGTGCATTCAAAGCTGCATTTGCTCCCATCGCCGCAGCTTTCTTTCAAATACAGTAACAGCTCGTTTCGCTTACATTTAGATTACATTCAGTTAATACCATCCCTCACTAGATAATGGACTGGTCCAATCTCCATACTACTAGAGAACAATGAAAACTGAAATGAGGCCGAACAATTTAAAGCACCCTGATCGTGAGTAGCAGAAGCAGTCTTTGACAAGAACATTACTTATTTGGCTACTCCTTGGCCTTCCTTGGCGGTCTCTCATACAGGCCTCGGGCCGAAAGCCGCAGGACCTCTCTAAAATAGCAGGGGTGTGTGGGTGGGGTGTGTGGGTGGGGTGTGTGGGTGCAATGTTTTCCTAAATATATTTGTTTGCTATGGAATAGCATGGTGTTGAAATATGAACATAAAATCTTAACTTTTTGCTCAAAGTGCCCACCTCGGTGCAAGTATATTGAGTGTGAATACACACGTTTGTCATTACCTCATATCTTTAACAGTCAGAGATCCCATGAAATTGACTGCATCTCATGCAATGCATTTTTGGATAAAAATCTGTCCATCAATGAAATCAATAAAGTCAGCATCCTTCACAAAGAGTAATCTATATATACTTCTCTGTTGAAACATTTTTGTGAATGAAACGTCCTTGAACTATCATGTCTTTCTCTTGAACTGAGATTGCTGGTATCATATATTTTAGTTAAAACAACATTAACCCACTGATAATAACGAACACAAAGCTTATTAATAACAACGAAAAGGATAATTTATACACTAGATCCTAGCCAACTCCTTTTCTTTGAGTTAACATATTTATTTTAACATGCCGGTGACTTAATACGTTATCAGGAGCTGTGTTGTCATTAACGTACACTGTAGGTGCTTTTGATTCACAATTCAATGAGATATGTTGTATTGGGGGAGAATTCCTATAGTTGGATTGTTCCATTTCCTAAGGGATGAGGCAGGTGCGCGCTGGACCGTATAGTTTGTTATATCAGTCTATAGACTGACTGACTGAGTGAGTTTGGTTTTACGCCGCTTTTAGCAATATTCCAGCAACATTACGGCGGGGGACACCAGAAATGGGCTTCACACATTGTACCCATGTGGGGATTCGAACCCGGGTCTTCGGCGTGACGAGCCTACGCTTTGACCACTAGGCTACCCCACCGCCCCTCAGTCTATAGAAGTTCAGGCGGTAAGACTTGGGAGAATACCATCCAGGAGAAGGTGGGTGAGTGAGTTATATAAACCTGAAGGGCGCTTCTCACTATATATTAAAGGTCACATGCAACCAAAAAATCAAACATAATTAAAACACAATTATCACTTCTTCATGACATATAATATGCATTGCTGATTATGAAAAAACAAATAAACAATATTATAAGCGTATAATCGCAAATCAAAAGTGCAATATTTTGTACTTGGGTTTACCTCCCTCGAAACGAAGCAGCCGGGATACCGAACCCAGTCAGAGCGGGTGGGTGTGCACTCAAGTGTAACGGCTGGTTCATTAGCAGATGCCGCCTTCACGGGTCATTGTGTGTGTATATATAGAAAGTTGGGTTTTGTAAATACATGCTCATTTTTTGTGTATAACATTTTGCAATCAACAGACATCATAACATGTCATGTGTTCAAGTATCACACCTGCCTGACTGTGTAATTACATAATGTGACAGAGACCGAACTCGCGCCATAAATCAATGCGTTTTGTTTATGGTGTATAGCCTGATTGGTGTTAAGTTCAAATTGCATGTGGTCAGTGATCAAAGTTGTGTATTGAATATTGTCATTAGCAGACAGGCAGGCAGACACACTGGTGTCAATAAAACAAGACATTGATTTTGTCTGTGACATCGATATATCTATATCACAGTTAGAAATCGTGTCAACTCTAAATAATGGTTTTAAGTATCGAACTGAGAAAGTGACTCGGTAAGAAGAACCTGTGGTGAAATAGACAAATGAAATTATATAAACAGTTTATTTACTGTCATAACATACAAAAAGCTCGCGCCTGTGAGATATCAACAAAACATTAGGAAACTAGCTCACACCAAAGCCTTCACAGAGTATTCACCAGACAGCCCGCTTCCAAGTTGCGCGAACCTATTTCACTGCGCACGTGCTATGAGCGCAGCCAGCTGTTGAAACCCGTATTCCCCAGAAAAGTCTGGGGAAAATTAGTGAAACGTTTGAACTCCGATTTCGCGCGTTTTTTTTTCATCGCGTTATTTTTCAACTTTATAAGTTGAATTTGCATTTTTTGACGCTTTGTTTCGGTAAGTCCATACCGAAAGGTATCAGAATCTGCAAAGTTGTGTTTTACGTTGCATGTGACCTTTAAGCATGGCCTCTTTTCCCATAACGCCACAGACCGCCTCCGTGGTGTAGTGGTTAGAGCGTCCGCCCGGAGAGCGGAAGGTCGCGGGTTCGATCCCAGACCGCGTCATACCAAAAGACGTTAAAATATGGTACTTGTTGGTCCCTGCCTGGCGCTCGGCATTAATGGGTACATCAAGGACTGGTCGGCTCGGAGTCAGTATAATGTGTCTGAGTGGGGAATTCATGCTTCACTGCGGCATGGTATCTCAGTGAGCTAGCACTATAAAACCAGCTTTAGTCTGGGCTAGTACAAGCAGCCGCACAAACACATACACACGCATGCACGTCGTCATATGAGCGAAATATTCTCAAGCACGACGTTTCACCTCACCATAACGCCACACTCAGCAATATTCCAGCTATATGACGGCGGTCTGGACCAGGCAATTCAGTGATCAACAGCATGAACAAAGCAATGGGGAACCGATGACATGTGTCAACCAAGTCAGCGAGCCTGACCACCCAGTCCCTTTAGTCGCCTCTTGCGACAAGCATTGGTTACTGAAGATCAATTCTAACCTGGATCTTCACGGGACCGAATTGGTGGCTGGCGGACTGGATTGATGAATGTCATCGTATCCCAACTGGCCATCATGATTGTCTGGTCCAAACTTGATAATTTACAGATCAAGGTAATATAGCTGGAAAATTGTTGAGTGCGGTATTCAACAAGCAAATATGTAAGAATGGCCACCCAACAATGCAAATGATAGATGCGCACGTAAAATATTTGTAAAGATACAAGGGACATAAGTCCTGAATTATGCAGAGGCTGTTTGATCAGCACGCTGCATTGAACAGGGAGTTTCAAGATGCCTGGCACCTTCTAGAATAAAAACGTAGATTCTTTTGGGCAGTTTCACTTGATACACATCATATTCAGCCTTTTGTCCATTTTGTAAGTAAACTGATCTATGTATTGAATTCTTGGTTAATTATTACATTAAGCTTTTAAATGATGATTTGCAAATTGAAACTAAACGTTTGCCGGAAATCAACCCGTAAAAGAACTCGGTGTGAAACCTACAAACAATGAAGAAAAGATATATATTAAATCTTAATTTTACAAATTAATTTAAATCACTACAAAGGTGCCAGTGCAAATTCAAAGGCAGTGATTGATAATAATAATAATAGTGGGTATTTGTAACTGCGCCTGTATCCGTGCATTCAATGCTCGCTCAAGGCGCTACAAAAAGTGTAAGTAGATAACGATTATAGCAATAAGGGCGGAGATGGTGATATTCACCTCTACCCGTGAAGATCCCGGTTAGAATGGGTCTTAAGTAACCCATGCTTGTAAGAAACGACTAACGGGATCGGGCGGAGGCTTTCTATGCTTACTCCATCGGCTTTGGATACAGAACAGGTTTATTTAGGCCATGGGCCAAAAAACAAGGGTTACAAAATTCATAATTGCACAGTCGTGAGTGTTTGTGGATGTACATAGTTTGATAATATTATACAATAAATGAACAGAGAAATGAGGGATGGTAACCCAGAGTAAATATTTATAACATGTCCATTGTACTTTCCATTTTAAAGGACCGCCTCCGTGGTGTAGTGGTTAGAGCGTCCGCCCGGAGAGCGGAAGGTCGCGGGTTCGATCCCCGACCGCGTCATACCAAAAGACGTTAAAATATGGTACTTGTTGGTCCCTGCCTGACGCTCGGCATTAATGGGTACAACAAGGAGTGGTCGGCTCGGAGTCAGTATAATGTGTCTGAGTGGGGTATTCATGCTTCACTGCGGAATGGTATCTCAGTGGGCTAGCACTATAAAACCAGCTTAAGTCTGGGCTAGTACAAGCAGCCGCACATACACATACACACGCATGCACGTCGTCATATGAGCGAAATATTCTCAAGCACGACGTTAAACCCAATTTCACCTCACCTCCATTTTAAAGAATTTTTTTTTGTTGATAAACACATTCAGCAATACTAATCAGTTGTTGTACATTAGTAGTTTGTACCGTATTCACAAACTTTATCATACTTGGTCTGGTAATGACATGCTTTGGTAGATAACGATTCCTTATACTTAAATATTTTGGACAAATGAGCAAGATATGGTATTCATCTTCAAGATCGTTCACTCAAAAGGGACACAGTCGATCGTGTAATGGTGTTTTAGGTGTAGTCCATCTGCCCTTTTTCAATCATCAGTGTATGTAAACTCAATCTGAACCGTATAAGAGCAATTTTGTATTTCTTATATCAATATGAACTAGATACTTTTGGTCGGCTTGAGTCCTGATTAAAGCGTTTGCTCGTCACACCAAATGGGTACGATGTGTGAAGCCCATGTCTGTTGTCCCCAGACATGATATTGCTGGAATATTGCTAACAGCGGCGTAAAACCTTACTCACTTACTTTGGATACATATGGTTTGCTCAATATATTCAGTGGCTGCAGTTTCAGTATTTAATTCAAATTTTTACAAATGTCGAAACTAGATGGTACACAAGCATGCCATATAAACAGCGTTTATGTTCCAACTGCAAGTTACACGATAAAGAATTTATCGAAAACCAAATTGATGTAATATTTTTCTTGTTGTGTGGCAGTATTATGCATTGTGTAGCAATGTTCGAAGTGTATAACATTGTAGGTGTGGATTGTCAATTGTAGGTAGCGGTGTGCTGTATTTAGACTTGTGCTATATTTAGACGTGTGCTATATTTAGTCAGAGTTCTGGAAGGTACTGCAGATTAGTACACCATTACGGGCTTTTTTACTATACTCTGATCCAGGGATCAGACAGCCTAGCTAGTGGTTAAAGCGTTCATTCCTCGCACCGAAGACCCGGGTTCGATTCCCCACATGGGTACAATGTGTGAAGCCGATTTCTGGTGTTCCCCGCTGTGATATTGCTGGAATATTGCTAAAATCGCCGTAAAACTAAACTCACTCACTATAAAATAATGGTCAGTGCAAGTTTTTAATCCGGCTGGTTATGTCACACACTCACTTTCCGCTGATCAGTATGAGTAAGACACAATGTACCTTATAACTCTCGGGTAACCTTCAGCTAGACAGGCGGTGTGGTTCGTGGAGTCGTGGGCTGTACATGTATGTGAAGGCATGCGTCGAGACGTGGTTGTAAATAATCACAAATAAATCACTAACTGGGGAAATTCTACGGGTGTGACAGTGTTTAAATACATCTGACGCCCTGGTAAGGTGAATAACCAGCCACACTGCACGAATGTTATAAATGGTCTTCTCAAGTGAAGCGTGGCCTGCCTCGTATGAGGCTATATATTGTGTCGGTGGACTCAACTCAATTGGCTCAAGACGGCTGTGATATTTCGCCGATGAGAAAAGTAAATAAACATATGACGAAAACAAACAAAAAAGCACCACACCAACCCCGCCAAAGAACGCCCAAATTTTTATTCACCCCAATCCCGACAGTTATCAGGCAGGAACCTGGTTGATGGAATTCTTGTTCTTCACACCGTTAATGTACATCACCTTCAACTTTATATCCACTAAGGTAATCAAATACACACACACACACACGCAGAAACAGAGTATAATAAGAACAGATACTAAGAAAAAACAAAGCAAACAAACAACAGCAACTCCCCCCCACAAAAACAAAAAAACAACAACATAAAACAAAACAAAAACAAGAAACAAAAAAAACAACAACACCGAAACAAACAAAAATAAAATAAATATAAAAAAATAAACCAAAACAAAACAAAAAAAACCCCAAACAAACAGACCAAACCAAACCAAACCAAATTCAACCCCAAAAATATCTGTCACCGAAACTACTGCAACAGTGTGTTTACAAAAAGCTTCCAAATGCAGGTTTTCCTCACAGGAAAGGGACTTAACTCCGAAAGCTGCTTGCTCTGTGTGCATAGCCTGGTTCGATCACAGGCCCTCGTGTCTTTGCGAGGATTAAAGATTGTTTAAAAATATATAAAAATTTGACATGATCCCCGACTCGAAATGCTTCTCAGTACAACACATCATGACAAGGCCGGACACTTCGGTGCACCCCGTATTTTACTGTGAAGCATTTCGAGTCGAGGGTCATCTCAAATTGTTATATATTTTTAAAAAATCTTTCATCCTCGCAAAGACACGAGGGCCTGTGGGTTCGATGTGTGCCGTCATACCTGATTCTGCTCATGCTGATAACCACTGGTTTGATTGGTCCTGATTCAATCATTTCCAACTTGCTTTGACACAACCGAAACAGTGTTGTCAGTGCGCAAAACTACATTCACTCACATAACAACGTTGACACCTTGAGCTGGTTTTTATACCATTTTTCACGATAGGCCAACCATATAGAAACCCGAGTAGAAAGAGGACTGGGGACTGGAATACATATTGTCAGAATGACCAGTACACGACTTAACCCTTACCCCACCCACCACCTAAATACAATGTATATAGTAAGTGCATTGCCTGCATAGAAAACCCTGGGGTCGAGCCTGGGGTAAGGTGAGGGTAACATGGAAACCAGCTTATGGTTTAGAAGTATGTCTATATATTATTGTTACACTGAATGGTAAGAGTGATTGAGTTTAGTTTTACGCCGCTTTTAGCAATACTCCATCTATATCACGGCGCGGTACACTAGAAATGGGCTTCAAACATTGTACCTATGTTGGGAATCGAACCCGGGTCTTCGGCGTGACGAGCGAACGCTTTAACCACTAGGCTACCCCGTCGCCCCTAAATTAATGTATTGACACTAATTGGTAAAAACTGAACGCAATACTCGGTACACGTGATGAGGGCGAATGCGCCACCCTTTCATTAACAATTCTTTAACCCACTGCACATTTTCACTTGTCAATGAAAATCAATTTAACTTTTATAACATCATCCGTTATCACTCGTGCCTCGTTGATTATGTAATAAATAGTCGCATGCCATAATCAGGACCGAAATACCTTAGTTGTGCGTGCGACGTTAAATAAATCAAATAACAACGACAACCAGGACCCACATACCACCCAACAATCATCACATTCACTTCACAATCATTAGGTATATGCATCCTCATAGCAGACTAGCTGACAATCATATCTGTTGAAGCCACACAAAGTCTAGCTCAGTCGAGGTGACCTGGACAGCAAACACCGCGTTGCCTCCAAATTGACTGGTTTCACGATCGCGTTATATGCAGTATGCATTACATGGTCCGGGACCCAGTCGAAAAGCTGTTGCCCGCGGTTCGGAATACATTACTGTCGGGACTATCACCATCCTGGTTGCCAGCAGAACGTCATGTGATATGTGGTTTATGTAACTGGAGGTTGACAGGCTCAGGTGACAACAGGAAGGTTTCAGGTACAGTTACGTGGCTGAGTCGAGATGTCAGGTTTAGTTCCCAGCGTCTCCTTCAACAACGGCAGATGTATGCCAAGTATTGGACTAGGGACGTGGAAGGTATGTATGTAGTGTTTATGTCTATGTGCGTCTGTGTGTGTGTGTTTGTGTGTGTGTGTGTGTGTGTGAGGGAGAGAGAGAGAGAGAGAGAGAGAGAGAGAGAGAGAGAGAGAGAGAGAGAGAGAGAGAGAGAGAGAGAGAGAGAGAGAGAGAGAGAGTGTGTGTGTGTGTGTGTGTGTGAGAGCTAAGCCAAGACGAGGGAGAGGTGATGTATGGTGCTTGAAGAGGTGTGGGGTTGAATTACAGGTGATTAGTGATGTGTGGTGCTTGAAGTGATGTAGGTGGTGAATGACGGGTGATTAGTGATGTGTGGTGCTTGAAGTGGTGTAGGTGGTGAATGACGGGTGAACAGTGATGTGTGGTGCTTGAAGTGGTGTAGGTGGTGAATGACGGGTGATTAGTGATGTGTGGTGCTTGAGGTGGTGTAGGTGGTGAATGACGGGTGATTAGTGATGTGTGGTGCTTGAAGTGGTGTAGGTGGTGAATGACGGGTGATTAGTGATGTGTGGTGCTTGAAGCGGTGTAGGGGTGAATGACGGGTGATTAGTGATGTATGGTGCTTGAAGTGATGAGGGATGCTTGAAATGGTGGGGGTTGTGAATTACGGGTGACTGAAGTGATGTAGTGGTGAATGACGGGTGAACAGTGATTGAAGTGGTGTGGTGGTGAATGGTGGTGAAGTGACTGGGTGAGGTGATGCTTGAAGTGGTGGGGGTTGTGAATTACGGGTGATTATTGATGTGAATTGCTAGAAGCGGTGTGGGTGGTGAATGGCGGGTGATTAGTGTGTGTGCTTGAGTTTAGGTTTGATGGGTGGGGATAAGGTATCTGTGGTGTGCATTTCTTGTGTGGCGGTTGGTACAGTTTGTGTAGTGAAAAGACTGGTAACAATCGGTTGCTTGAAGTGGTTGGGTGGTGACGGGTGTGATGTGCGGTTATTGATGTGAGTGTGGGTTGTTGATGAAAGTGGTGAGCTAGTGGTATCTGGCAGTTGGTAGAGGGGTGATTAATGAGTGATCCGTCGTGTAAAGTGCCGTTTGGTGGTTTAATGTTCTTGAGACGGACCGCGGGTGATTATTCATGTGTGCTTAAATGTTTTAGTGGTTAATGTCTGTGAGGTGTAGTGGTGAATGACGTTGGATGATGCCTGCATCGTGTGTATGTTGTACAAAGCTGTAGTTGTAACTGTAGTTGTAGGTTGTAGCTGTAACTGTAGTTGTAACTGAAGTGAATGTAGCTGTAGTGGTGTAACGACCGGTAGTTGTAACTGTAACTGTAGTGGTGTAGTTGTAGCTGTAGTTGTAGTTGTAACTGTAGTTGTAGCTGTAGTTGTAGTTGTAGCTGTAGTTGTAGCTGTAGCTGTAGCTGTAGCTGTAGTTGTAGCTGTAGTTGTAGTTGTAGCTGTAGTGGTAACTGTAGCTGTAGTTGTAGCTGTAGTTGTAGCTGTAGCTGTAACTGTAGCTGTAACTGTAGCTGTAGTTGTAGCTGTAGCTGTAGCTGTAGTTGTAGCTGTAGTTGTAGCTGTAGTTGTAGCTGTAGTTGTAGCTGTAGTTGTAGCTGTAGTTGTAGCTGTAGCTGTAGCTGTAGCTTGTAGTTGTAGCTGTAGTTGTAGCTGTAGCTGTAGTTGTAGTTGTAGTTGTAGCTGTAGCTGTAGCTGTAGTTGTAGCTGTAGTTGTAGTTGTAGTTGTAGCTGTAGCTGTAGTTGTAACTGTAGCTGTAGTTGTAGCTGTAGCTGTAGTTGTAGCTGTAGTTGTAGCTGTAGTTGTAGCTGTAGTTGTAGCTGTAGCTGTAGCTGTAGTTGTAGTTGTAGTTGTAGCTGTAGTTGTAGCTGTGTTGTAGCTGTAGCTGTAGCTGTAGCTGTAGTTGTAGCTGTAGCTGTAGCTGTAGCTGTAGCTGTAGCTGTAGCTGTAGCTGTAGCTGTAGCTGTAGTGCCTAGCTGTAGCTGTAGTTGTAGCCAGTAGCTGTAGCTGTAGCTGTAGCTGTAGCTTGTAGCTGTAGTTGTAGCTGTAGTAGTTGTAGCTGTAGTTGTAGTTGTAGCTGTAGCTGTAGTTGTAGCTGGCTGTAGCTGTAGCTGTAGCTGTAGTTGTAGTAGCTGTAGTTGTAGCTGTAGTTGTAGCTGTAGCTGTAGCTGTAGTTGTAGCTGTAGCTGTAGCTGTAGCTGTAGTTGTAGCTGTAGCTGTAGCTGTAGCTGTAGCTGTAGTTGTAGCTGTAGCTGTAGTTGTAGCTGTAGCTGTAGCTGTAGCTGTAGCTGTAGCTGTAGTTGTAGCTGTAGTAGCTGTAGCTGTAGCTGTAGTTGTAGCTGTAGCTGTAGTTGTAGCTGTAGCTGTAGCTGTAGCTGTAGTTGTAGCTGTAGTTGTAGCTGTAGTTGTAGCTGTAGCTGTAGCTGTAGCTGTAGTTGTAGTTGTAGCTGTAGCTGTAGCTGTAGCTGTAGTTGTAGCTGTAGCTGTAGCTGTAGTTGTAGCTGTAGCTGTAGCTGTAGTTGTAGCTGTAGCTGTAGTTGTAGTTGTAGCTGTAGCTGTAGCTGTAGCTGTAGTTGTAGCTGTAGTTGTAGTTGTAGTTGTAGTTGCTACAATTCGTTACGGTTATGTTGTTGTGTTTCCACACCAGTACATTCCGGTATGACAATAAAGTATGCATGACTGACAGCGGATGACAACGTGCATGCCTCATGTTGACGCCAGTGTTATAACAGTGTACTCACTGGAGTGCAATGTACTTCACAGTGTGATATCACTGAAAACTTTCGGATACAGAATGCGTATCAACTCATCTTAATCATATTTCTTTGTTGGTAATAAAGGACGGTGGGGTAGCCTAGTGGTTAAAGCGTTCGCACATCACGCCGAAGGCCTGGGTTCGATTCCCCACATGGGTACAATGTGTTAAGCTCATTTCTGGTGTCACCCGCTGTGTTATTGCCAAAAGCGGTAACACAGTTCGCTCACACTTTGGAATATTGCTAGAAGCGGCGTAAAACTAAACTCACTCACTCACTTATACTAAATGTTTACAAAATGTAAACACTACAAGTACATGTTTTGTAACTTATTCAGTGGCATGCTTTTAACACTACCACACCTGCAAATTTCGATGTGGATTACCTGCCTTCATCCAGAATTATATCATCACAAAATAAAGCCTGACTTATTCAAACAGATTTTATCACATTTAGTTTGAATGAGTGAGTGAGTGAGTTTAGTTTTACTCTTACGCCGCACTCAGCAATATCCCAGCTATATGGCGGCGGTCTGTAAATAATCGAGTCAGGACCAGACAATCCACTGATCAACAGCATGAGCATTGATCCCCGCCATTGGGAACCGATGACATGTGTCAACCAAGTCAGCGAGCCTGACCACCCGATCCCGTTAGTCGCCTCTTACGACAAGCATGGGTTACGAAAGGCTCATTCTAACCTGGATCTTCACGGGTACATTTAGTTTGAAGTCTATAAGTTAGGATTAGTTGAGTGTTCGCTCCATCGTCATGTTGAATATTTACACTTTGGGTCAAGTCTTCTAAATAGTCTTATGTATGTGTTACATTATACGACCAAAACGTTTTGTGTCGAACTTATGGTTATCTCAAGTACAAGCTTTGACCTTGGGTATATTCAGTCATCATTTCGCGGGGCGGTGGGGTAGTTTAGTGGTAAAGCGTTCGCTCGTCACACCGAAGACCCGGGTTCGATTCCCCACATGGTTACAATGTGTGAAGCCTATTTCTGGTGTCCCCCGCTGTGATATTGCTGGGGTATTGCTAAAAGCGGTGTAAAACTAAACTCACTCACTCATCATTTCGCGGGTGTGTCGAACCTCGAATACCCCGTGCACTTGAAAACGGGGAGCTTGGTTTTGAAAAAGAGCTGCGACTAAACTATTGAAACATTGTCCTGACCACGTTGAATCCCATTATCATGAAATAAGTTAATCATCTTGTTCACATCTTTCAGTCCGAAAAAGGCAAGGTTACAGAAGCAGTCAAGGTTGCTATTGAAAGTGGGTACCGCCATATTGATTGTGCTTGGTGCTATGGCAACGAGGCGGAAGTAGGTCTCGGGATCAAGGCGAAGGTCGACGATGGCACAGTTAAGAGGGAGGACCTGTTTATTGCTACAAAAGTGAGAAAGTAAATTACATCATGCATTGATCTGAAACACATTACAAATGTAAAACAGTTCAGTTCTAATAAACGATATAAATAAATGTCTTTGATGATGTTACAAAGAATTAGGCAGCTTCATTTACCATCATATCGACGTCATATAACGTCAATCGTCATTAGATTAACCCGTGACTCTCATTAGGATTCTGATGTTAGAATGCTACAAAGCAACCTATGCTAACTGTGAGAAAGGCCACGATGAATCTTGGTGACTTGTGCTAACGTAGCCAGACTGAGTAGGTCGATGCAACTGTCGGTGTATAGCCTAGGGGTTAAAGCGTTCGCTCGTCACACCGAAGACCCGGGTTCGATTTCCCACATGGGTACAATGTGTGAATCCCATTTCTGGTGTTCCCAGCCGTGATATTGCTGGAATGTTGCTAAAAGCGGCATAAAACCATACTCACTCACACACTCACTACTGTCAGGACCCGTGAAGATCCGGGGAAGAGTAGGTCTTCAGCAACCCATTCTTGTCATAACAGGCGACTATGCTTGTCGTAAAAGGCGACTAACGGGATCGGGTGGTCAGGCTCGCTGACTTGGTTGACCAATGTCATCGGTTCCCAATTGCGCAGATCGATGCTCATGCTGTTGATCACTGGATTGTCTGGTCCAGACTCATTTATTTACAGATCGCCGCCATATAGCTGGAATATTGCTGAGCGCGGCGTAAAACTAAACTCACTCACTCACACACTCACTGCTGTCAGTCAACGGATTGTCTGTTCCATTATTTACAGCTGCGGTCATATACGTAGAATATGTCTGAGCGTGACAAACAAACAAATAAACAAATAAACAAACAAACCTAATCATACAATAAGAAGTAAACCTATTTCTTTCCCTCTCATTAGCTATGGTGTACCCACCACGAACCTGGTCGTGTGGAGACGGCGGTGCGTGATTCCCTCGACAAGCTGGGTCTGTCCTATGTTGACCTGTACCTGATGCATACACCATTTGGCTTCAAGGTACGCATCTAAACTACGTTAATCCGAGCATTTATTTTCGTACGATTACAAAATGAACTAATTTAGAGAATACCTTTTCGATCAAATTTCCATAATAATTCCAAACTAACAGGAATTACACTAAATCGATAAAAGGTGAGGTGAAATGGGGTTTAACGTCGTACTTGAGAATATTTCGCTCATATGACGACGTGCATGTGTGTGTGTCTACTTGTACTAGCCCAGACTTAAGCTGGTTTTACAGTGCTAGCTCACTGAGATACCATGCCGCAGTTAAGCATGAATACCTTACTCAGACACATTATACTAACTCCGAGCCGACCAGTCCTTGTTTTACTCAGTAATGCCGCGCGCCAGGCAGGGAACAACAAGTACCATATTTTAACGTCTTATGGTATGACGCGACCGGGAGATCGATAAAATATAGCAAGGGAAATCAAATATCACTTGAAATGCTTGATGCTTACCAGCTTACGTTTTATTCCATGGGCAAAAAGTGAAACTATACCCTCTGTCTTTGAAAAGGAATCAGAAGAAATCTGTCCAAGAGACGCCGACGGCAACGTGATGATGTCTGACCGGGACTATGTGGATACTTGGAAGGTCAGGCATAGAATTAACATATATAACCTGAGATCAGTCGACTGCAAGTACTTGTTGATTTCGTGAACTAACACATGGTATCGCTGCAATACATATTCTTTGATTGTAATTCTGAAATTCTGAGTAATTCTGTTTCTATTTACATACGTCCATGGGTTCTAACATGATACATACACACGGGGAAAAGTATCGCAACACCTCATATATCTTTTTCACGTGTATGGCTGTTGAATCCGAAATGGTGGAAAACGTTTTGCAGATATAACGAACACATTTCACCAGTCGCATGGTATTCCTTAAAACGTGTTTACTGGTTTATGTTTTCTCAGGGAAAACATTGAATATCTTTAGAAGCGAACCCACTGAAGATATGCCCTGTCAACTGTGTATATCAAAAACATACGTTTGTTCATAATCATTCTGAAATGTTGATCTTTTTTTCTTGTACAAAAGAATTTTATCAATTATATACATGCATTGTTTGTCTGACAGGCAATGGAAAACTTGGTTGAAAAAGGACTGGTCAGATCTATCGGGGTGTCCAACTTCAACCTGGAGCAAATGGAACGGTTGCTTAAAACTGACGGGCTGAAGGTTACACCCGTTACAAATCAGGTAAATATGTTTCTGCAGTAGCGGCGCGTGGTCCTGTGCATAGAGCCCAGTTGAAGTTGCGCGCGGAGAGTCTTTGGATGGGTGACTGTGTTTGCCAATTTGACTCTTGAGGGTTTCTAGGACTTTAGCCCCGCCCCACAACGAAGCACATGTGATATATGTGGTCTCACATTAGGCAAGTGAATTTGTTCATAAATTGCCTTTGTTCACCCAGCAGAAAATGGGTACCCGGTGGGATACGTCATGTGACTATATCCTTCTAGCGCCTCACAGGCAGCTTGGGTTATCCGGTGTAATGATGAACTGCCTGCAGGTTCTTATTGGGGTTCTCAAAAACATTCACAAACTCGTAGATATTAATTATCATTCCTTTTTCAAAATATATGATACAAAAATCCTTCCTATTATATTGTATGGTTCAGGGGTATGGGGTTTCAATCATTTTGACGTAATTGAGAAAATACATTAATTTATATACTTGCAAGAAATGTTTAGGAGTGAAAGCAAGTACAACTACTGCCATGATATATGGAGATTGTGGAAGATTTCCCATACACATTTTTGCTAAAGCTAGAATAATATAATATTGGATACGTCTGTTATATATGCTATCTGATAGATACCCTAGACAGTGTTATGATATGATGTTAATGTACGATAACAACGGGAAGACTAACTGGGTGACTAACATTCGAGAATTGTTAAATACAATAGGTTTTGGGGATGTATGGCAAAGGCAAAATGTTGACTTCAATTCAAATTTTGTGAATAATGTTACTCAAAGGCTCAAATATATATATATATATATATATATACACAAGAATGGGTTGTAGCACTGTCATTGTCAAGTAAATGTTTCTATTATAGAATGTTTAAATCCCATATACTATATATAGAGAGAATTATCTGTTTTCACTAAATATCAAGAAATTTCGAAAGGCATTTGCTCGGTTTAGGTGTTCCTCACATGACTTGGCAATCGAAACAGGGAGATATCATAAAATAGAGAGAGAAAATAGAATTTGTACATTTTGTGATCTTAATTGTGTAGAAGATGAATATCACTTCCTCTTAATTTGCCCATTCTATTGAGAGTTAAGAAAAAAAAATGTCCCAACATATTATTCTGTATATCCCGATAGGGTGAAATTTTCTTTGTTAATGAGTACTGGTGACAATGTTCTTATCCGTAAGTTGTCAACCTTTATCTGTCAGGCATTGTCTCTAAGAAATAAACATAATAATTCATAGAATGTATGTACTTATATTGTTATTTGCTATGATATGGTATGATGTGGTGCGATATGATATGATATGATATGATATATGGTATGATATGATATGATGTGATACGATATGATGTGATACGACAAAGTATGTGTAATGCGATGTTATATGATGTGATACATTTTGATGTGATATGACATATTGTGATGTGACTATATTATTCTTTTCTATGATATTGTGTACTGTGGGTCTGTGGCCTTCAGTATGAATAAAGATTGATTGATATAAAAAATAATGCCTCACTATGAGCATGCTGTCAGTGTGGATTTATGGACTGATTATTTTTGTCATTATTATTATTATATCTGGGATACTGCTGCGTGCGGCGTGAAACAAACAAACAACAAACGAAACTCACCTGCGACAGAGTAACGTTGACAATGTCCTCACGATGTCATTAATCCTGTACAAGTATTACTTATATACATTCTCAGATTGAAGTGTCTCCGTATCTCACCAACGATAAACTTGTATCGTTCTGCAAGGAGAGAGGGGTGACAATCACGGCATACGCACCCCTTGGGTCTGCTGACAACCCTGCTTTACTGTAAGTCAACACGCTTTTTAAAAATAAGCAGATACTTCCGCATGTTAGTGTTCCAAGTTTTGAGAAAATGGAAACATTTAAAGCTGAGCGACGGTTCGCTGAAAGCGGATTAATTCCAAACAATATTGACCAAAGGTAAACCGAAAAATGGCTTTATCTCCCACAACGAATGTATGAGTGAGTGAGTTTTGTTTTACGCTGCACTCTTCAATATTTCAGCTATATGGCGGCGGTCTGTAAATAATCGAGTCTGGGCCAGACAATCCAGTGATCAACAGCATAAGCATCGATCTACGCAATTGAGATACGATGGCATATGTCAACCAAGTCAGCAAGCCTGACCACCCGATCCCGTTAGTTGCCTCTTACGACAAGCATGGGTTACGCGTGTATTAGGGTTGGTGTTTAGTGATATGTACCGTTACATTTATTTTAGGTCAGTGAAGGATCGTCCACTTGTCATCAATGACCCAGTATTACAAGAACTAGGCAGAAAGTATGGTAAAACGGCGGCACAGGTAAATTGATACCATAGTAAAAGGAACCCCACACATGTTCTAGATCCATTTGGGTGTAGATGCACTGTAGGCGCTCATTAACGACAGGAAGATTACTGATAACGATTTATAAACTATACACAAGAATAATTATGTTTAGCGATCGTAAAAGCAAAGGGTCGTTATACTGAAATATACTGAGTCAAAAAAGAAACTTCACATTCTTTCTTCAGGGCACTATAAAAGAACAAGAGATGGTAAGATGGTTAAATTGCTATTATTTCATTGCTGAGACCTGTGTGATGTACTCGATACACTGACAGTGCCATAATCAGTTCCATTAGGCTACACCGCCGTTCCAAAACATGGGTATAGAGAATGTCAAGTCACAAGAATAAAAACCCGAAATTTCTCAGTTCAATATCGTGTATGGCCGCGCCGCGCATTCACCACTGCCAAACACCGTCTCCTCATCGACTGCCTGATGCTTGTGAACACGTGGTTGGGGATTCTGCACCATTGCTCTTACAAGGCAGCGCCAAGTTCCTGCAAATTCTGAGGTTGGTTCCTAAGACCACGAAGCCTTCTCCCAAGTGCATCCCAAACGTGCTCTATTGGATTAAGGTCAGGGGACCTCGATGGCCAGTCCATGACGTTGATTCCAGCGTTTTGAAGGAAATTTCGTGTCAACATCGCGGTATGCGGCCGAGCATTATCATGCTGGAACTGTAGACCTGGGCCATGAGCGGTAAGCATCAGCTGTGAGGTTTCCACGGATGACCAGAAGTCGGGAACGGTTGTTCCCACAGAAAGCACCCCACACCATGCAACTTCCGCCCCCGAATCTGTCGACTTCCTGTACACAACATTGGGCATACCGTTCACGACGTCGTCTCCAGACTCTATGCCTGCCGTCCGCGAATCTGAGGGTAAACCTGGATTCATCGCTAAAGACAACTCGATTCCAGTCTCTCTGGGTCCATCGGAGGTGACGTTGGGCCCACAGCAGACGTTGACGTTGATGATACGGCGTCAATATTGGCCCACGATATGGACGTCGAGAATGGAGATTGGCAGCCCGCAACCGATTTCGAATGGTCTGTGAGGACAGTCGACCTCTAAACATCTCAGCCCTGGTTCGTGTAGCCGGCAGAAATCTGTCACGTAGGTGACGTAGGACGATTTGACGGTCTTCTGCTCGTGACGTCACACGTGGACGACCCGACCTTGGGCGATTAGAAGTGGTGCCAGTTTGTTGTAGACGACCTCGCAAGTCATACACAGTACGACGGCTGCATCCCATTGCTCTTGCGACGTCAATAACTGATCTTCCCGCTTGCAACATGCCAACGGCACGTTCACGTTGCATATTTGACAATCGTGGCATTTCAAGTACCGTTAGAACTGTGGTTTAAAAGTGTTTTTTCAATTCTTGAGGCCAATGCAAACACGTGCATATGAAGAAAAATTCGATGCGAAGATCACGTGATCGACTGCACGTGCAAAACCTGATTTGGCACTAACATCATTTGCACGACGAATGGATGGGTTTGAGTGGGTTTGGCTAACGTTTTTCTAGAGTCGAAAGATAGGGATCCCATTTCGGATACATAGATGTATCATCAGAGAAAAAATATTCATTATTTTTCAAACTACATTTTGTGAAGTTTCTTTTTTGACTCAGTATAGATATGTGACCTTTGTGAAACGAACAAACTTGGTTAACGTGCAGAGATACAGTAGTTGCAGAGTAAGGAATTACTGCCAAAAGCCATCCTTGAAGATATGAGGTAAATTGTCTCATTTATTGGGATGATCCTTCGTGTATCACCATAAAGTTGGCTGCTTTGTTGTTTAACGTCGCACTCAGCAATATGGCGGCGGTCCGTAAATAATCGAGTCTGGACCAGACAATTCAGCGATCAACAGAATGCGCATCAATCTAAGCAATTGGGATACAATGACCTGTGTCAACCAAGTCAGCAAGCCTGACCAACCGATCCCGTTAGTCGCCTCGTATGACAAGCATGGCTCGCTGAAGATCACTTCTAACACGGATCTTCACGGTAACCACCCTAAAGAGGTTGACATCACGTGGGAGGAGGAGCCTAGCTACAGTGTTTATCCTTTAAACATATAGTTGTGACATCTTTTTTAACGAATATCCCCTAGTCTTTTGGAATAGTATGTTTATTGTCCATGTTTTCAGTGTACAGATGGTGAAATATGGCCAACTCGCCAAAGCAACATGCATCAACTAAATCTATTAACACAACAAGCCATGTTCCTAAACCTTTCTAGTTCTGTATATTTTCTTCGTGGACACAGGTTGCACTGCGCTGGGGAGTACAAAGGAATACTTCTGTCATTCCGAAGAGCGTCACACCATCTAGGATCAAGGAGAATATACAGGTATTAAAGAATAACCCAATGGTTTTGTTTTACCATATGGCCTTGATAGTTCCAGGCTTCTGCAACATGTAACATCCCGGTTCAGCTCTCTCCGCACGCTTGATTACTGGCGCATTCTAGACGACTGCTTATATTATCATTTGACAGGTACATTAAACACAGTTCAGCCTCGTGCAATGTACTTTAGGAGCGACAGAGGCACTGAACTGTTCCATTCATGTATATACGCTGCCTATATGCCTTTTGTTGTTTTACCGAGTTGACGTTCACATTGTTAAAGCCGGGGTAGAGGATGCAGGGAGTTGTTACTGTGAGGGAGATTAGTAGTTTGTGTGAGATTAGTTGTTAGTATGGGATTAGTAGTTTGTGTGAGATTAGTAGTTTGTGTGAGATTAGTAGTTTGTGTGATATGAGTAGTTTGTGTGAGATGAGTAGTTTGTGTGAGATGAGTAGTTTGTGTTCCCGGTTCAGCTCTCTCCACACGCTTGATTACTGGCGCATTCTAGACGTCTGCTTATATTACCATTTGACAGGTACATTAAACACAGTTCAGCCTCGTGCAATGTACTTTAGGAGCGACAGAGGCACTGAACTGTTCCATTCATGTATATACGCTGCCTTCTCTTCACTACTTTTCTGTAGAACAACGGCAGCCTCCCCATCCATGTCCGAGGGGAAAGAGTGAGTGAGCGAGTTTAGTTTTATGCAATTATCAGAATTATTAGAAGTTTCAGTCCGTGGAAGTTTCACCGTAGACGATTCAGGTTGTCTACTGCTATATTGTTTTGGGTGTTGGTTATTGTTGTGTGTTTGCGGATATTTCTCTCTAAGTGACAAGTCCGATC
Organism: Haliotis rubra; assembly: GCF_003918875.1. Lineage (NCBI taxonomy): Eukaryota > Metazoa > Mollusca > Gastropoda > Lepetellida > Haliotidae > Haliotis > Haliotis rubra. The sequence continues at coordinate 163,156 of NW_025766781.1, read as the reverse complement.
CGTCTGCGGGTCCACAACGTTTTATTGAGAGCTTTAATTGTGACTGGGATCTTAGTGCTCAGCTCCCAGTTTCTAACTGACTAACTCGCGCTCATAAACTTGACTACATCTCAGTCTTGATAATCTGTCTTCCTAAAATGGTAATATGACAAGACCATGTGGAACCTCGTCCACAACCAGCATGCCTCTCGTGCAGTGGTCGTCATGATCATCCTACTCTTGACCTTATAAGACCATAGCGGAAAGCCACAGTTTCAGAATTTCAAGAGTATGTTTAAATCCTGCACCCATGATTATCAGGCCAACGACCAAACAGCTGACCAGAACATGCCTGACATGTGACCTCGTTACATCCCCCATGCGGTGTTTGTCAAGGGCAGTCTAAGTAAACTTAGGCTCAGTATTATTCGTTACTCTGCTATACTGAGTCTAACAAAACCTTGTGGAAGGTCGCGTCAGGTAACCTTTGAGCGACCTATGACCGTCCAATCAAACGCGAGACGGCCTAACGGATTTAACCAATCAGACAACGGCTACTATTTAGGGTTTGGCGGGACTTACAAAATGGATTTTCTCTTCCCCGGTCGCCAACACTGATCTCATAACAAATGAAAACCCACATAGAAACAGATATATGACCTGCAGAATATACGCTTTTGGGTTTCTGTTGGCATGGCTATCATTAGCTAATATTTCCAAAAGCTGACATCCTTGAATACTGCCAAAACGCTATTTTCAGCGACTGTTTACTCACTCTTGTGTCGTGCTCCATGTGCATCACTCGGAAGCGATCGTACGGAAAATAGCATTCGGAATCGTTCGGGTACAAAACGTTTTCGAGGTAAAAGCTCAATAGGTATGTGCGAATGTCAACTTTCGCGATTTGGTAAGCTGTGTTCTGATTGGTCCATTGAAAAGGTCAGCTGATGCGACCTTCCACAAGGTTTTGTTAGGCTCAGTAGAGCAGTGTAACGAATAATACTGAGCCTAAGTTTACTTAGACTGTTGTCAAGGGGAGAGTGGGAGGCTATCAGTGTTACGACCCAGTCGGGAGTTCGCCCGGTGCACACTGCACATGGCACGTTGTATAGTGTATGTGATATACAGAACACTGCACTTGATATGCAATATTCCGGCAATATCTGGACGGACAACACCAGAAATGGCTTCACAGATTGCACCGATGCGAGGAATCGAGCCCGGGTCTTCGACGTGATGAGCGAACGCTTTAACCACTAGGCTACTCCACCGCCCTGTGAGGAGAAAGAATAGATTGTGGAAGAATATTTTGTTTGGATATGTTATATATTACATAGCTGTCTATAGATGCTCTTTTCACAAATCACAGATTCTTGACTTTGAACTGACGGAGGAGGATATGAAAGTTGTATCTGATCTCAACCGGGACTTTAGGGCTTGTTCGTTTCTCTTGTGAGTACATTGACTACTCTTTGTTTGATGAAATGTTATCAACAGTTGATGTAATATGATTCTTTGTGATATGCGTTCTGTGTTAAATTTAATTGACTTTTGATATTGTATGGAATAATGATTTTATTATTTAAATGTATTTTTTCATATTGCAGCGTACCGAAACACAAGTATCATCCTTTTAACACTGCATGACAGAACGGAAAGTCTACCAAAAACAAAATATGATTTGTGCAAATCATAGTAAATATTTTAATTACGCACTATCATTTCTGTGTTGTTTGACATCGAGTTCAGCAATATTCTATACACACGATGGCGACCCTTTGATAATCTTGACAAGTGAGTAAGTTTTAGTTTTACGCCGCACTCAGCAATATTCCAGCTATATGGCGCCGGTCTGTAAATATTCGAGTCTGGACCAGACAATCCAGGGACCTACAGCATGAACATCAATCTACGCAACTGGGTTACGATGACATGTGTCAACCAAGTCAGCGAGCCTGACCACCCAATCCCGTTAGTTGCCTCTTACGACAAGCATGTGTTACTGGAGAGCTATTCTAACCCGGATCTTCACGGGTCTGACCCAGACAAATCAGTGCTTCATGTTATGAACAACAATCATCATATGATGACACACAACCAACCACGGCACCGGGCCAACCAACGAACCTCAAACGTCCAGCAAGATGGGGACCAAGGCTACGTAATATTTGACCTTAGTAAACTATATTTTGAGATGCTTGTCACCAGTGACCTCCCTTTGCATGATCACGTAGGTTTTATTACCGTTATCTCCCTTTCACATTTTCACTAATGTTGGTTTCGCGCCCGCATGGTGTTTGTCGTCCAACGTTTGCTATTTTGTCACCCATTCCACCCTCCCAGGAGTATTATTGGTTTTTGAGGTAAAGGGGAAATCAAATAAGTGCCTTTCTTCGCCCCGCATGTTGGCACCTTTTCATTTGTTTGCCTAATGCTTATGTATTAAAACATTCTCTTGACATATATGCCTTTTGTTGTTTTACCGAGTTGACGTTCAGATTGTTAAAGCCGGGGTAGAGGATGCAGGAAGTTGTTACTGTGAGATTAGTAGTTGGTGTCAGATTAGTAGTTGGTGTGAGATTAGTTGTGAGTGTGAGATTAGTAGTTGGTGTGAGAGGTGTTTGTGTGAGATTAGTAGTTTGTCTGAGATTAGTAGTTTGTGTGAGATTAGTAGTTTGTGTGAGATTAGGTGTTTGTGTGAGATAAGTAGTTTGTGTGAGATTAGTAGTTTGTGTGAGATTAGGTGTTAGTATGAGATTAGTAGTTGGTGTGAGATTAGGTGTTAATATGAAATTAGTAGTTTGTGTGAGATTAGGTGTTAGTATGAGCTGTTAGGTACAAGTGTAACAGTAGTTGTTGATGTGACATTCAGTCGTGTGACATTAGTTGATTAGTTCAATATTATTTGTTAGCAGAGTCGTTAAGCTCGGTTCTTCACGTGTTAAAAGTATTCCGTTGTTTCCTCTATAGCTCGAGCGGTGGGGTAGCCTAGTGGTTAAAGCGTTCGCTCGTCACGTCGAAGACCCGGGTTCGATTCCCCACATGGGTACAAAGTGTGAAGCCCATTTCTGGTGTCCCCCGCCGTGATATTGCTGGAATATTGTTAAAAGCGGCGTAAAACTGAACTCACTCACTCACTCTATAGCTCACAGCATCTAACGTCACGTGGTAGTGATCCATGAGCACATACTTATTAATAATATGATCCATTTTTTAAAAATCGATTATTGTACAATGGAGATCTGTTATTTGATAATGGAAAGGAAAGGCTTTCATCGCGTCTAGGTTCACAGGTGTCACAGGATATAAACAATGCTGCAACTTATGAAATCATTAACTGCATGTGAATAACATTCAAATTGTTGCTTGGAATTGTTTTGTGTGACTTTAGTCTTCGTACATGTTTGACTGAGGTGTTAAACAACATTATCTCATCAACGAATCTCATTTCATTCGTTTTCTGACAATGTCATGTGTATTTTCAACATTTTAACAAAAGTAAACATCCCGAAGTATGACGTATGGTGTCGTATTATCAAACATTCCCAGAAATAAGTTCCCTGAGGCAATACGTTTCAACATATCTGATGTTTTGGAGGTATTTTAACAGACAAACATGATACGGTAATCAGAGGATGCCTTTGGTTAATTTATTCTCTCTTCGTATCAAGTCTTTTAACTTTAAAAATAATTGTAAAAATTAACTTTATCACTGACAGATAATGTACCTAAAAGTGACAACAAAACGTTCTGTCACAATTTCATGGATTTCTATAAAAAGGTTCCGAAATATCCAGTGTGATTCCTTAATGTAAACTTGAATATTCGGAAGACTTATACCGAATGTACTGCAACGGAGTGAATGGAATTCGTATAAATACTTGCACTGAAGGATCTTGCACGAAGCATATGCTGTTATATCAGCACCGCTGTAGTGACACATGACATAACAATAATGATATAAGACATATGACGTAACAAGTGTTCTGATCGAGGATGTTTTATTCACATAACTGGATTACAGGAATATAAAATGTCGATCAATGTAAAATGTAGAGTACAAAAATAGAAAAAAGGACTCTCAAATTGTTGTGTTCAGAAATCGACCTTAAACAGAACTTCTCTCTAAAACAGTCCATAATAAACGGCAACTGACATGACAATAAGAAAGGAAGAAGAACACAACCTTGTCGAACCTCCAACTACTGTTGTGTAGCAGGAATCGAGCGACGTCTCGGTCAAGTGGATGAAACCACAGTTTAATTCAGCTCGACACTTCGCATCACAGGCATTCACAGTAGTTTCTCCATTAGCCATGACAGAGATGTACCTGATATACTTATCAAGAAGAGATTTGTCTGTCTTGAAGGCCTTTATTATATTATCAACGGAAACTGCCGAGAGATCAGGCTGACCGTACGCTTCGCTGGCTTTGTACTCAAGTTTCCAGTCAGAGGCGTTGTTTCTGTTGCTGGCAGTCAGGTCCATGTAGTACTGGTGGATGTCAAGAGGGACTCCGGTCTGATGGTAGTACTTGACAAGTCTGATGGCTGGGTTGTGTGGATCGCCGCTTTTCTCAGGGATCTTGTACCGCCAGGGTGTGACTGATGGAGCTATGAACATTGGCACACCCGGACTCCCTAAAATATACCAAGAAAATCAGTCCAGAACCAATCATCTCGCACAGTCATGTTAACAATTTTGATAAATCAAAAACAGCGCTAAAAGATTCACATATTTTATCCAACCTCCGTGGCTGAAGGTGTATAAGGAACATCTTCAGATGTCCGTCATGGTCAAACATGAAACACTGCTTCTAATGCCCCACTGAGTAGGATTTCGTATATGCATATATTGTGCCAAACAGGCAAACGTTAAGTACTAAAATAATGAGTGCATATGAGTGCAGCATTTTCAGCACAAATTCATGCAATGCAATGTGTTTGCAGTTTGACACAGCCATCTCCATCAGAACATTTGGTTATTGGAATATGATTTATGTCGAAATTATAGAATATGTCGTGAGTGATCAAATTTTGATAATAAACATGTCTATCACTTTCAAACTATTAAGGTTTAAGAACACAATTCTAGATGTCATTGATCGTCCAAACAAGTGGAATTTGAGGATGTTGAGGAAATGTATATTGGAACCTGCCTAAATTGCATCTCTGGTTTGATGGATCTTGGTCGCTTTGTCTCTTAGTAGTTAGATACCTCGATATTATTGAAGTATAAAGTATTATCTGCGAAGATGGTTGAAAATAACCAATGAAAATGGCAGGAACGCACCGTCATTCTTTTGCAAGAGTTTGAATCCGTCGTAGTGGTCGTGGCCGAAGAACATGCCCACCATGATGTCGGCGTATGTACGGCTGATGTCAAGAAAGCGTGTATTGTAATGGGTGTAAAAACGCTTGACCTTCCCAGGAACGTGGATGCCTGGAGGGACGTGGGCGGTAATCAACACCTTCAGCAGGGAAATGAGCATAGAAAGTGGGGATCTTTTCTATAAAAACACTATAATATCCCAAACAACAAAATGTCGCGCAATGAAACTCTTTTTAAGCGTGGCTTCTAGGACACAGAGAGTAGATTATCGTGTTTGCTGATTTAAATGGTTTAATTGTCAATGCCAAAATGCCAGAAAGAACAGTGTTGGCATCATTGCACTTTGAGAAGCCCGGTGGACCAAGCATGGCCGGATTTCTCTGTTCATATTGTGTTTGGTCGGAATATATACTAAAAGTATTCGGTTTGAACAAGACATAGTTTTGAATCAAATCAGAGAATCATCAGGCTGAGATAAAGGCCTTTCAGAAAACCAAACATTTACGTACATGTATATTGAGAAAAGATGTACTCTGTAAGGTTTTTTTAAGAAAGGTACTTATCCTACATCTGGAATCAATTTCATATATACTCTGCTTTGTTACTACCTTCTCTCCATCAGTCTTGGCTTTCTGGAGAACGCCCTCCAGCCAGGCGAACTGACCAGTGGGGTCGGTCATGTCAGCGGTCAGTTTGTCCGACTTGTAGTAGATGTTTGTGTTCAGCCCTATAATCCTCAGTCCCTGCGCTGTCTTCACGGTGTAGTAGGCACCTGCCATGAGATTATGGGTTAAGCACCAGAAGGGTCGGTGGGGTAGCCTAGAGGTTAAAGTGTTCGCTCGTCACACCGAAGACCAGGGCTCGATTCCCCACATGGGTACAACGATTGAAGCCCATTTCTGGTGTTACCTCGCCGTGATCGTGCTGGAATATTGCTAAAAACTAAACTAACTCACAATAGTACATTCAACACCAACAGCATATCTGTTCTAACATGGCATCAAATTTCAAAACCAAAAGTGACAAATTTTAAAATTGGTAGAGAAAAGGTCTGACAGAATAATTATATTAATCTGAACGATTTCCTCCGTTAGCGAATCCTGGCACTGCTAAGGGCACCAATCTTTACACATGCACGAGTTCAATCTAAGATCCAGAACACCCATACACTACTATAAATTCTATAAAACACATTTTTAAAGACTAAACCATATCACAAGATGGTAGGAACCGGCTGTAAAACCACACACATTTGATCACTATCAACATAAAGTGGCTTTACGAAACGTTTCAACTTGCTATGCGTCACCCAATCCAAAACCATACCACACTTACTCAAGGTGGAGCAAAACGGCTATCAAAACTGAATCATCAGATTCTAATCATTGGCTCTGACCAACGTAACAGAGTGCTTGTCTACCTTTACGGAAGTTTAAAAAAATACTACTGTTAATGACTTCTTCCGATAATATGACGTTAGACAGATCCATGTAGATATGACGTTAGACAGATCCATGTAGAAGTTTATCGAGTGTCAAAGACGAACTATAAATATTTGGAAACATTCTGATCTTATCTTTCCAACTTGGAAATAGGGTTGTCTACCTTTACGGAAGTTCGCCATCTGTTCTGCATCGCCAATCCAGTCTTCCCAGAGTTCCGCAGTGGCGTTGTACAGGAGGTGCGGTGTGTCTGGGAGCTGGTCGGATGGGTACCAGTCGTTGTTCCCCATCGTGGCGTAGACCTTGACCCCTGGGAACGCCGTCTTCAGGGCGTCCGTGATACGTCTGAGGATGTTCAGTACGTATGTCTCATTGGCGTATTGATCATCGACATGTCCTATGTTATCCCTGGAACACGGCGGAAATACATGAGTAATGTATATATTAACAAACTGATAAAATAACCAAGCCATGTTAAACGGAAAACATTGGGTATATGGTTTCGTCATTAAAAGTAACAGGGTCTGGTTGCAACGCAGTACCGCCGTTTCTAGTGATATATAATTGTCTGCAGAAGCAACGTCATTTCAAAGGGACGTAACTGTTTAGTACGTTTAGACACATTCAGCACCAAGCGTTAATGCTGGTCTTCAAAAGAAATTACATAGCTCTAGTAGTAGGTTAGGGACGAAAGGGCGCACTCGTCGTTTCCGAAACAAAGATATAGCAACGTAAGGTGCAGGGGAATTTTCATTATAGAATGGGGGTACAAATACACTGGTTAAATGAAGGTTGTTTGTCTTGAAAAATAAATAAATTGAAAATAAAGAACCGGACGATACCTCTTGTAATGAGTGAGTGAGTATGCTTTTACGCTGCTTTTAGCAATATTCCAGCAATATCACGACGGGGGACGCCATAAATAGGCTTGACACGTTGTACCCATGTGGGGAGTCGAACCCGAGCCTTCGGCGTGACGAGACCCCCAAACTCATAATGCATTTTGCAACATTGTAATTGCCATGGATTACTTAGACTAAGTAGCTTATCACGCTATCACTGTATTCGCTTATCTATCACTCTCCAATGTCTCATAGGTCGAATTTCATTTCTATACCAATCATGATTCTTCTTTTGAAATATTGAACATGTAGCTAAAGATTTGAAATTCGCCATGTTGGAGTATTTAAGCCGGTCTTGAATCGCTTTTCACGAGTTCGAATCCCCCATTTGCTTCGATTATGATCCTTGGTTTGTCCTTATTGATTGTACCAAAGTGGTATGAGTAATATATCATGCCTACCCAGTCCAGAGAATAAAGTCTACATCGTCCTTGATGCTGACCATGGCGTTGATGCTGTCATTGACAAGCCGCCAGGGGGAGTCACACCAGTAGTCGCCATAGATACCACGCACCGGAACTTCGTCACTGCAGGACCGCATTTCAGACCAGTAGGTTGGGTCGTAATGGTGGTCCGTGATGTGCCAGAAGTAACCTTAATCAGAAACGCCCCGTCAAAGTTACGATGTATTGGTATGCTTTGTGCCTAATACGAATTATGCGTGATTCCGGATTTGAATATCTCCCCAGTTACCAAAGTTTAAAGGTTCATAATATCAATCACTGACTTTCCCGCCTGAGGCTTGGTTACTCAGAGACCGCTGCAATAGCTGTAAAATTTCTCATTTTAAAGCAGCACTTCCTGTACATGTTTCATAAGTTATGTTCGTGTTTTAATGACGACCTCTGTGCGATAAGAATAGGCCCTTAACGTATGCCTGTTGTCTTTAACTGTATATTCATAATGCTTATTGATAGTACAGCATTTCAGCAAATGAGAATGGTTTTCCGCTACCTTTAAACAATATTCTAGCAATATCGCGACGGGGTACATCACAGTTGGGTTTCGAACACTGTTCCCAAGTGGGGAATCGAACCCGGATCTACAGCGTGACGAGGCGACGCTTTTACCAGGCTACCCCTCTGCAAATGTATCGTAACAGAATAAATCATGAAACAACATTCAGTATTAATTTGGCCCAAACTGAAAACTTTATCCTTTCTGCGTTGAGACCTCATTTGAATGAAACATGCTTTTCTTGATCTGAACGCAGGGAACGGATAGACTATGCATTGTAATACTATAAGATATGTTTACATATGGCTGGACACTGAATGTCAAATCCACCTTCTTGTCTCTTGTGAGTATAGATAGACTATGTATTGTAACACTTTAAGATATGTTTACATATAGCTGGACACTGAATGTCTCTTGTGATATAAATATAACAACTATTACCTTATGTTATTGCTAGGATGACTCGTCGCATGTACCGAACTTAATATTGTGATTTTGCGTGCGTACGTGCGTGTATATGTTACGAAGTACTATGTTAATTTTAAAGCATTCGTCCTCGACCCAATTTAAACCGTTATTACCCAAACCCATCAATAAACAGAAAGTACTGAATTTATTAAGTCCATAACACTGCAGACAAAACATGGCAAAACTTACACGTATCCCCAACCACGTGTTTCATCACGGGACGCGCGGTATTAGGGTCGTGGCACACGAGCGGATCCTTCTTTACAAGGGCTCCCGATAGGACATACATTTCAATATCAATACACAATAATACAGGATTAGACTGTGCGTTTTGACTTGCATTCTGTCGACATCCTGTTCGGTGAGAATGAAATACGCCCTTAGGACACCTCGAACGTCACGTCACGCTCGATTCCCCAAATGGGTACAATATGTGAAGCCCATTTCTCGTGTTCCCCGCCGTGATATTACTTGAATTTTGCTAAAAGCGGCGTAAAACCTGTCACGCGAGTCGCGTGTGTGGTACGCAACATGGCCGTAAGTGCCTGCGCATTTGTTTATTCAGCTCATCTAGTTGAGCCGTGCGTCCCGTGCTAATTGTTGCTTGCTATGCATTGTAATCAACATCTTTTAACACATATGTATGTACCCTCTTGTAGAGGAGTATACTATCTTTTTGTACATGTGACTCCCGTCACTGTATCTGTTTTTATGAGGGAGATATAAGCGTTTATATGTATACCTCTTATTTATCAGGGGTTTTGCTAACTACAAAATTGTACAAACTATCGTCTCAATATCCACCTATGTCTATTTGTAGTAAAGCTCACGCTCTTCTTATGCGTGCATTCCCCTTCACATACGTTTACACGTTAGTAATTGTCGTTTATGTACCCAGGCATTAATGTACAGTCGGAAATAGAAAAATACTATTTTTAAGGCTGTCACTCTGTATTCCTAAAATTTACACAATTGCAAATAGCATATGTCGAAATAACCCACATCGGCCTTACTGGGCGTTTAGTGTGTTGCGTAATAGGATATCCAGAAAAGCATGTTTACTCGTAAAATCGGGCAAAATTTAGAAAAAAATACGGATGGCTGCTAAAAACAATAGATCAGACTATAGATGTCAGTTAGGCCGCTCGAAATGCATGTGCTGCCTACAGGCACAATGGGACATCTCAAAGATATTTTATGCTTTCTTATGTGTGTTGAATATGTTTCATCTATAGATTAACATCTTACGTGTCTTTCTTTCATAAAGTTTATGTTGTGATGTGTAAAAGAGTATGATCTACTATGATCCCATAGAAAAGCTTATATCAGCCATCGTATGAAATGTCTAAAAATATATAGGTGGCATGACCACCAGAAGATCGACAGGACTGGATAATATTTGTAAATTTTTATGACAAGCCGTTTTCTTCCCCAGTGTAATTCGCCTAAAGGATTGTTTTATCTTAGCTGATATCTCTATTCACCCAGCCCAACCTCAACCACCGTCTGCGACACCCGCCCTGCTTTTGCTTTTGAGACGACACCTCCTACCTGTTCCTTTTTTTAGTGATAGTGAGACTCCATAGCAGCTACATCCTTAATAGCTTCAGTGTTATAGTTATTTTTTTATGTAATCTATTGTTTATAATGAAGCTAAGTTTAATTACAAAATGAGCATTTAAAAAGTGTCCTTTGTAATACAATATCATAGCACACTAATTTGCATAAAGCCATGGTCTGTTCGAAATAAGTCGCTTTGCACTAATCTCTCCTCAGTAAAGTCCTTTTTCTACGTTTCCTATCTCCCTACCACTGAGACTGTACTTAGGTCGAACTTTGTTTAACAGATATTTCACACTTTCATATATTAACTACATAAATTGTAGATATAATTTTCTATTTCCGAAAGTACTTTAGCACACTTCTTTGCTGGACAGAGGCTAGATGCAAACTTTCACCTCGCGACGTCCGCGCGTTTACGTCATAGTTGGACGTGGCCAGTTGTCCATACACGTGGGAAGGCCTAGACTGCTTTGTGCATGTCGACCTGCTTCCTAGTTGTCAATTGTGGGATGACCTGACGACCGAAGTTGGGAGCTCAAGACTTGTTTTTGTGATGGTATATCTTGTTCTGGTCTGTATGTCCTATTGGTCACTTGGGGTGTTAAATGTTTATTAGCCCGATACTCTCCCTGTAAGTGGCAGTAGTTAGGTCCTTATTATCCCCCACTCATTAGGTGTCACCAGTCAATATATGGAGTCTTTGAATGGCATTTAGAAGGGTTACACATAAAGGCAAGAATTTATGGATGTCAACTTCTTTATTGTGAAGGGTCACGACGTTTCGAAGTACTAGTATATTCTTACTCCTTCATCAGTCAATATATGGTCGAGCTAGTCTATTAAGGCGAGTTTAATTAGCTAGCTACCTGTTGTTTTTAGCGGCTTGTTGTTGTGCTTGAGGTGCTAGTTCATTCATGCTTGAGCGGGTAATTAGCTTTAATAAATGGTTGTATCAACAATCTGTTTGTGTATTTGGTTACTATCCTGGATCATTATCCGTCCAGACTCCCTGGACGGTAGTTGGCGCCGTGACAAAACCAATCTCACCCACGCACTCAATTATAAACTGCAATATTGGACATCAGTTGTAATAAACTTCAAAGATCAGATGTACTGTCCAGACATCAGTAGTATATTCACATAATTTTAGGCACAGTCGACACAATGGAACAGTACATAGTATACACCCTTGTCTGATTGTTTGTTTCTTTAAAAATAAAGATTTTGCTGACTCCTTAGACAGCCCTCTAGCTGCACAACAATCAAACCCGAAATGCACTAATATGAGCCACAATCCACGGAGTTGACGTACGATGACACCCTGCTTACCAAGTCACCTATCATTACAAATTCCCACACCCTCTAAATTGTATGTACAAAGTAAGTGAGTGAGTGAGTTTAGTTTTACGCCGCGCTCAGCAGTATTCCAGCTATATGGCGGCGGTCTGTAAATAATCGAGTCTGGACCAGACACTCCAGTGATCAACAGCATGAACATCGATCTGCGCAAATGGGAACCGATGACGTGTCAACCAAGCCAGCGATCCTGACCACCCGAACAAAATAAGTGAACCCGCCCTCCCCATGCATGTCATGTACAAAATCAATGACACCCACTAACTAGTACATGTGTACAAAATTGATGCCTCCCTTACCTCCCCAGAACAAATTGGGTGACCCTTAAAAATCATCATCATCATCACCCCACCCCCCAGCCATGAATTAGCAACGGTTCCTTACCTTCATGTGCATATGAACATGTCGAATATAGCAGAAGTACAGCGCACACCTTGAGCCAGCGTTCGCCCTGCATTTTCTCCGCAGCGCCTTTGCCTTTCGTATGTCGTCTGTTCGGTGACGCGGGAAAAGGCCGTGTGCAAAGTACCTTCTGCTCTATGCATACGATACACACAAAAGGTAAAACTTCAGGTGTTCACGCTTAGGTTTAAATGACATTCTTTTAAGAAACATGAATCATCTATATTCTCATCTCATTTTCTTTCTGAGGTCCTTGCGTGAGGTAAGTTGATAAGGAAACAACGAGTACGTTGGGTTCAAGGTCATAGGCTCGACTGGGCTTCCTCCAGCTATTATTAGAATGAGTTATTTTGGCGACTTGTGTTACAAGCAAGCTGCAAGCAGCGGTAGCAGCACAATGGGTAATCTATTTTGTCAGCAACAAGTGACTAAAATGTCGCTGCAAAACAGGAATTAATCAAATCCAAATAGCGGCTGATATAGACAAACTACATAAACATGGGACCGCCTCCGTGGTGTAGTGGTAAGAGTGTCCGTCCTGAGAGCGGAAGGTCGCGGGTTCGATCCCCGACCGCGTCATACCAAAAGACGTTAAAATATGGTACTTGTTGGTCCCTGCCTGGCGCGCAGAATAAATGGGTACAACAAGGACTGGTCGGCTCGGAGTCAGAATAATGTGTCTGAGTGGGGTATTCATGCTTCACTGCGGCATGGTATCTCAGTGGGCTAGCACTATAAAACCAGCTTCAGTCTGGGCTAGTACAAGCAGCCGCACATACATACACACGCATGCACGTCGTCATATGAGCGAAATATTTTCAAGTACGACGTTAAACCCAATTCACATCACCTCACCTCGCATAAACATGGTTTCTGTTTTCCAGGAAGTTGGACATACCTCTACGAGTGCAAGGCGAAGGTTTCCAGGCCTTCCTTGGCTACCTTACATTTGTCCATCTAGTGTACAGGGCAGAACAATCCAAACTGCGTAGATCGATCTTCATGCTGTTGATCACTGGATTGTCTGGTCCAGACTCGATAATTTACAGACCGCCGCCATGTGGCTGGCATATTGCCGTGTCCGGCGTAAAACTAACGGAACTAACCCACCCACAGAACAGAACACCACTTTCTTTCTCTGTGACCGAGTGTATCAGCATGTGAGGTAAAACATCATTTAAATGGTGGTGTACAGTGGTTACCCGGCGTTTTTACACTTTTCATTATAATGTTAAAGGTCACATGCAACAAAAAAATCAAACATAATTAAAACGCAATTATCACTTATTCATGACATATAATATACATTGCTGATTATGAAAAAAACATATAAACAACATTAAAAGCGTACAATCGCAAATCAAAAGTGCAATATTTTGTACTTGGGTTTACTTCCCTAGAAACGAAGCAGCCGGGATACCGAACCCAGTCAGAGCGGGTGGGTGTGCACTCAAGTGTAACGGCTGGTTCATTTGCAGATGCCCTCATTGTGTGTGTATATATAGAGATGTTGGGTTTTCTAAATACATGCTCATTTTTTGTGTATAACATTTTGCAATCAACAGACATCATAACATGTCATGTGTACAAGTATCACACCTGCCTGTCTGTGTAATTACATAATGTGACAGAGACCGCACTAGGGCCATAAAGCAATGCGTTTTGTTTATGGTGTATAGCTTGATAGGTGTTAAATTCAAATTGCATGTGGTCAGTGATTGAAGTTGTGTATTGAATATTGTCATTAGCAGACAGGTAGGCAGACACATAGGTGTCAATAAAACAGACATATCTATATCACAGTTAGAAATTCTGTCAATGCTAAATATTGACATTGCTTTTAAGTATCGAACTGAGAAAGTGACTCGGTAAGAAGAACGTGTGGTGAAATAGACACATATATAAATAGTTAAATCGGTAATCTACTGTCATAACATAAAAAAGCTCGCGCCTGTGAAATATCAACAAAACATTAGAAAAATAGCTCACACCAAAGCCTTCACCGAGTATTCACCGGACAACCCGCTTACAAGCTGCGCGAACCTATGTCACTGCGCATGTTCTATGAGCGCAGCCCAGCTGTTGAAACCACTTTTCCCCCAAGCGCTGAATCGTTTGAACTCCGATTTCGCGCGTTTTTTTCATCGCGTTATTTTTCAATTTTATAAGGTGAATTTGCATTTTTTGATGATTTGTTTCGGTAAGTCCATACCGAAAGGTATCAGAATCTGCAAAGTTGTGTTTTACGTTGCATGTGACCTTTAACAAATTTACATAGTTTCTGTTGGACAAATGAGTTATAGCAGTTGAATAATTGTTGGAGTTTTAAGTTTCTGAGAAGTGTTTCAGAATGTTAATTTCCTTTTGATCATTGAAATATTTACACTTGAAAAACGGCGAAATTCATCACTAAGTATTATAAAATTTCATAAATGTTCATTCTGGTGACATTAAGTCCAAAAGATCAGTAATTTAAATGATAAGGTGGTGGGTCGTTTATTAAATATGTTTCAAGGGTATTGTCGATGTTACAATACGACATACGCGGTGGTATGTGGTCCTGTGCATATAGCCCAGGTCACAATTCAGTTGAAGTTGAGCAACGTTGGTCGTTGAATGGGTGACCGTGTATACCACGACAGTACTCCTGACAGTTTCTCGAACTTCAGTCCCGCCCCACAACAAATTAAAGTACACGTGACACGTCTAATCTCACCCAAGCCTAGTTTGTTTGTTCTTGCCTTTGTTCATCCAGCAGTGAATGATTTTCCGGTGGGATACACCGTCAACGCAGACTGCAATGAGCACCAATTGTACGTCGTAGTCAGCGACGTTGCTGGTTGTCGACGAAGAGGAGAGCGACTGACGCCAAAGAGCCCTCAAGAAGTTCATCCGCTCGATGGAGGGGGCATTTGTGGCCAGAGAACCAGGGCCCCGTTTCACAAAGCGATCGTAGCGCTAAGACAATCGTAACTCCCATACTTTAACATAGACTTACGACAGTCGTAGCGCTACGATCGCTTTGTGAAACGGCCCCCAGAAGACTAGTTTTCAGCCGAGGAAATTTGAATGCCCAGCGATACAGGGATGAGGTGTCGAGGCATCTTTTCATCTATTAGAAATTGTCATGTATCACAAAGAAAGTTGTTTAACAAACTATCATCGTTATAAACATGATTGTTGACAGTAGGCGCGGAGTGAATTTAGTTTGGCTGCTTCACAGAATGCCATACGTATACTGTCCACATTGCAGCGTGTGAAGAGACAACCCCAATCGTCAGCTGGTGATACCAGGAAGAAATACCACGTTGGTGAGGACACAAAATATGATGAGAATGCAGACCCATCAGTACAGTACCCAAACACAAGGTAAAAACTGACAGAAAGTTACTTACAAGGTGAAAGTCCGTAGCTGAGGTTACAGCTGAATCTCAGTCTTTGCATAAATTCAGCAGCAAAGCAAGACAGCGTGAAACCTTTGAGTGACACAGAAAACATATCACCAGCCTCCATGAGATATTCTGAAGAGCATAAAGTTGAACCCATAAACTGTAAGCCTTTGATCTCCGCAGAAAAACTGTTGACACAGCCCAATACACCAGAAGTTGAAACACTGCACAAATTACAATCATGTATGTTCCAGGGAAGAGTGTTTCATATCATAAAACATCAGTGCATTTTTTAGATACTAATGGCTGCTTTCTGCAAACTGAGAGAGGGTTGCCCTGTATAATCTGATGACATCCATGCTGCTCTTGGTGACAAGATACCTTTGAGTTCGAAGGAAACAACAACCTTCACCACACATTGAATGATACTGCACAACAACAAAAGAGTATTAGCAGTGCAGAGACTGTTTACACCAGCCGCCATCACGCTCACAACAAAAAAACATTCAACTCGCTCTATATTTGAGTTGTCAGTTCATTCTATTTTGCGTTTAAAGTTGGTGTCATAGCAGATCTAACTAGAAAGAAGGGACTGGAAAGAGGGTATTTGCTCATGGAAGTTTAAAAATCTGACAGGAGACATGCATTTTGTATTTGTCTGCGGTAATCTTCTTCCGTGTTGTTGTTCATGCCTTGATGTTGGGTTAATAAAATAATCATCTGGGAGGGCCTAGTGGGTAAAGCGTTCGCCGAATACCTGGGTTCGATTCCCCTCATGAGTACAATGTGTCAAGCCCATTTCTGGTATCCCCCGCCGTGATATTGCTGGAATATTGCTAAACGTGGCGTAAAACCGAATTAACTAAGAAACTATGTTAAAATGTGTTACCCATGTGTTCCATTTACCCCCTCAACTCCACATCCCTCCCATTATAGTTTGTTTGTAATCAAGCTGTCTGGCGGCAGTCTGTAAATGATTATAGCAGGAGGTACCCGTGCAGATCCGGATTAGAATTGGTCTTCAACAACCCAGGACTGTCGTAAGAGGGATCGGGTAGTCAGACTTGCTGACTTGGTTGACGCATGTCATTGTATCAAATTTGAGTAGATCGATGCTCATGCTGTTGATCACTGGATTGTCTGGTCAATACTCAATTATTTACAGCTCGTCTCCATATAGCTGGAATATTACTTATTTCGGCGTTAAACAACAAACAAACATACAAAAACGACCAAATGGAACGGGCTGTCTGGTTAATTGACTTGTTGAGTGCAGCGTTAAACAACAAAACAAACAAACAAAAACATCATGCAGAAAGCGGCCCTCTAAGTTCTTTTTAACAACAACATTGGCCTCAACCACGAGCAGGTAAAATCACTTGCAATTACTATCTATCTTATTGTGATGGAGTTAATTTTACTTTTAGATGTGTGTTCAGCAGTGGTTGAATTCAGGTTGCAAATAATAAATTTATGTCATAGGTTTCATATCAATAATTAAGGATTGATTTGACTTCATTTTTCAGGAACTGATGGAAAGATAAATGGAGACAATCTTGGTCTAAGAGTCAATACAAATGATATCAGAATGAGTGAGTGAGTGAGTGAGTTCAAATTTATCGTCACATCGGCAATATTTCAGCCATATCGTGACGAGAACAATTAATTTTATACATAGTAAGTAATGGTAAATTGTAAAAACCTGTCAACGAAGGACAGTAAAATAACTAGCTTATCACAGATTAGAATTTAAAACTAGTAATTAAATCTAAAACAGTTTAACTATAGATGATAATACAAGGTAAAAACAGGCTATATATTGCCAATAACTGAAGGTAGATCACCATACTAGGGACCATGGGGACTTACAGTACATTTACTTCCTGCATGGACCCCAGCTGGATTTACACCATCCCTTCAGCCACTAGCAATTTTAGATAATCTAGCCACAAATTAAACGAACATATATTCCACGATTAAAATAGTAGTATGTTTAAATCTACTTTGAAAGTTTTGGGACTTACTTACTCTCCCAGGAGGACAATAATTTTACAGTACTTTAACCCCCCTTTGAGAGTACAGCCACTGACAATCTAAGTTACTATTTCACACTACATATCATTGAAATACATCTATCTAAACAACATATTAATCAAAATTCATTAATTATATCAATTCCTTTTAAAAAAAACAAGCATTGAATGAAAATGAACAGCATTAAAAAGATCCATAACAGTTTTAACATTGAAATACTTATCCCTTATGATGGAGAATTCATAGGGATACACAAGGGATACAAAACGGAGGATCGTCACCTTTCAATAGGTACTAATGAGTATATCTTGTGTGGCCAATACGACATCGTTGTATGATGACCTCTTCAAATCTGGAATGACAACCCAAGTACGTGTAACCAATATAGGGTTTTATTTCATGTAATTTATTAATACCTAATTGGGTGTCCCACTTCTTCTGCATCAGATCACGGATGTACGATCTAATCAGAGGTTTGTAATCAGAGTATGGAAGATGAAGTGGTGTCACAGATTTGTTGAGTGCTGCCTTAGCAGCAAAATCGGCCAGGGTGTTCCCAGAAAGGCCAACATGGCTGGGCAACCAACAAATTCAATAATTTCTAATAAAAGTGGATGTTTACAAGAAAGATTTTTAATAGCCTGAAGGCACGAAAGAGAGCCAGAAAAAGATTATATATTGTTTGTATTTAGGGTGATTTAAAAAATATTTTAAGGCTGTTGATATGGCATTTGCTTCGGCTGTAAAAATAGAGCTGTGATCTGCTAATTGATAAGATATTGTTCTGGATCCAATGACAGTGGCACAAGCCACTGTGCCACCGTCCTTGGACCCATCTGTAAATAAGGATTTGTATGTATTATATTTACTTTTAATTGATTATATTCTTATTTATATTGTAATTCATTGGTGTCTGCTTTTTTTAAACATTGTCAGTGTTAGGTCAACTTCTGGTCTTACCAATTGCCAAGGAGAAGAGATAAGGCGGGAAGGAGCTATATTTTCCAGCTCAATGCCAGCAGCAGAAATGAATGGTTTAATTCTTAGCCCAAGAGGTGGAACAAGAGAAGGCTTTTTGTTGTACAAATCCTCATAGAGAGGATTGAAGACACAGTTATATGCAGGGTTAGACTTATTTGAATATAGTTTAGTGAGATACTGTAAAGATAATTTGATACGTCGTTGGGCAAGAGATGGCTTATCGGCCTCGACATAGAGACTGTTCTGAAAGACCCAAGACAAAGTCTTAGACCTTGGTGGTGGACAGAATCTAATATACTGAACAGCAAAAGAAACGCAAGTCTGGCTTTTTGTGAAGTTTTTGAATAGAAGACAACCAAAATCATTTCGAATCATTTATTCTATAGAAAACACTGTCAATTTAACAGCTAAAAGTTGCTGTTGACATTGAATTGCAATAAGGTCAAATTGATCACAGTCCGTCAAATGGAGATACCCCTGAACGCGAAAAGTGACAGTCTCTTTAGTAGCGCGTATTGCCACCTTGAGCTTGCACACAGGCCGTGCAACGTGGCCTCATTGAGTTCACTAGAGTCTCAAAGGATGCCTGAGGCAATTGGTTCCGCCAAAACACCAATCTCTATTCCAATTGTGCAAGTGTGAGTGGCTGTCTACCTGCCCCAATTCTCCGTCCAATTTCGTCCCAGAATGGGAGCCATATCCGGTAAAGAGATGGCCATGGCAAAATGTTAATGTTGTTCTGAGCCAGACAATCCATCGACACCCTTGCTGTGTGAGGGATGCAAACGTCATTGGCGTTGTGGACGTGCCAAAATTGGCCCCACATATGGCCTTCGACAGTGGATTCCAGCAGCCCAAAGACGACGCCTAATCGTATCACTGGACACTGCTCCCCTTGACCCAAGAACTAAGGCTGCTGTTACTGTTGCTGCTTGAGTTCGGTTCCTTAGAGTGACCCGGATGAACCGATCTTGCGTATGAGTTGTCACTCGTTGCCGTCCGGTACAGGGACTATCAGCAGCAACCCCGGTTTGCTGATGACGTTGAGCAAGTCGTGTAATGGTGGTAAAATGACAGCCCAATTGTCTAGCTACAGCGGTTGCAGAGCTACCTCGGTGCAACTTTCCAATGGCCATTCCCCTCTTTGTGTGGCGTGTACACCTCCTAGCGTCAATGCTGAACTGTTTTTTGACACAAACCTTTATAAAGGATACCTCAGAGTGAAATGCATGCTTTCCATCCAGAACCGTCGATGCACGTGCTAAAATTATTGTTTTGTTGCACCGTTGGTGTGTTTGTGCCCGTGTTTCGTATGGACGTCAAATTGCATGACATCATCTCATCGGGGATCATGACGTCACTTTACCATGAACGTTCCATAAACATGAACGCTTACCTTCATGAAATTTCATTTTTTCGAAACCTGCGTTTCTTTTGCTGTTCAGTATAGTTTTAGGTTGCTTTTGCAGGCTCCACCATACACGATGGAGCCGTAATCTAGTTTAGAACGGATGAGTGATCTGTATAAGTGTAGGAGGGTAGTTTGGTCCCCTCCCCACTTGAGTTGGAAACAACTTTTAACAAATCAAGTGCCTTCAGGCATTTAGCTTTAAGAGATTTAATGTGTGGGAGAAAAGTTAAATGCGAGTTGAAAATAACACCCAAGAACTTGGCCTCCTTTACAACTTTGATGGGTGTGCCATTTAGAGATAGTTCAGGGTCGTTATGCGGTTTGTATTTACGGCACAAATGTATACAATTAGATTTGGATTTAGAAAATTTAAAGCCATTTCAAGACACCATTTATTTATTTTGTTTAAACACAACTGCAGTTGCCGTTCAGTAGTATGCATATTTTTACCACGACAAGAAATATTAAAATCATCCACAAAAAGTGATCCATCTATTGAATCATTTAAAACCTTGGATAAACTGTTGATCTTGATACTAAACAATGTTACAGACAAAATACTGCCTTGCGGGACACCCTGATCCTGATTGTAATGGTCAGACAGGGTTGAACCCACTCGGACTTGAAATTTAAAAAGTTGGATATAAATTGAGGCAAACGGCCTCGTAATCCAAAGGCATGTAAATCTTTTAAAATCCCATGTTTCCATGTCGTGTACACTGCATGCTGTTTATGAATTATGGCATTTTTACAAAAGATTCTAAACGCACTAAATGATCGATGGTACTACGGTTTTTACGGAAACCACATTGTATATTAGTTATAAGTTTATTGGTTTCCAAGTACCAAACAAGTCGATTGTTGATCATGCGTTCCATGGTTTTACAAACGCAGCTAGTCAGTGAAATTGGTCTATAATTAGAGGGATCAGTATGATCACGTCCAGGTTTAGGTATGGGAACAATAATAGCATCCCCCCACGACGAAGAAAAATTTCCAGATGTCCAAATGTCTTCAAAAATATGTAAGAGCGTCTCTAAACATTATTCAGGTAAGTGCTTCAGGAGTTGATAATGTATCAGCCCCTGCAGCAGTATCATGAGCCTGATCAAGAGCAGCATGTAGCTCATGTATCGAAAAGGTTTCATTGTAGTCTTCCCCATTATCTGAACTGAAATTAAGAGATTTCTTTTCTTGTTGTTTTTGATATTTTTGGAATTCAGGTACATAATTAGATGAGGAAGAATGTTTGGCCAACGTCTCACCAAGTTTATTTGCAATATGTGATTTATTAGTCAATAATTGGTTCCCATCTTTCAGATGGTGAATGCTGGATTTAGAGCCCTTACTTTTGATTTTCTGGATCATGTTCCATACCTTCGATATTGGAGTGCGTGAATTAATTTTGAGACTTAGTTCCGCCAAGATTGGCGTTTACTTTGCTTGAAAGTCTTGCTTTAGCGTTTAGAATTTTAAATTTGTCTAAATTGTGGACCATAGGATGGCGACGAAATTAACTTTCTGCTTTTTTTCTTGCCTTCCTAGCCTGTTTGCAATCATCTGTAAACCATGGTTTTCGGACGTGAGGAATTGAAAAGGACTTTGGAATACACTCGTCAGTTACGTTATTTAGATCATCTGAAATACATTTTATGGCATCAGGAATATCATTAAAAAGTTCAGGTTTTAGTTTGTCAGCACAAAGAGTTTCATATAAAGGCCAGTTAGCATTTTTAAAATTCAATCTTGATGAAGGAGGAACATCAGATGGAATTAATGGTTTTAATAATGTTGGGAAATGGTCACTCCCACAAAGGTCGTCGTGGACTGACCATTCGAATTCACTCAATAGTTTGGAGTCAGTAATAGATAAATCAAGAGCAGAATAGGTTCCTGTGCCAGGATGTAAATAAGTATTTGTGCCGTCATTATAAATGCATAAGTCATTATTTGAAATGAAATCCTCCAGTAATTTACCTTTGGTGTTTGTATAAGTACCACCCCAGAGTGGGTTGTAGCCATTTAAATCCCACATGATTAAACAGGGTTTAGGTAATTGATCATAGAGATCTTGCAGATCCGTAAGTTGAACAGCTGTTGAAGGTGGGATATACAAAGAATACAAAGTAAAAGCAATCTGTAATGTTAGTCGAACTGCAACAACTTGAAGAATCGTTTTAAGAGGAACACTGCTATGGATAACATTACTCCTCACCAGGATTGATGATCCACCAGAAGCTCTATCACCAGGAGGAGAAAAAGAATGATACGCACTAAACTGACGTAGGTCAAAATTATCTGTCTGTTTCAGATAAGTTTCTTGAAAGCAAAACGCTGAAGGTTCATATTCTTGGACTAATAACTGTAAATAGGTTAAATTAGTCCTCAGTCCTCTACAGTTCCATTGTATTATAGGTGAGGACATTATGTCTTCGGAGGATGGACTGGAGATCTACCCCTCACCTTCTTCGAGGGCGACAAGCTATGCGTCCTACCATGGCTTTGGTCGGACACATCTATGTCGTCAAGGGATCCAAACTTATTAAATATTTGGATCGGGTTTTTGGCCCCCTTTGGGGCTCTGCCACTTTGTTTCTGTTTTGATGTTTCACTGATTGATTTGCATTTAGAAGTTTGTTTCACTATTGTGTCCCAGTGCGATGAATGTTTCTGAGATTTGGACTGATATATCTCAGAACATGTCTTTGATTGAATAGCACCTTTTGATATCGTCGAAGTTTGTGAACTAGAGCTCACTTGTGGAAGCATTGCCTTTACTTCAGTAGACAGCAGCGTGGGTGCGGAAGTCCTTGCCCATGTGTACTCTGTCTGGCAACCGACAGATACAAGTTTTTGTTTTGAAGCCTGGAGAGATGCAGAAACAGTGGTTGAGTATAACGGACCTGGCTGTTCTTGTGCGAGAATAATCTTCTTCGCTTCTGGGAAGAGAATATTCCGTTCATGCTTCAGTTTGGATATCTTTGATTGTAGTTTCCACGTCGGGCAATCCTTGGAGGAAGATGGATGGTTACCAGAACAGTTTACACAGCTGGGAGGTTTGACACAGACTACTGTTGTTACATGTTGCAGCACACCGATGACAAGCAGCTGGGTTATTGCACGATTTAGATCCGTGGCCATACTTTTGACAGGTGTAACACCTCAAGGGATTAGGGATAAATGTATCGACCCTTAAGATGCCATAACCACCTTTCAGTGATTGTGGGTGTGTCGGAAGAGAAAACGTGAACAGATAAGTATTCGTTTTTGTGACAGCATCATTCTTTTTAACAGAGAAACGTTTGACATCAGTAACTCCTTGGGAGCGTAATTCTCCGATGATGTCAGCTTCAGCAATATCTGAGAGGCAACGTCCTATGTCATCGGACGATGCCTTTGCTGCTATTCAATGTCCTGTGGGGAAAAACCTCAACAGGAACCTTGGCTAAACTTTTTGTTGAGAGAAGAATCTGAGATTGGATCTGTTTCCTGCATTGGATCAACAGAGAACCAGATCGTAGTTTTTTCACTTCATTTACTTCACCAGCCAAACCTTCAATACCCTTTGCTATCGCAAAAAGGATTCAGCTTTATAGGACCACCATCCGGTGAAGACATGACAATGAAGCGAGGCCAATGTTAACCAAATCGGCCGAGATTATTTCCTCAAAACCTCGGACAAATTCAGAAATTCGGGAACTACTCAAAATTTTCATTGCAAGAAATTAGTTCAAAACGTCAGTGGACTGTCTTGGATGAAACGCATTCTTCAGAACATACACCCCATGACCATCAAGAAGAAATGTCCAAGCTATCAGCCATATTCCTCCTCCCAATATTGTTGGAGAACAGTCCAAATACTGGGACTGCAATGGCATCATGTGAGGTAATGTGGAATGGATAAACCGATGGCATACTAAACTTGGAAAAGGTAATCCACTTTCTAGCAAGATATCTGGCAGACAGTGAAGGGACAGTGTTGATAACTGATTTTGGTAGAGATGTATCTAAGATCTTTTCTTTTATACAGGAACATTGCAAGAAATTCGCCACACTTGAAAAGGGCACCGAGAAAGGTACGCTGTGTCACCTCAAGATGGTTATCCAGAGATGAAATGTGAATGGCAAGGTGAAAGTAAGATTTAAGGTACGGACATGACAAGTTATTATGGTTTCCATATCATTTAATATATATATTTTGTCACTAGGCTAAATGTGCATAGATAGATATACTTTATTTCCTCCATAGCATATGAAGATAAATACAAGGTTTACAGGTACATTACAAGTAAATCAATATGGTATTATATGGATATACACATATGGTATTATGTGTATGGTATTTACACAAGTCAGAAATTATACACATTCATAGAAATATCGTTTCCACAACTTAATAGTTCTGCATATTCGGCTTATGCACCTTGTCCATGTTTCATAGTCGAGGTCCTTCGTGCACTGAATAGGGCGACCCCCAAGTAGAAAACAGAGTAATATATCGTCATCATTATTCCAAAGGTTACTAAACGTTTCTACATCAAGAATGTCGATTAAATTTTCAGTTAGTCTGTCTCTTTCATACTGCGTTTCTTTACAATAAAGAAATACATGTTTAACAATGTCAAAGGCAAACGTACCACAGAGACATTCATGAGATTGTATTACGTAAGTACCGATGTGTAATAGAACTGCAATATCAAAGAAGCACAGATGCTTTTCTAAGGCAAGACACCACAACCTGCTCGGTCAATTTTCATAGGTAAGGTTATACCGTGCTAGCGCTGCTCTTGTAGAAAGTTCTGAAATAATACATTTGGTGTCTGCTTCATGAATAGCTGTTTTAACCTGATGTGCCCATAGTTGTTTACTGGGAAATACAGAAGTTTCCAGGTACATATTTAAGTCATACATTCTATATTTTCTAACCAAAGCCAACATATGAAAGATGGGTGAGGTCTTACACTTTAGACGTAATGAAGGAGCGTCATCACACATGAACTGTGTAAATCTATAACAAAACATTTTCTTAAAGATAAAACTGATATCAGCACGTATTAATCTCCCGAGGAATAAGAGGGTTTGCTGCTCTATGTATGGCTGCATAGAAATGAGTCCCAAACAGCTTCTGGCAATAACTGAGCTGGATCGTTTGTTTTGACCTTGAACCTTTTTGCAGAAATATTTTTGTACTAATTCCAGCATATCATATTCTTTGGGAGATAACTCACACCAAACATTACAACCATACAAAGCACATGGTAGAATTACATTTTGCCAAATGCGTACAGCATGTAAGGGATTAAGACCACCAAAGTAAATGTTAATCATAATCATGGCTTATACTTTGGTGGTCTTAATCCAGGTATGTGAAAAACTGCGACTCACATACCTGGAGAGTGCGAGCAGAGGATGATCTTGATGTACAGACGTTCACACCGGCATAAACAACACTTGTTTTCACAGGGATGTTGTTTCTGCCAATGTAGACGTCTGGAAAAGCACCGTTGCAAATGCTGTTAAAAACAATAATTGCACTTTTGCATGCGTTGAACTTGAGATGCCACCTGTTTGCATAATCATATAGAATGTTCAAGAGAGACTGAGTCCCTTCAGTAGTACAGCTAAGCAGTGTGGTGTCATCAGCTAGAAGAATACCTGGTGTATTACCCCAAGGGAGACAGAGTCCATAGTTTGAGTGATTGAGTTCATGCAACAAATCATTAATATAAAGCGTAAACATCCAGGCTGATAAAACACGACCCTGGCCAAAACCCTGTCTTACATGGAAGATGTGGGATGAGTGGCCATTACACTTAACGTAAGATTGCATGGATGAACACATAATATAGAGAAGACGCCATAGTTTTCCGGTTATTCCAAAATGATGTAGTTTATAAAACAATCCATTAAGCCAAACTCTATCAAAAGCCTTTTCGTTGTCCATAAACGTACAATACACTGTAGAGTCTCTTTCCGTATAGTAAGAGATACTTTCACGTAACACAAGCGCAGCAATCTCTGCACCAGCTCCTTCTTAAATCCAAATTGAAAGGGGTGTGGAAAGCCTTTGTATTCTTTTTGCCCACTTTTCAATTCTACACAGCAGAAGCCTTTCAAATAATTTACCAATGACAGAGTAAGCGTAATCCCTCTATAATTAGAGGGATTATCCTTACTTTTACCATGGCCTTTATGTACTGGTAAAATGCTACCAATATTAAACATCTGAGGAACATATTCATGTGAAACAATAGCGTTATACAACGTAAGGATATGGGGAAATAGCGATCTTCCCGCACGTTTAACATGTTCATTAAAGATGCCATCTGGTCCAGGAGATTTACCACATTTTAAACGTTTAATAGATACAGACAGTTCATCATTGTTGAAGGGGCACAGTAATAGTGGATTTACATCTTTGTGAAAATAACGATGGTCTTCTGGGATGACAAGATATCACCAACAAAATTATTTACATGCTCAGTAAAAGATACATCAAATGATTCATCATGATATGGTTGCGATAGGTCGTTAAAGTACTGACCAAACAGATTACATATATCTTCCTGTGTGTCGCACGAGTCACCATTGTAATGTAAAACTCGTATATGATCTTTATTGCGTTTGTTACGCTTTGTAACTCTGAGATATTCTTGTATGTCAACTTCAGCAGCTTCATATATATCTTGAAATTTATCATTTTTGAATTTGCTTTTGGAGTGACGATGTTGCTTTCTAAAGATACGCTTCGCTTGTTTATATTTTACATAATATACATCGTCACTATTACGTGGTTTTCCATGTGAGACCCATTCTTTACGTGCAGCTCGCATTGAATTATGGTAGTGTTTTAGATTATCGTTTTTCCAGTAAGGTTTTAAATGCGATTGAAATTTTGCTGTGGGGATCGAAATTTCAGCTGAAGCGTGAAGTGATTTGACTATGTAATCAAGATAATAATCGATGTATGCTTTAGGGGAGGAAAAATCATGTACATTGAATGAGACGTTTCTGAAATAGTTCTCAGTCTCATATCTATATAACATAAAGTCAACGTCACTGGCTTTCCTCCAGTTAACACGAGCGTTACCATAGGACCGGTGACGAGTGTCTGGAGCTAAGTATACCTGTAGGGGATAGTGATCAGATATACTGTAAAGCTGACGGTTATCTATGGCGTAATCAATGACATTACATCTATGCTCTGTGTTGACAAAAACATAATCAATCATAGTTTGGATATCCCTACATTTGCTTGTATAAGTATATAATGTAGGATCATCAAGTGGAATGACAGATATCAAATTCCGTTCATGCAAGGCTCGAAGGAGCATTCTCGATCTAGATTTCATGTATTTACAGTCACGTAGATCTGTGTTAAAGTCACCGACCAGGACAGTCTCACCGTTATAGGAATGTCTGTCATATGCCTCAAAGAGGGTATTCATTTCTTCACTGTATACACTGTCCAAGACATTGGTAGATGGAAGACGTGCACCTATGATGTGGATCGGAGTCTTATCCGTAATTAGCTGCACACCAATCACATGATCACTCTCCGGGATGTGCAGACTAGAGGTGGAGTAACTATCGCTTTTACGTACAAACATAGCGGCGACTCCTGCTCCTCTGAGTGAGGAGTGATCAGTCTGACACTTAACATACACATCGAAGTCTGTATGTAGATCTGTAAGGAGGGATAGCTGATCTGTGTGTAGCCAATGTTCACTGATAAACATCACATCTGTGCAGTCTAGTTTGGTGTTGATTTCGTCTAGACACGTAGCGGCACCCCTAACGTTCCAAGTGATAATACGGGAGAGCGTCATTGCCATAAGTAAAATGTTCATGACGTTCATCATGGTCATTATTGTCTGTTATCACCGTACCATTGTTGCTTTCGCACTCACTCACGACAGTTGACGTTTTCGGGCCAGAAACAGTCATCATCTGCTATGACGTCAGCACACTTACTGGAGACAGCTATCCTGATGGTCTAGGTTGTATCTGCTGTCCCAATGTTTTAGCAGCACAGTGTTCGTGACAGTAACACCACGATCTGATGCATACTTACAGATTGCATCCTTCACAACGTCAAAAGGGTCGTCAGCACGAACGTAACTGAGCACAAAACGCCTGTTCTTACTTCTGTGCACTCCAGAGAATGCACGTTTCCAGTGGTTGTTGAAAGTAACTGTAACATCTCTTTTGTCTTGTTTGTTTTTCATTACTCTGTCCAGCAGGGTCTGTTGATTGCTGATCACATTGCTTGTCATCATTGCTTGAGTATGTGTCTGTGATTATGCAATCGCTTGTGTTGGGAGAGAGTTGCGTGCTGCTGGGTGTATCTGGATGGCTTGGTGTGGTGTTGTTATATAAAGCTGGCTTTACAGATTGGCTTGGGAGATGATAGCCAGTCTTAACATATTCTGAATACATGAGCTTACTTCGTGTACTCATGCAATCAATTGTTCCATCAACTTCACGTACATTTTTGTCGATACGAGTTATGGTCGAATCCAATGTATCTTTTGTGACTTTGAAATCAATGTCTTTTTGTTCGAGCTGTGTCTGTAACTGAACAATTTCTGCCTTTAGTGCTTTCACATGGGCACGATGGCGTTCATTTTCAACCTCGAGACGTCTAGCGTCATCTCTCTTAGACTCATATGCGCCAATAAGTTGTAACATGTCAGAGTTGTATTTATCTCGAAAGTCCTGTAGCTCTTGGGTTACATACTGAAAATTCTTCGTCATGTCTTCATGCATATGCATCATTTTAGACAGAACACTACATATTATATCTTTGTCTCTGTTGTTTAAAGTCTCGGTGTCTGCTGCAGCATTGGTACACTTTTGTCGAGATAGAACTTCGTTCTGTATTACATGTGCAGGCACACAGCCTTTGACAAACTTATACAGCAGATATATATCAGATGCATATTTTGTCGAGACACTCTTAGTTTGTCGTTTTATTCTCTTGATCAAGACGCCGTCAGGAAAATCATCACATTGTGTCTTTGCCACGTCATATACTGTCTTATGAAGTTTAGACCAGATTCATCATTATCAAATTTGTCTATAAGCTTTATTTCACAAGTTTTTCTGTCACATTCTCCTAATAGTTCATCAAGTTCTTTAATGATATCGTAGTCATGCTCGTTAGGATTTTGTGTGTCATATACTTGTGAAGAGTTCTGATCACTCATGCTTGAAGTGTGTAAATAGTATATTTACCAGACTGGTTTCCTTAAAATCCAGGAATAGTCCATCAATTCACACAGCACAAGAGAATGTATCCATTTCTTGAAGTAAGCAAATGTAACTTCGAATGTTCTCAGTCACTTCAAGATCAGTCACCCGTGACATAAGCCTGAGAGCTCCCACAGAGCACGTCTGCTCACCTCGGCGTACCCAAGCTAACTTGAACGGATGAGTGATCTGTATAAGTGTAGGAGGGTAGTTTGGTCCCTTCCCCACTTGAGTTGGAAACAACTTTTAACAAATCAAGTGCCTTCAGGCATTTAGCTTTAAGAGATTTAATGTGTGGGAGAAAAGTTAAATGCGAGTTGAAAATAACACCCAAGAACTTGGCCTCCTTTACAACTTTGATGGGTGTGCCATTTAGAGATAGTTCAGGGTCGTTATGCGGTTTGTATTTACGGCACAAATGTATACAATTAGATTTGGATTTAGAAAATTTAAAGCCATTTCAAGACACCATTTATTTATTTTGTTTAAACACAACTGCAGTTGCCGTTCAGTAGTATGCATATTTTTACCACGACAAGAAATATTAAAATCATCCACAAAAAGTGATCCATCTATTGAATCATTTAAAACCTTGGATAAACTGTTGATCTTGATACTAAACAATGTTACAGACAAAATACTGCCTTGCGGGACACCCTGATCCTGATTGTAATGGTCAGACAGGGTTGAACCCACTCGGACTTGAAATTTAAAAAGTTGGATATAAATGTAATATAGCTTGCATAATCCTGTTGTACTTGCTGTAGAAGTCAAACTTATGTACTCATCAAGCTCAAAAACAGCAAATATCAGTGTAGTCACTGGAATGAATACCAGTAAGCTAACACTACCCCTTGAAGATGGAAAGGCCAGTGAGAATGGCATGTCTGTTACAATTCTCGGTGTCTCCACTCCAGTGATCATACAGATGCAGCAATGAATGATGATTTCAACTATTATGCCGTAAATTTACTGAATTGGTACTTCGTCATTCTTGGCATGCAATATGCTATAAGGTAAAGAAATCTCGAACTGTGCAACATTGTGTTGAAATTAATGACACCACTGTTTTATTCAGATTCATCCCTGTCCGAATATGTCACTGAGAGTCTGGACTGCTTATTGGACACGGAGGTTATGTTGACGCCATGCTAGTCTCGGAAAGTCAAGGCTGCCTCTTTCGTAAATCCAACTGACAGGAAAGTGCACAACAAAGCATCCAACATGCAAAATGAGAACCAGGTTTTACTTTTATAAGACTTGATCCGAGGACTAGGTGCAAACAAAACAGAGCAGTGGGTGTGGCCGTAGCTGGCAATGCAAGGTAACATCTTCTTGAAAGCTGTGCGGAACTTAGGACCCCTGTGGAAATAGTGCATACAATTTTGTATGTTTCACTAATGCAATTACTTAGCACTGTGTTAGGATTCCTTCTGAACAAGCATACCTGTATTCCATTTCAAACACAACTCTAAAACCAACCATTCACGTGCACCTCATCAATGGCAGCAGTACAAACAATGTCTTGGTGCATGGATGTAAATCTCACTAGGCTGTTCTCCACCAGACACAAGTTCATTAGTTTCATCTTCCACCACAAGGGGCGGTGGGGTAGCCCAGTGGTTAAAGCGTTGGCTCGTCACGCCGAAGACCCGGGTTCGAATCCCCACATGGGTACAATTTGTGAAGCTCCATTTCTGGGGCCCCCCGCCGTGATGTTGCTGGAATATTGTTAAAAGCGGCGTAAAACCAAATTCAGTCAGTCCACCACAACATGTAGGGTGACCATCTTGAATGTTTTGTTAGCCTATTCTGAAGGTTACAACTACCGTTCCAATATTAAAACATGTACACTTTGTTATTATACACCCCAAAGTGTGAACCCATCAACACTTGTGGCAAAATAAAAAAGTGTGTGCACTAGCGCTTTTTCAAATTCGGTGGCCATTTTGCATAATGATTCAGGCATATTTTCCCCCATGTGTCATAATCTAATTGCAGATGGTATTTCAAACAAAACGGATGACATGCAGTATGATTCTACACAGTTACCCGTACCTCGGGTCTAAGTGTAGCTCAACCCCCAAGGGGAAAGTTATGTCCATTGTTCTTGGAAGTGTTCTATTAGCATAACTGCCCCGGGGCAATTATTTCTATTTAAAAACAATATAATTGTACTTATTTTGATTATATTCATCATGCCTAATACATTACACGCGTAATAAATAAGTATGCCCTCGTGGTGTAAGCCGTTTAATCACCCTCAGTACGGTAGTTATTTGAATAAACTCTGCTCGAGCTAAAGCCCTCGCAGAGTTTATTTAGATAACTACCCTGTAACGGTGATTAACCTATACATGCAAGGCGAGTGTAAAAACAAAAATACATATTCCTGACCGAAGAGCATGAAGTCATACGCGCATTGTGACTAGTTTGTCGTATTTTCGCACTCAACTTCCATCGATAGGGGGACCCCTTCTTGGAGGCTATGGAAAGGGTCGAGTTGTGCCGAATAGTGGTGGTTCTCTTCCTCTTGATGATTTCCTTAGTTTCACCACTCTTCTCTGCTTCAACCTCTTCCTGTCCAATGACATCTGCTGACAGGAAATCCTCCTTTGCCTCAGTGTAAGCCTGCATCCGTAAACATAGGAACTTATTATGATACACCAGCTATTCCTTCCCCATGTGACTATGAGTAGACACTTAACTCCTTCACAAAACCTTTGTACAGTCTGGAGATATATGTTTCTCTTTTGTATTTATGCATATCATATAAAGACACAAGGTAATAGGCCAATACGGAAGCAGGTTGTATTACAATAATTCAAGAAGTAGCAACAGACAATAGATTGCCCATATTGCTACCCTACTATGCTCACCGCAAACTCTCTTCATTAAACTTCTGCTCTCACTGCATTATATTTCACAGCAAGCTATCCTTAAATTCACCTAAACGCCTGTAAAATATTACTCTAATGACTAACAAATACAAAATACTGGTCTTCACGTATATGTTTGTAACTGAGAATGATATACCTGAAGTGTTGATCACTCCAAACTGTCCCGCCGTGCTATGGCTGATATATTGCTAAAAGCGGCGTAAAACTAATCTCACTCACTCTGGTAACAGCAGAAAAAGATTATACTGTTTTAAACAAGTGACACTCAGTCTTTGCTGTCAGATATTTGCACATGGTCGTGAAGGATTTCGGAAACGGAAGCACAATAATGAAAACTCTCCAATATTTATTTTGTAAATGCTACTAACATCATGGTAACCTTATTCCATAAAAAAAGCAGGAGCATTGCGACTAATAAAAAAGGTCAGTCGGGAGAGTAAATTCCAAAATCCCCTGCGGATTCACTGCATATCATTGCCTGCCGTTACCTTTGCTGCAGGTTCAAGTTGTGCCACTGTGCACTTTTAAACGACAACAACACATTGACTTGTAGGGCGGTAGGGTAACCTAGTGGTTAAAGAGTTCTCTCCTCACTTCTCCTTACATGGGCACAATATGTGAAGGACATTTCTGGT
This sequence comes from Haliotis rubra, assembly GCF_003918875.1. Taxonomy (NCBI): domain Eukaryota; kingdom Metazoa; phylum Mollusca; class Gastropoda; order Lepetellida; family Haliotidae; genus Haliotis; species Haliotis rubra. Next base: position 130,154 of record NW_025766781.1, on the reverse strand, counting down.
GTCCCTTGGGAATTGATATTGCGGGAATATTGTTGAAAGCGACATAAAATCATACTCGCTCGCCAATTGACATCTAGCATAATCCTGCCAGCATATTTTTTTAAACCGGAGGTAGAAAAATAATTGACTAAATAAATATACAAAATGAATAACCCTGATTATAAGGAAGATCTCGAAAATGCTCTATGTGTTAAAATCACACATTTTCGACAATGTTTTGGCCTCTATTGATATATTTTGGGGCATATGCACTCACTTTAGCTTCCTATTGATGCACTAAAAGAGTAATCATCCCTTACGACTTGCCTGAAATCGATAAGTGAAGCTTCCAAACAGAGAACACTTATGGAATGTAACAATTGCTCAGTACAATGAAAACTGTCGCTCGCGGTGTTGTCGGTGTTTGCCGAACAATTGTTCAGTACAATGAAAACTGTCGCACGCGGTGTTGTCGGTGTTTGCCGAACTGGTTTCAATTGCGCAAGTTGCGCATATGTTTTTGCGCCAGACATTAGCGTCTGCTTCAGCTGCATTCGTGACCAACTCGTGTCATTCCGAGACAAGCCGAATAGCGACTCGTGCCCCCCTGGAAGGATTTCATATTGACGTAGGGACATTCAGAACTACTTCAAACAGGAACGATAACTCGATCTATTCCTGTTTGATTCCAATAGTACTTAATATCACCGAAGTACTGATACACTGTTTTGCTGTTTTTGTTGTGGCTTAATTAATTAATTAAGAATTAAACCTCCTTGGTACAACTAAAAGAAGGAGAAAAACATATTTGTTAAAGACATATTCTGACGTAATTATTACCAGATGTTCACATTATGTTTCCAATTAAATTTCTAAAAAGGGTTTAATAATCACAAATGGGATTTGTTTTATTGAATATACAAATAAAATTATATAAAAACCCAGCTACATATTAACTCCCAAGGCAGAAACTCAAAAATGACTTTAAAATATTTCTCAAACTGAACATACGTGTGACCTTGCTGTCATGCCCCAAGTGGAATTTTAAATGAATTCGCTGAAAAATATATGAATGGACAAAAAAGGTCAGACTAAAATATTCCAAGAGATGTGAAATATATGCCCAATGTTAAAGATTAAAAATGATTAGATACATACGGAGATGATATTATTGTTTTGAAACTCGTAGCGATTTATAATTACATTTCTAAAAACTGTTGGAAGCGCACGTACAATCACCACAACAAGCCTGCAAGATCGTCAGAAATACACTCAGTTGGACCAGTGAGAGCCATTATGTCAACAAACGCACGTTCGTGTATTTGAATCCTTCACCGTCAATTGCATGTTTCTAATCAAAAATTTCACATTAGACAGCACAATTCTGTTAGCTACGTTCTTAGTACGTTCAATATGCCTGACTCTGAGGATGTGGGTTCGAATCCCGGATGGGACTCAACCCAAGAACGTACTAGAATTTGTACTTTACTAAGAAAGTGTAATCCCAAATATAACATGTTACTTTCAATATGACGATATATATATTTTCAAGATTTTAAAACAATAACATAATGCCATAAACGATTTAAGTATGATAACACAATGTTACACAATGTCATTTAGAAAGTGGTCAAATGTAACATATGTTATATTTGGGATTACACTTTCTTAGTAAAGTACAAGTTCTAGTACTTTTTGAGTTGAGCCCCATCCGGGATTCGAACTCACACCCTCAGAGTGGAAGTTGCGGTAGCTGAGCGGGCTAGGCGATGTTACGATTTAAGTAGTCGGGATTATTTTTTATCAAAGCACCGCAACCATTATGCGCGTTCTGATTGGTTTGTCCAATTTTCGTACATTACAAGCATCGATAGGGGGACGAGTCTTCTTGGAGGTTACGGAAAGGGACGAGTGGTGACGAATGCTTCAGCGGCTAAATACATAGGACGGAGTTCCGTCTCCAAAGGAGTTATAGGATATTCGTAAAGAGCGCTCCAAGGGACATAAGTCTATGGGGTTCGTTTGAAATTATGTTCGGCGCGAGAGTCGACTTACTGCAACGTTGCATTAATTCATTCGAACTTTTGTAATTTGATATTTTAATCTAAATACGTATCCCTGATAGCTGATAGTTAGTATTATTGATAGAAATGCATTATTTATTTTTAGAGAAGTGTAGTGTGAAATTGAAGTCACACTATTATGAATAAAATGGAATCAGACGTTTGTACTGAATAGGATAAATATTCTTGGTCACTTGCTATGGCTTCACCCTAAAGGTTTCGAAAGAATAGAAACCCACAAAATGCGAATAGCACGGGTTTTTGGTTTCTTTGCAGGTGAAATTGCTGACTCGCAACTTGTTGGAAGGTTCCCCAGAGCAAAGACAGCGAGTGAGTGAGTTTAGTTTTACGCCGCACTCAGCAATATTCCAGCTATATGGCGGCGTTCTGTAAATAATCGATTCTGGACCAGACAATCCAGTGATCATCGATCTGCGCAATTGGGAACCGATGACATGTGTCAACCAAGTCAGCGAGTCTGACCACCCGATCCCTTTAGTCGCCTCTTACGACAAGCATGGGTTACTGAAGGCTCATTCTAACCCGGATCATTTTTAAAAAAGGGACCAAAGCATCAGTGCATGTTGCAACTTCACAGTTGCCATCAAGTGTGGACTTCGAATAGAGGAAAGGGAAAACGGATCTTATTACAAGGATCTTGTGTACCTGAACCCCATTTCTACCAGAGCTACAATAAGTGTTGTTTTCGAGACATTTATTGTATCTTTGATCTCACCTTGTATTTTAGCACACGTCGGTGGGATTTTGCGTTCATACAGTTTATAAACTGCACGGCGTATGACACCCTTATCTAAGCTATCCAGTTTGTGATCCTACCGGGTTTTGACACGACCCCTGAGGTAACTGATTTGATTACACTTTGTACTGACTGACTGACTGAGTTTGGTTTTACGCCGCTTTTAGCAATATTCCAGCAACATCACGGCGGGGGACACCAGAAATCGGCTTCACACACTGTACCCATGTGGGGATTCGAACCCGGGTCTTCGGCGTGACGAGCCAACGCTTTAACCACTAGGCTACCCCACCGCCCCTACAACTTTGTAAACCTGACTATATGCCAAATTAAGGGTTTTACATTTTCTATAGTAAACCCTGTCATAGCTGACGAGAGGTTTCCCCCTTTGTTTCTCCAGTATGACATTATGGTATAAATTTGAAACTAATTGTTCTCCAGAGATATCAAGTCGCATGTTGCCAGTTCAATGCTCATACACGAAGTGAAACTTCTATGGGTGAACACGATTTTCTATGCGATTTGAATTAAGACTTTTAATGTATTTATTTTGAATATAACTACTACAAGAGTTCCATCTTTTTCACATATGGATGTTAAAAAAAAACAAAAACTTTTTACAATCATATATGTAATTTAATTAGTTGAGGCTATATGAATAATTATAATCTGTATTTCAAACTACAGTTTGTACTTAGAATATTTACGAATGTTGTTTAAACGTCAAAATTTCCTCCTGTGAAGTCACCCCTCAACTGAGCTTTAATATCCAACTAGGTAGAGTAGTACATGTATCATATATGTCCTTTTGTCTCTTGTGTCAAATTCAGATTGATATTGAAACCAAAAAGCATTTTCCAAGCATTTCTGGCCTTACTTCAGAATGTAATATACAGCCCCACAAACTTTATAAGACTTACACCTTTATAATAAATTGATATGATATGTCCCATTATGAAACATACTGTGAATTGTGAAATGGTCACTCAGAGATCCATTGATCCATTTGAGGCCACTTAATGCATCCAAAATGTCACATATGAAATCATTCAAACACACAAAACGTAAAGCATTTGGTAGAATATTTGGCACTTTTGGAGCCTCTTATAATCACATTTCCACTTGTAAAATGTTACCCGAAACCAACAGAAATAAAATTAGTATATTTGGCACTTTTAGAGCCCATTTTTTTTTCTTGCCATCGAAATCAGGGGCAGATAATTACTCTGGATGACCCAATATATTGCAGAAACCTGAACCATATCGCGATAATCGTATCGCGAGAAACTGTACCGGTATATACCGGTTTACCGGTAATATTGCACAGCCCTATTGCTAACATTGCGTACAACTGCTAGCAGCTGAATTGATGGTGTAAATCCAGCTTGGGTCCATGCAGGAAGCAAAAGAACTGTGTGGTGGTCTATAGTCTGTTTCTATACTGTCTTGTCATATATAGTAAAATGTTTTAAATGTTATTACTAGTTTTAAATCTATATCTTTGATAAACTAGTTGTTTTACTGTCTTTCGTTGACAAGTGTTCTATAATTTACACTCACCATTAAATGACGTCTGTGTCAGTGAGACGCACATTAAATTTACAAGTCACAAGAGCTTTAAACACTAGCTGTACGCATTTCATCTACAAATACCACTGGACATGAACACAAACCTACCTTAAGCTAGTTTAGAAGTCAATTTAATTTAAGCCACTGAATATACTGAACTGAACTTATGTACACTCCGGCCGCGTTCTGCGGCATAAGAGGTACAAGTTTGCATCGTTATGTGCAACTGAAATACAAGTATGAAACATAAGTGGTCAGATATACATATCACTTAGTTGCAAGAATATTCTGTCTGTACATACATTTAACCAGTCAAATGTTATGCTCATGCGTTATTGGTACGTCTTTTGTGGGGTCGGTGCTTAAAATTAGACATTATTAGTTTGCAAAACATTCCTTCATTCGTAACTGTTCATAGTTTGTTTAAGTGAAAAAGCTGGTTCATTTTGTGCATATTCTGGTTTCTACAGAAATAGTTGTTGATATATTTTTTTCCTTTCTTGGGCCAAGGTTGGGCAAATAAACAAAAGAGAAATTCATCTCCAATAATAATTATAAATATTATAAATAGCCCCTCTTAAGATTTTTCTGTGTTTGATATTCAGGTCTTTCTTTCAGTCTCTTACAAGTGCTTTAAGACTATTTTTATAAGGACATTTCTGTGTAGCCCAAATATGACTCACGTACAATGCTACGACTCATCCTGTTGGGGTACATAAGTACTTTCTCCAGCTTTCTATTCCAAGTTGAATATGGGGTGTATATTAAGTACATAATACCACAATAATGACTGGTTCTGTTCTGAGAGATGGAATGTAGAAATGTATTACTTGTATATAGCTCAGTCGTCAGCCATTGCATCGATTTTATACAGAACATAATGTATCCTGTACAAGTTTAAAACCACGAAGGTTGGTCTGTTGGGAAAGTCTTACTCAAACAGTTCGGTAAATACATTAGTAGCCTCGCCAAGCCGATTCATACGAATACGATGAAATTGTGCAGCTATCATTTGCTATAATCTCAATCTCTCTCTCTCTCTCTCTCTCTCTCTCTCTCTCTCTCACTCGCTCACTCACTCACTCACTCACTCACTCTATCTATCTACACTTTGGTAGACTCTTTACTGGTAACTTTGTGGATTCTCATTCAACGTACAGGATTTGCTTGAATCATTGCAATCTCAGAAGAGTGCCCCACATGAAACACATATGGGAGAACTTCATTCCTTCATCCGTGAGGTATGTGCCACAAGATATTTACAATGTTGACATGGGATATGGCTACATCATACCTAGTCATTTGCTATGTCTTGCGTAGCAGGTAGTTTCAAAATAATTGATACGCTCGCTATTCCTGGTGTAAAGCGTTCGTAATTGAACAAAGGCATTACCATATACATTATAACACATTTAAACACTTTGTAAAGGCACCCAATTTTCCCATGGGCTAAGTTTACATGATTTTATTTGGTTTGATGTGAATACACTGAAACCTATTGCTCATCATCCAGAGCCACTTGAAACTCTTTAAAATATTTGGAATGGAATAACGTCGAATATATTTATCTGGAACTATTAACAGGCTTTGACAGGCATTGGTTGAATAACTTATTCACCATGTGTAAAAGTTTGCAATGATAAATGAAACTACCACAGCCGGTAATTTGTCATCAATGTGAAGGCATGGGACACCATTAACATGCTCCAACCATTGTACCCATATGGGGGAGAAGTTTGTAAAAGAAAGCTTTTCACCCATCAAAAGGTAGTTTTTAAAAAAGTGTAAACTCAATTTTTTGGTTTCCTGAAATCGTTTTTCGGCTTTTGCAGCTAGACGGAAACATACCCGTCTCTGAATGAAACCCTCCTTAGTGCCTTAGAGATAACGGTTTGGATTTCTGCACCAAGAATCACCTAACATCAAGTGTCTGATAAAATCCTCCTCAGTTCCTTAGAGATAACGGTTGGATTTTTGCACCAACACTCGTCTAACATCAAGTATCTGAAAAACACCCTCCTCAGTTCCTTAGAGATAACGGTTTGGATGTATGCACCAAGACTTGTCTAACATCAAATGTCTGAAAAAACCCTCCTCTGTTCCTTAGAGATAACGGATTTGATTCTATCAACAGGTCTAACATAAAGTCTCTGAAATGAAATTTTGTAAATAAAAAGACCAAGTTCTTAATTAGAAAATTGAAAAGAGCCAAGAGACTTTCTTGATTTTGGCAGTGATCTTGACGTGAATATTATTAGAGACTTAATACCAAGCCGTAAGATTATCTGGGGCTTCTTAAGGAAAATATGTTCTGAAATTCAGTCCATGTAACTAAGTGGCGTGTATTATGTTCTTTCTATTACCGTGAACACGTTAGACGATGAATAGGAGTATGATACAGAATACATGGTACCGTATTTCCTCTAATAAGTGCTCGGGCGCTTATTGATTCAGCAAAATTTCAGACCTGGCGCTTAATAAGGGCCGGTGCTTATTGGAGACCCGGCGCTTATTGGAGACTCGGCGCTTAACGTTTCAATACAAATAAACATAGATTCTAAATCGGTATCCTATTTGAAACTCTATTGTAAACATGTGGCACATCCGGCGCTGATTAGAGACTGCACTAACTGGAGACCTGGCGCTTACATCTCGAACGGTATCCTCCCGTCTTCCACATCCCAAAACTTCCACAGCTTATAACAACAACATTTCTGGTTGACTGCACACACTTTAGCATACTGATTACTTCAGTCTGTAATGGTTTAATCCACTAATCAGTAATGAAAAACGAACAATCACTTAGTAATAAATTATATATTTTATTAAGCCAGGTTTAAATACATATCTTTGCTAGTTACATATAACAGTCTTTGTAGAGCATTAAATATAGAACTTACGTACGGTGGTGACGTTATATACCGTCACAGTGTCACTGCCGTAACATGCAGTCTTTACCTGTTTTTTAAATGACAGGGACATCCATAAGTAAATCTTTTGCCTATTACATATTCTTTAAACATTCTGAAATATCTGACTGACAGATTTCATTAAATTATCTTTTTTTAAAAGTAAACATATAAAACTGGCTATTGTTAAAAATGTCACTACCTTTATTGTGTTACTACCATAACAATTAATGCCAATGTCGATACCATAACATTATCAATTTCCTTATTTAATTCAAATTTATTTATGTGTTTATGTCTGGATTTGGTAATGCAAGTTTGTTATGTAGTACAGCCTCAAGTAAGCATAATACAATTCATATTCTCATTTTGATTTTTTGCTACGTATTACTTTATATTTGCAAAATATAAAATTTATAAACTCATTAGCTATGTTATATTGTAAAATACATATTTTAATATACATGTGCATTAAATGAAGGTGAAGCTTGCATAATTTATGTTTTGTATATTCAGAATACTATGAACATAATTAACAACATTTCAAGGTGAAGTTTTGGGATATAACCTCTGGAACAGTTGCTTTACCCCCGGCGCTTATTGGAGGCCGGCGTTTATTAGAGACCCGGTCCTTATTAGAGGAAAATACGGTATGTCAAGCTATATATTGAGCGTTTCTCTGGATGCTACGGCTTTCTTTCCGTCATACACGTTTGGTCTGATCTGATTGCAGCGCTGCTGAGAAAACATGAAAGCTGGATTTGTGGATTTGGTCGTTAAAGTCACTGCATTATCCACCCTGATGGAACATGTCCTGGCGAAACATGCTGCACGTATACAGGCATGCAGCACCCTCTGTTTTGAAACGGGTATTTGCGGAGTGATGAAGAATGAATTTCCAACGTTTTCGTGTCACCGAAAGGTCAGTCATGTAAGTGTTCCAGACTTTATCAATCTTTGGGGAATTTACTTATGACGAAGCGTTAATGTGTATAGTCAGTTCAGTAATAGCCAGTATATTAAAGACCGCAAAACCCGTGACGATCCGGGTTAGAATTCCTCCCAGCAACCCATGCTTGTCGTAAAAGGCGACTGACGTGGGGGTCAGGCTGGTTTACTCCCAAAAGTTAGACGTCCCAAAAGTCATACATCCCAATTGTCAGACAAATCAATCAAGCGTGACTGTGATTAGAACCTAGTCTTACCCACTGATATGATGAACCTGTCCCATACACTAACGAGATGGTTTTCACATTTGTACAGAAATACTTTGATAAGAATACTAATGTTGACAGTTAACCTAGAGAAAACTCAAATTGTTGTTTTTAGAAGAGGTGGATCCTTAGCGAAAAATGAGAAATGGTGAACGTGTCTTGATTCCTATAGTTATCTAGGTATTCCTTTTCATCTTCTTGTAAATTCAATAAATGTATGTTAGATTTATCTTCTCGGGGTAAAAGGGCACTTCTAGAAGAACTACACCACTTATAGAAATTAGATAATGTTGACTATTCTGTATTTTTCAAAATATTTGATACCCATATTCAACTAATCCTTTTGTGTTGTGCCGAAGTATGGGGTATTCATAAATTTACATTTAACTGCATGTAAGAAGTTCTTAAATGTTGGTCCCCAAACACCAAATGTAATTGTTTATGGCGAATGTGGACGTTACCCAATGTATATAAATGCACAACGGCGTTTTATAAAATACTGGCTGAAACTTGTAAATATGCATCAACAAAGAATTCCAAGAAAAGCTTATGATATGCTAATGTATTACGATAATTGTGGTTATGATAAATATGTTTCATCTGAACATAAATTATTGTTTTCAAATGGATTTGGTTATGTTTGGTTATTTCAAGGGGTTGGTAATGAATCCAAGTTTCTTCAAATGTTTAACAAGTTGCAGTTGACATGTATATAGTCATGGAATAGTACATATGAAGAAAGTTCAAGGTATAAGCTGTACTGACTATTAAAAAGCCTTTTAGAGCCAGGAAAATATTGAACTATGTTAACAAATAACAAACACAGAAATATTCTTACTAGGATCAGAGATTTTTGCGATGTTCACTTTGATCAAAACAGGACTATAGATATTTTATGTTTTTTGAGTTTTCATTAAACTAATGGAGTCACTTCCTTCCAAACACTGTTTTTCCAACATAAACAATATAAAATATAGTTATTGTCATTAGCCATAATCTCTTCTCTTTGTGTTTGGATTAGTACATGCACCTGTCATGATGACATAATGCACCTGCAGTGATCACATCATGCACCTGTAATGATCACATAATGCTCCTGTAGTGATCACACAATGCACCTGTAGTGATCACACAATGCACCTGCAAGGATCACATCATGCACCTGTGGTACATTATACACCTGCAGTGATCAGATCATACACCTGTAATGATCACATAATGCTCCTGTAGTGATCACACAATGCACCTGTAGTGATCACACAATGCACCTGAAGGGATCACATCATGCACCTGCATGGATCACATCATGCACCTGCCGGGATCACATCATGCACCTTTGGTACATTATACATCTTTGTGAAAATGTTTTTATGAAGAAACAACCGAAAAATATATGTAATCGATGCTCGCCCCCATCCTCAACCAACTTGGTCTCAAAATATTTTATAGTCTGTCTCATCTCATTCACAGATCTGTGTGACACCACAACTGAACCAAAACTGGACCTTCGACACTGCTCATCAGTCCTTACACAGAAGAATATCAGTAATGTTTCTTACACCTGTATTAAGAATAATCGACACGATCTCTGCGAGGTTGATGATACAAACAAGACGAACGCGATCACGAAGAAGACTTCAGCAACCTCATCTGCGGGAAATACACTTCCATCAACCGGACGTTTCAAGAAGAGAACCGTGAAGCAAAAACAGAAACGATATGGTTAGTAGCAGAGTCATTATATATCAAGTACCGGGGTTTCATGAGTGAGGGTGATGGGTTTAACGCCACCCATATACGTATATTAGTCCAGACCGGCGTTCTCAGTTAGGCGGGCGCTGGGGTAGCCTAGTGGTTAAAGCGTTCGCACGTCACGCCGAAGGCCCGGGTTCGATTCCCCACATGGATACCATGCCTGAAGCCCATTTCTGGAGTCCCCTGCCGTGGTGCTGCTGGAATATTGCTAAAATTTGCGTAAAAAACATACTCACTCTCAGATAGGCTGGTCGCAGGTTCAGTTCACCTATAGTGAGACAGTCAGACAAGACCCCAGATTCATACATAGCGGTAATCACAGAGAGAAAAGGCTCCAGTTTAACACATGAAGCAGTGAGTCGAGTCTTCAGTTTCGAACACAGCTCTAATTACAGTGAAACAAGGCTCCAGTTTCACACACAAACGCCTATTACAATGAGACACGGCTCCAGTTTCACACAAAACACTAATTAAAGTGAGACAAGGCCCAGTTTGGCAAATGAAGGTAATTACAGTGAGACAAGGTCCCAATTCAATTCAGTTCAATTCTTTTATTCGGTAAAAAGGCCAACGGCCCATGTACAACATAATACAACATAATCATTAAATTGACGGATGGGAATTTCTGAAAAAAGAGAGCTTGCTTAATAAAATTTGCAACATTAAACAAAATATTTATCTTATTACATGTTAGAAGAGTTTTGAACTTAAACATCGTGGGTGAATTACAATAATATCTTGTTATATATTTTGATCTGAGATAGTCATACAATGGACATTTTAGAAGGAAGTGATATTCATCTTCCACACAACCTAACGCACAAACTTTACATATGCTATTACTGCGGGTAATGCCACATCGTCTACCAGTATTAACCATTAAAGGGAGCTCACATATACGTAATAAACATAAAAGTCTTCTGTATTCTCTTTCTGAGAGAGCACACAAATAATATTCAATTGACAAAAGAGATTTATATTCTTTATAATTACATAATTTACTTGAATCACAAATTTTAGAGTACCAATTTTGTTGATTATATTCTTTAAGTCTTTGTACAAAAGTCTTAAGAAACATGATTTTTCACCCACTTCAGGTGTGATCCACAGTAAACCAAAGCCATAACTAAATAGTAAGTGTTTAACCTTTGATGCCCAAGTTATACGATTACATTCATCTCATGATTTACATAATAAATAACATTGTTTTGAATATCTAACAGTTGGCATTGCTAACAATTTTACCCAAAATATAATACATCGTTTATGATAATCAATAAACAGACCATGTCTACCGCATTCACCCAAAGCATCATTTGAGACATAATACCCAACACCTAAAGCATAGTTACAAAACTTAATGTGAAAACGTTCAACATTCAGTTTTGGAAAGTCTCCATACCTCCCTGGAATAAAGTAAAATTGGTTTTATCTGTGTATCAAAAATCTTAAATAAAACAGTGGGAGAAATAGTTTTTAACTTATACTGTAGGTGTTTAACTGAACATACAGCCTTATTGGCTTTCTGAACAAGAACATTAATTGCTTTAGACCAACATAATCTGTTAGAAAATACAATTCCCAGGTAATTATAATACGTTGATATCTTAACCTGATCACTTCCAAACATCCATTTTTCTGTTCCCCTTAGCTTACTACCGTTTCTAAACACTAATATCTCTGTCTTATCTAGCTTAACATTTAATCCCCATTTAATACTATACTGCTTAAGTACATCAAGTTTTCTCTGCAAACCAACAACACTGTCATCAAACACACACAAGAGATCTGCATAAAATAACAAAAATATATCCATAAATTGTTGACCTACAAAAATACCCCTAACATTGGATTCATACAACATATTTTCAAGTTCTACCACAAACAATGAGAACAGCAAGGGGCTGAGTACACATCCCTGTTTCACACCACTCAATGTATCAAAATAATTGGATATTGACAAATAAGTTATTTTAACAGGAGATTTTATATTTGCATACATATCAAAAACAAAACATTAAATAGTTTACCATGAATGCCCCAGCTCTAAACCGGGAACATTTCAATACTGAGGTACCATAATAATTTTCTGATTAATAGAATCAAATGCTTTTTCGAATCTCGAGTCTGAAATCAACAAACAAGCAGTAAAAGCGACCATTGGTCTTTGTAAGATACTTTTGTACTAAAGATTGTAAGATAAAAATGTTGTCTAGAGTGCTGTAACCAGCTCTAAACCCTGCTTGTGATTCAGGCAGCTGAACAAGAACAAAACAGTGTTAATCTCTTGTTCAAAATGAATGTAAAAATTTTACTCATAATGTCAGTAAGTGTTATGCCTCTATAATTATTTACTTCTGAGGCTTTTCCTTTTTTGTGTAATGGTACCACTAATCCCTTGGTCCATTCCACAGGAAATTTACCACTAGTAAGTAAAGCATTAAATAACACATGAAAATAAGGTAACAGTTCAGATTTACAAGATTTAAATGTTTCACACAGTGAGGCAAGGCACCCGTTTCGAACACAGCTCTTATTACAGTGGGCCGAGTCTTCCGTGTTGAAAATGGCTCTAATAGACCGATTTAGCCCGGGTCGATAAGCCACGCCCACTTCGTTTTTGACGTTGCGGGGACAACCACTGACAATCACAATGGCGTCACCGCCGGCGAAACGTACTTGATTGCGAACGTTGTTGATGAATTCTGCTTGTGGTACTTTGGTATCCGTCGTTTGTGAATGATATTTAAAGAGGAAAGTTCTACGTATTTTATTTTTAATATATTTACTTGACAGATTGCAATTGGCGAGTGAAAATGAGTTACGTGCCCGATGAAAATACGTCTGGGGCAGCTGCTGAGAGTGGGAAGCGTATTTTCTTTCGAACCAAATAATCTGTCTGGCAATTCACGTCCGTCTAAGATATTAGCAGGGGAAGGGTAACTAAATTATGTTATTCTTACCAAACTCTGTATACAGACGCATGGTTATATTTGGCTGCTATTTGATGTCATGGTTTTGTACCTAAAAAAAGATGAATAAAAAAAGAAAAATGTTATTTGTTTGCTTTTCTCAAAACTTCCCATCGTAATTGTATAAAAACCATGAACACAACCACATGTTCAAGTTGCAGATCGTTTCGGTATCCATAAACAGATTGTCAACGCTATGCGTGGCGCCTTTATTTATTTATCCGTTGTTAAAATTTAGTTAAATCAATAATGTAAAAACATGTGTTTCTACCTTTTAATAAACAAAGCTGAAAAATAGGTCCCGTCTACTACTTCGTGCACCTTATTTGTCTGAATATATTAATGTAAACAAGTCAATCACAGCATAACCTTTTTGATTTTATCTGTGAATCTGGAAAAGGTGATTGGGCTTGTAAACAATATGTTTCCATGGATGTATCTGGACATACCAAGAAGAAAATATTCAGCAGCTAATCTGCAGCAATTCTCAGTAAAATTCCCCTCTTTAAAATGTGTACACCATCCTAAAATGACACTGCATATAAGGAAATCCAATTTTTAATCCTCCTTTCCAATATATTTTTCTATGTGTACTTTGTTGTGTAATCCTAATTTACAAACGTCCACAATACTGGACTTCATGAACTGCCAGCATTTATGTACAGGTATGTCACAGCACCAGAACACAAATAAGATCCAGGATACAGTCAGCACCTGTACACTGACCCATCTTCTAGAAATAGGAAACCTGTGATGCAAAATCTTTGAACAGAGGATCCACAGTTATCCAAGCAATTAACTAGGATTGAAATAGAAGGTTACACAAAATACAAATATACTGGTTTTTCTTCAGAGATATTTAACAACAGTTTAGGAAAACGTACATGAAAATGTCCCGAAGCTTTCACCTCCTGCAAACCAGTGTGCGATTTAATATGAAGCTAATTTTTCCAAATAACCATCAACAAACCTTGAACATTTTGTCCAAAACCAACATCTTAATAAACACTACTTTGGCTCAGTCTTCAACTATTGGTAACCTCCTCAAAAGCTGATGATTTCTAAGAAGTATTACGTCAGATCTGGGTTAAATATATGTTTCAATATTCATTCCAGTTACAGAATTTTGTAAGTTATTCTGTTCCAAGACTGAATAATGCCTGACCAGGGTGTGACCAAAACGTAGCCTTTCATTTTTCAATTCTCTGAATGTTGAAATAACTTTGTTATGAGTTATGATACTAGTAAGCACTTTCTGAATAATCTTATTAGTAAATAAGTTATTTAAAAATAACAAAGATATCTTAAAGCAGGAGCCAACAAGCTAGTGAGTAAGTACCAAGTGATTGTTCTGCCATGATATTGTGTATAGTGTTTGTTTGCCTAGTTTTGCCTTAAAATCACATGAAGCTGATATGTCAGTCAATTAAGTAATTATTCATAATTGATTAGATTATTATTTATTTTATTACCTTTCCACGTTTACTAAAGGACGCAAGATTCTTAAAACATACCTTGCTATCATGTCCAGTGAATTCATTAAAATGACGGTTATGCTATTACTCCTAAAATGTACCAATGTACCTCCCCTACGTGTAAAAAAATATGTTGTAAGAAAAATTCTAAACAAATAGTGTTCTCATAGTTAAGAAATACACTTTTATGTCACTCCATAAAATATTCCAGAAAGTCACTATTCTTCTCACATAGTTTTCGTCTCCGACATGGAGTAAGGTAATTCAATTCAAGGTCCCATATCTTCATAGAAATCCTGAAATATTTAGGCATGGTTTTATAGACACTCATTTGAATGAATTTGGCCATTTGGATATTGCGTGATAGGCAACTGCTGACACAGACTATATTTCCGTTTGAATAAAAAAAATTACTCCTCGAATATTTTGCACTATTAACAGATACTGTAGGCCTTCAGATTGTGCTTTTGAAACTTTAAAACATCCTAAAATGTGTGACAAATTTAAGAATATCTAAAGCGAAGGCAACAATATTCCCCACATTGTCGACCGTAACCGAAATCAAATCGCTTTCAGATTTGTTTACATTGTGTCACGGCTTTCTTGCCTGTCTCATTTCAGCGCTATGGCGTACCTACTCAATGGCCAGTATTAACAAAAAACGTTAAGCAAAAAAAAGTCTTAAACTGCTATTTGTTGTCATCTATTGGTAATGATTTTGCACATGTGCGAAAGTGTGGAAAGTCCTGCAAATTCTCACCTTCGAGCAGACGTAGGTTCCGTGAACGATGGTGCCGACATTTAACTGATCGTGAGACCTATCGCATTCCTTGATCTGCCTCAAATCTTTTGCCTTTAGCGTAATGGTTGTGTTAAAAGTGCACATCAAATCGTAACAATATGTAATAGATATAGCATAATTCGAAGCACATCGCTTCGGAGGCATCGTCTGACCCCGGAAATAAGTCTGACAAATCCACAAAGCGCGCCCGGCCTGCTGATTGGCCAAAATGCGCCAGTTTTGATTGACAGACTGGATCGGTCTATTACAGTGAGACAAGGCCCCAGTTTTACAAATGAAGTTAAGTACAGGGAGACAAGGCCCCAGTTTCACACATGGGGCAAATTAAAGTGAGACAAGGTCCCAGTTTCACACAAAGTGCCAGTAGCAGTGAGTCGAGTCTTCAATGTTAAACATGGCTCGAATTACAATGAGACAAGGCCAACTTTTACAAATGGAGGTAATTACAGCGAGACAAGGCCCCGGTTTTACAGATGAAGGTAATTACAATGAGACATGGCTCCAATTTCAAACAAAGCACTAATTACAATGGGCCGAGTCGAATTCGCCTCTACTTACGTTGCAACATGGCCCCAGTTTCAAACAAAACACTCATTACAATGGGCCGAGTCGAATTCGCCTCTACTTACGTTGCAAAATGGCCCCAATTTCACACATGGACCTCATTACATGGAGACATGGCTCAAGTTTTACTCATGGCAGTAATTACAGACAGAAAAGGCCATTATCTCCCGTATAACGGGTTGACTGACTGACTGAGTGGTTAAAACGTTCGCTCGTCACGCTTAAGACCCAGGTTCGATTCCCTTACCTAGGTGCAATGTGTGACTCCCGCTTGCTTGAAAAAACAGCTGACACTTTAAACATAAATATTGATCACATATCCTCCATCAGCTGAATTAGTACGGAAGGTTTTGTTGTAAATAATCTGGGGTGGCCAAAGGGTTTAGGGCGTTCGCTCGTCCCTCCGAAGACCGGGTTCTATTTCCCACATGGGTACAATGTGTGAAGCCCATTTCTGGTGTTCCCCGTCGTGATATTGCTGGAATAATGCTAAAAGCGGTGTAAAATTTAACTCACTCACTCACAATAAATAATCTCTTTTATTGAAAGATGCTGTGAAGAGTTACAGAAAACTGGAGTTTGGAAATACTATCATCCTTGTCAAGTTGTATCGCCAGAAAAAGACATGGAATGATGCACTGAAAGTGTGTAAGGCTGATGGTGGGACCCTAGTGAAGATCGTCTCGGACTATCAGACCAGTTCAATCCTGGGTGGTTTGTACACAAGGACAGAGAAAAAAGGTATGCCAAAATTCTGTTGTTTGCCGGAAAAGTTATTTTTAATTTCATGAATTATTAAATAGACTGAGTCTGGTTTAAGGCCGCTTTGAATGCAAGGTGCTGATGCGACCTTACATGAGGTCGAGATCACGGAATATTTAATATTGCTGACGGGTTTATCCTCTTTTGTCAAGTAGACAAGGCCTCGGATTAGACGTCTGTGGTTCGAATCTTATCATGGGTTTCGTAATTTGTATGGCCTCTTCATTTGCACTATTAACAGATACTGTAGACCTTCAGATTATGCTTTTGAAGAGACAAGGCCTCGAATTAGAGGTCTGTGTTTCGAATCTTATCATGGGTTTCGTAATTTGTATGGCCTCTTCATTTGCACTATTAACAGATAATGCAGGCCTTCAGATTGTGCTTTTGGCCTTCATTTGCGCCCCATCGTGAATATGCGAGTTACATCAACAGCATCACTTCTACAGTGGTATTGATGTTAAACTTCATGCAGATTCCAAAGATCCTACACTCCCATAGACCGTTAATTCATTTGTACCTATTCACGCGTATCAACCCTACTACTATTTGCGCCTGATGATTAATGTTTCGTGTGCACCACAAATCCTTAAATTCAAACATTGCCTAACAAGATTTTAACCACTTTGCTAAATGCATTATTCTTCAGATTTCAATTTACTCACTTTTGTAAATGCAGTATCACTTCTTCTTATTTGATTTCACTCTCTGTTACATACATTATTACCTCTTCGTATTTCATTTTACTCTGTTTGGTACATGTCGTAGCACGTGTTCAGATTTCATTGGACTCACTTTGCTACATTCAGTAGCACTTCTTCTGATTTCATTTTACTCACTTTAGCACATGCAGTAGCACTTCTTCTGATTTCATTTTACTCACTTTAGCACATGCAGTAGTACTTCTTCAGATTTCACATCTGGTGTGATCTGGTAATGAAGTTCTGTTGTAATTATTTACTTACCTACCGTTGGTGTTAGTTACCCTGAGGCACAAGTTTACTCCTAACATTAAATCAACCACATTGATATATGTACAATATGCAAACATCTGTAGCCTCTTATACCTCTTGTTGGAAGTATTTCTGAGAATTGAAGAGAAACGTGCTCTGTGGTCAGAGCTGTGTCAAGTGTCATGCTCTTGTCAGACAGACATTCTCAAGAGAACCCACCAACGGTGGTACATGAGAAAAGTACAATATAAATTCGCATATGATAATATAATCAATCAAGATTGTCATATAGCGTGCAAAACCAACCCTATATGTGTCACATCTGTACAGCTTTAAGCGTTTGTTGTTTATTGTCGCACTCAGCATTATTTCAGCGAGTCTGGACTGGCATTCCAGTGGTTGACACTATGAGCATCAATTAACGGAAATGGAATACGATAACACGCATCAACCATGCCAGAGAAACTGACAACCAGATCCTCTTAATCGCCTCTTACGACAAGCATGGGTTGCTGAAGACTAATGATCTTCACACGTGGTGCGACCAGCATGCAGTAATGCGAGCCTGATCTGGAATGTATTACTTATAAGAGTGAATATTTATCAACTGCAATCTTTCTTCATCTTACACCCATGGCGTTTCTGCAGTAGAATGGGTCCCCATTAGCTATGGGCTTTGTTAGAGTCGACTGAAATGATTTTTGGGTGTCCTCTCACTTAGCCAGATTCTGTCAAAACAGGTCTCTGACATAGCCAGAGTGGGATTCTGGCTACGTGAGAGTGAACCGATTTTGGGGTTCAGGTTCGGGAAGGATGATTATGTATCGTTCTATCCTGTTGGTCTGTATTGCCAATCCGGTACAGACTAACATATTCACAGGATGCAGAGACAACAGGAGTACATGTATATCCTTATTGTGGTGTTTGATATGCTGATTTTTATCATTTAAGGAGCTGAAGCTATTACGTTTCCTACCCGGTAGCATCGCTATCTCTTGTGTATCGAGGCAGTTGGTTAGATAGTTCCTCTGACAGTTGGACTATTATATCTTCACTCAAAAAATTATTGTATTCTTATTTACTATTGAAGGTCTGTAAATAATCGAGTCTGGAGAAGACAATGCAATGATCAATAGCATGACCATCGATCTACTCTAATGGGATACGATTCCTGACCGCTCGATTCCGTTAGTCGCCTCTTACGACAAGCGTGGGTTGCTTAAGACCGATTCTATCCCGGATCTTCACGAATGGGTCGAAACTACTCGGATGAAGTGCACATCTCAAGCAAAGTATTTTCTGGTACAGATTTGGTTATTTACTGGCCTGAGTCCGATATTACTGAAGATTGTTGGGGGTAAACAGCAAGCTAACTTTTCTTTTGCTCATTTCAGAGTACCCATGGATAGGACTAAGAGATGTTTATGGAAACGACAGCTTCTACTGGACAGACAACACACTCCCACAATACACTGATTGGAAATTGTTCGAACCAAGTCACAGATTCGATTCTTATGACGAAGATTGTGTTCAATTACATTATTACTTTGGAAAATATGTGTGGAATGACATCTACTGTGATAAGCTCAATCAGTTTATATGTCAGTTATAAACCGTTATGGATATTGGTACCGTAGGTAAGTGGACAGAGCATTTGTCCACAAGGGCGGTGGTTCGATCCCTTGGTCGCGTTGTATCAGAAATATCCGGACTATTACAATGAAATGGAAAATGTCATGTCAATTTTCTTTACGGTAGACAAGCGACAGACATTTCTAAAATAGTCGGATGACGTTCATTATTTATGTTTGTACCTTACATGTATCATCCCGTGTTTCTTCATGCGGACACTTTACTTGCCTTGCGTGTGTTTACGACGAATTATCTGACAATTATCTGAGTAAGCTTCATGAAAGTATAACGTCTATTACACAACTACTCTTCGATAAACTTGATAATAACATTGAGGGGGCAATTGATGATTCTGTTCAAATAATGCTGGATTCATCTTCTTGTATGAGAAAATAATTAAAACATAACATAAATAAAAAGACCTCACTTAATGCTGAATGTAGAACTGCAAGACGGAACGCCCGCAAGACACTACGAAGATTTAGAATAACTCGTGCTAGTCTTGACCGAAAGAAATATTGTGAAAGTAGGAATAAATATAAGAATTGTTGTCGGAAATTCAAAGTTGATTTGGGTAGGCGTAAACAAGACAAACTGGTAAATTCTATGAACAACGCTTCATCATTCTGGAAAGAAATACCATACCTCAAATATCGGTCCCATGCTAAAGATAGCGTATCAAAAACACAGTGGCTTAGTCATTTTAAGAAGGTTTTTTTCAAATGAAACAATATTAGACATGGAAATTGATGACATGCAAAATGATTTTACTGAATGCTATACTGATGTTGATGAACTTCTGCTAGATTCACCCATTGTTGAAAGCTAAACATTTTGTTGAATAGATCACCTAAAAAAGGGAAAGGCCCAGATGATATAATTATTGAAATGTTGAAGTGTTCCAGGTTTGTAGTTAAGCCTTTACTATGCAAATGCTTTAATAAGCTATTTGAAAAAGGTATTTACCCAAACAGATGATCATGTTCTATAACAATTCCACTGCATAAAAAAGGTGACCGGAGTGACCCAGACAACTACATGGCATGGTATTTCATTGATGAGCATTCTAGGAAAAGTGTTTACAACAATACTAAATAATACAATTTCTAAATGGGCGAACATGCGTGATAACATTCCTGAATTTCAAGCTGGCTTTAGAAAGAATTATTCCACATCAGATCATATATTTACTCTTTATGCACGTATCCAAAAGACTTTGTCACGACGAAAGCATAAATTGTGTGTAGCATTTGTAGATTTCAAAAAAGCTTTTGATTCAGTTGACCTCTCTAGGCTATGGAAATTTCTTCGGAAAGCTGTACTACGGGGGAAAATGTTGCTATTATAAAAGCAATATATTGTAATGTGACGTAGCAGGAAGGGTGAAACAGATATCTGTGATTGTCCTTTGGGTTTACGACAAGGCTGTATTCTGAGTCCTGTCTTATTTTCATTTTTCATTAATGAATTATATATTGAAATAGCTTCAAATGGTAAACATGGTATACAAATGTTTCCAGACCTAATAGAACTTTTGATGTTACTTTTTGCAGACGATGTCATTTTAGTGTCAGAAACTGTGGTTGGTCTCCAAAGACAACTAAATATTCTAAATGCATACACAAAAGAATGGAAATTATCAGCGAATCTAGATGAAACTAAAATTGTGATCTTCAGGAAAGGTGGTCCAACAGCGCTGAAAGAAAGATGGTTATTTGATGGTCAGTTAATCCATGTAGTGGATCATTATTCATATTTAGGAATCTGGTTTTCACACACAATGAACTTGAAAAAATGTACCAAAGATTTATCATTGCGTGCAAAGAAAGCTTTAATAAGTGTAATGTCTTTTGTCCACAAAGTTGGAACCATGTCACCTAAAATATTCTTTAAGCTCTTTGATAGCCAGATACAACCAATATTATTATATGGCTCGAAGTATGGGGATTTCAGCGGTATGAATGTTTGGAGAAGGTCCACTTATTAGCATGTAAAAGATTTCTTTGTGTTGGATCCTCTACACCAAATTGCATGGTATATGGTGAATGTGGTAGATACCTATTATATATTAATTTCCAAATTAGATGTTTAAAATATTGGTTCAAACTTCTTCATATGCACGAGCAACGTCTTCCCAAAGTAGCTTATAACATGCTTTTACATTTAGATAACATGGGAAAAATTACATGGGTATCGCATATAAGGAATCTTCTATTTTCCCATGGTTATGGTTTTATATGGTTATGTCAGTCAGTTGGAAGTGTAGACATGTTTCTTAAAGAATTTAGAACTCGGTCTGTTAATATGTTTTACCAGGAATGGAATTCCACTTTAGAAGATAGTTCAAGATATGCATATTATACAACCTTCAAGACCTTACTTCAACCAGAAATTTATTTATTAATACTCACGACGGAAAATTTAAAGACTCATTTTATTAAATATCGACTAGGTTTGTTAGACCTTTTTGTAAATGAAGGAAGAAAACATTCCATTGCAAAATCGAAACGAATCTGTCAGTTATGCGATAGAGAAATAGAAAATGAAATTCACTTTGAGTTCGTCTGTCCATTTTATAGTGATCTTCCAAAGAAATATATTAAAGATTATTTGATAGGGATGCCGCCACTGAAAGCTTTCGTATATATTTTTAACGACTAAGAACGAATCCCGTATATTAAACCTTTCACTATATATTAAACATGCACTAGTTAAAAGAAATGAACTGTTTAAAGAACGTGTTACTTCCTGTGTGTAACAGTATGATGTGTATATACTCCCTTGTATATGGGCCAGAGGCCTTCTGTACAATAAACCTTTTTGACTTTGACTTTGACTTTGACTACAAGTGAAACAGGATATCTTCGCCTCTGCGAGCACCTGATGTGATCACTATGAGATAGTAATTCATAGATACATAAAATATGTTACGGTCGTATGTGCAGTGTACTTTTAATGTATATTTAATTTATTTTTGTGTGTCTCTTTCACTATCTGTAATACAATAATATTTGTAAAAACTGTTACATTAAGATTTCTTTCTGTCAAGTGAGATTAAATAAACTCGTTAATATTGCAATAATGTTTTCCGTTTTTCGGTATTAATCTCTGTAGATGTTTGGCCTGTAACAAATCGTTAGAATGAAAATGTTTTAGAATTTCAGCATAATCTGAGCCCTTCCGTCTTGTCTGAACCACACCTTGAACACTGGTTTGGTTAGATCACAACGTAATGTGAAGGAAAACGGAAATGAGTGAGTGAGTGAGTTTAGTTTTACGCCGCACTCAGCAATATTCCATCTATATGGCGGCGGTCTGTAAATAATCGAGTCTGGATCAGACAATCCAGGGATCAACAGCATGAACATCGATCTGCGCAATTGGGATGCGGTAACATGTGTCAATCAAGTCAGCGAGCTGACCACCCGATCCCGTTAGTCGCCTCTTACGACAAGCAGCGGTTAGATCGATTCTAACCAGGATCAATTCTTCACGGGTCGGAAAATGATGAAAGTATTGGACGTAAATGTATACGAAACAGAACCCGCATACACCGAGATTCAAACCCACAATCACATGTTTCTATCACGCCATGACGACCATGCTGGTTGGTCCTTATCGGTAATTTCGATAGATCCGTATTTGTACAGAACATATGCCTTGCGAAAAAGTGAAAGATATGTATTTTACAAAACCAAAATCATAAAACTTGAATACCATAATTGTCAAGCTCTCTGTAAGTCGCAGCGTGGGTAGCCTAGTGGTTAAAGCGTCCCCTCGTCATGCGGAAGACCCGGGTTCGATTCTCCGCATGGGTACAATGTGTGAAGCCCATTTCTGCGGTCCCCCGCCGTGATATTGCTGGAATATTGCTGAAAACGGCATGAAACCACAGGCACTCACTTTGGGCGTCCATAGCGGGCAAATACGTTGCCGCCAGGCCACTAACGTGCTTCATCTTCAGCTGTTTCAAAAGATCTTTTGTTTGCTTTATGTCGTCTTCTATGACGGATGCAGTGCAAACTTACACACCGCGTTTTCAGAGATGTAGCCTTTCACCAGGAGTTTTCATACATTATAAGTGTAGACATACTTGGTCCTCATCTACACGATCTCTCACTACACCCAGGTCAACTTTAGTTTCACTACCCTCGTGAATATTTACAGAAGGCCGCCATATGGCCGGGTTATGTCTGCATGCAGCGTTAAACAACAGACAAACCTAAAATATCTGTACTTTAAGGTATGAAAACATTCAAAAGCCATTCACTACAAATGGTATATAACGTTGAATATACACGTTGAAATCGGGTTGGCGACATTTTGCATGGTAAATATATGAGTGACACATCTGACTGTGTGGGGAAGAGTCTCGCGTGACTACCGAGTACAGGATAAGGCAGTTAACACTTGCTCCTCAAGCGGAAGGTAAGATGTGACAACTTGGGGGCGCACGTGTATGATGCTGTTTCAGAATCAGAATCGGTAATAGGTAACTTGTATATAATGCTCGTCGCAGGAAAATAGGATCCGCTGTAAGAGTCTGTTTGCGAGTAACTGTACCATATGGTGTGGGTCATTGGTCATGAATTGTCAGGTGAATGCGTCGGATCCGTTGATTCAGTGACATGGATATACTTCTGTGAGTGAGTGAGTGATCGAGTGAGTGAGTGAGTGTATTTTTACGCTGCACTCAGCAATATTCCAGCAATATGACGGTGGTCTGTAAATAATGGAGTCTGGACCAGACAATCCAATGATCAACAGCATGAACATCGATGTACGCAATTGGGATACGATGACATGTGTCAACCAAGTCAGCGAGCCTGACCACCCGATCCCGTTAGTCGCCTCTTACGACAAGCATGGGTTACTGAAGATCAATTCTAACCCAGATCTTCAGGGGTGATATAGTCCCATAGAGCATCATGTCAACACAGAATACTAAAGTGTAAATACTTCCAGGTGAGACTCGGATTTTAACAATCAACCTTCACATTTCCTATATTTCTCCACAATCGTATAATGATCATTGTCGTGTATCTGGGGTACCTGAATCTGATTTTTTCAGCTTGATGTAGGGTAGGAGTGAAATGTAATGGGTAGGACGATTTAGAAACCTCCATCGGTATGAAGGGTGAGTGAGTGAGTGAGTTTGGTTTTATGCCGCTTTTAGCAATGTTCCAGCAATATCACGGCGGGGGACACCGGAAATGGGCTTCACTCATAATACCCATGTGGGGAATCGAACCCGGGTGTTCGGCGTGACGAGCGAACGCTTTAACCACTAGGCTACCCCACCGACCCCGATATGAAGGGAGGGAATGATGTTTGTGTGTATGACTGTGTGAGCATGTTGGTATGTTTATGTGACTGTGAGTGTGTTTGTGTGAGTGTGTTTGTGTGGTGAGTGAGTGTGAGTGTGCATGTTTGTGTGTGTTTTGTCTGTTTGCGTGAGTGAGTGGGTGTTTCTGAGAGGGTTTGTGTGTGTTTTTGAGTGAGTGTTTGTGTCTGTGACTATGTATGTTTGTGGGAGTGTTGTTTGTGTGAGAGAGGGCGTGTGTATGTGTGTTTGCATGAGTGTCTCTGTGTGTGTGTGTGTGTGTGTGTGTGAACGAATAGTTACAATCATATTAGTATATCAACGAGTATAAGTGTATATTAATCAATTTAAAATTGAACGTACATTAAACTAACGAGGTCTTCAAATTCTGTAGATGTGTGTTTAGGGATAGCCGTTCCTACCTGAATGGAACAGTTTGGGCATGAAATAGGGTTTAGGACATCAAATAGGGTTTAGGACATCAAATAGGGTTTAGGACATCAAATAGGGTTTTCATGATTAAAGTCTTTGGTATTAAGAAGTGATACACATAAAGGCAAGACGTTTTTATGTCTACTTCTTTATTTTGGGGAACACAACGTTTTGGAGTAAATTTTTCGGAGTATCCTTCATATGATGACGGAATAAGAATATACTCTGAAACGTCGTATTCCTCAAAGTAAAGAAATTGACATCCATAAAATTCTTGCCTTTATTATCATGATTTATTTTGTAGGGTCTTTTCAGTTTTTAGCAAACAGGTCCTGTATCTTCGAGTTTTGAACTCCATCTGCTCACTGCACATGCCGTTCTTGCTGCACTGCCAGCATGGTGTTATTTGCAAGTTCTGGACACCGGCTCCACAGTAGTCCTATTCCAGAATTACATGCTTAAAACTTCACATAGCAAATATGTAATTATAAAATGTAAAAATATACCTAATGTATCTATGTTCCAACTAATGGGCTATAATTTGTCATTGGAGATTCCATTATCGGGAGGCGCTAGTTTAGCTGTGCATTTCACCACAAATGAGCCTGTTGTATACTCACAATGGTCTCCACACAAAGGAAATGGTATTCTCACTTTGTGCTACTGAAATCGCTAATGCGACGTAAAACCATATTCATTCATTAAAATAGTTTAGTATCTTGCCATCTACATCGATTTCATGGTGTGACCTTCTGATTAGATTTTCGCCGCGAATATCTGCCAAATTGCTGATGCAGCGTAAAGTAATGTTTACTCACTCACTCTGAAAAGATTCCCACATATTGTGTTTTTTCCAAAGTAATACTCTTAAAACAGGAACCTCTAAAATGAAGCTTTGTTTGTTGTTTAACGCCGCACTCAGCAATATTCCAGCAATATGGCAGTGGTCTGGAAAAATATCGAGTCTGGACCAGACAATCCAGTGACCAACAGCATGGGCATTGATCTACGCAAATGAGATACGATGACATAGGCTCTTTGACTTGGTTGACACATGTCATCGTATCCCAAATAGTAGATCAATGCTCATGCCGTTGATCATTGGATTGTCTGGTCCAGACCAAATTATTAACAGACCGCCGCCATATAGGTTGAACACTGTGGCGGCGTTAAACAACCAACCAACCTGCATGAGAATTCTGTGTGACCACACCGTTTATTATTTACTCAATTGTGATATAGTTGGGATACGTCCAAAATCTCATATCAGATAAACGGTTTAATCTGACCTTACATAATCTGAATAACGGTACAAATACACTGCATATTAGAAACATGTATCAAACTCGCCCAATCTCTATGTATGCTTCTTTTCTGTATCTTCATAGGATTCTTCCACAATGCCAGTGTTGCTTCTGATGCCATTGCTGTTGGCTACTTGCCATATTTTACCGGCGGTGTCCAATACTGACCGGAACAGACCAGATGGAGTCCCCACTTTCACTGCGTCACAGAAGATGATGATATATTCCCGGGCCGAGATGCGTCTCCAGGAGGAGCTGAGGGAGGAGGGCAACTTCAGATCATCAGGTAAACAGTTACAGTTGAATCACACGTGAGTCTAGGGATTCTGGTCCCAACATAGGAAGAAATAGGACATTTGGTTAGTGTGACTAGGTGTGTCTGGGGATTCTGGTCCCAACATAGGAAGACATATGACATTTGGTTAGTGTGACTAAGTGTGTCTGGGGATTCTGGTCCCAACATAGGAAGAAATATGACATCTGGTTAGTGTGACTAAGTGTGTCTGGGGATTCTGGTCAAAACATAGGAAGAAATATTATATTTGGTGAGGTGAGGTGAAATTGGGTTTAACGTCGTGCTTGAGAATATTTCGCTCATAAGACGACGTGCATGCGTGTGTATGTTTATGTGCGGCTGGTTGTACTATCCCAGACTGAAGCTGGTTTTATAGTGTTAGCCCACTGAGATACCATGCTGCAGTGAAACATGAATAACCCACTCAAACACATTATACTGACTCCGAGCCGACCAGTCCTTGTTGTACCCATTAATGCCGAGGGCCAGGCAGGGACCAACAACTACCATATTTTAACGTCTTTTGGTATGACGCGGTCGGGGATCGAACCCGCGACCTTCCGCTCTCCGGGCGGACGCTCTAACCACTACAATTATATTTGGTACTATGTTAGGTTTTGTTTGCAGTTTGTTCCAACATAGGAAGAAAAATTACATTTGGTTGGTGTGACTAAGTGTGTCTGGGGATTCTGGTTCCAACACAGACAGAAATATTAGATTCGGTTAGTGTGACTAAGTGTATCGTGGGAAAATGGTGCCAACATAGAAAGAATTATTATATTTGGTACTATGTTAGGTTTTGTTCGCAGTTCGTCCCAACATCGGAAGAAATATGACAATTGGTTAGTGTGACTAAGTGTGTCTAGGGATTCTGGTTCCAACATACCATTTCCGGTGTACCGCCCTGATGTTGCTAGTTATTTTGCGTAAATCCTTACTCACTCAAAAAAAGGCGAAATGTCATGCTGATCTTTTCATATCATGAAACAGAATGCAGTGTCATACCTGCATGGCTTGTGACTTTCCTCTCACATCATGCTGAGACGCCAAATCAAGCTCATTCACAAACACGTTCATGTCTATTTCAGATTTGAAATTCTCGAAGCCAGGTTCAACTGCTGACCAACATAACAAGTTCACGTTTACTGCATCAGAGAGCGTTAAGCGAGGAAGGCAACATCGTCTTCACCTGCTGCAGGTTCAAGAGTTGGTGGAGGAGTAAGTTAACTTCTTTGAGTGCCAATGAGTGGCATTGTAGAAGTTGGAAAATGTGGAGAAGAGGAGTAAGTTGCAGTTGGCAACTCAGTTTATATGTGACAAAGTCCCCGTGTGATCCTTTTCCAAGCAGAATTAATTCCGGTTGAAACAATGTCGAAATTATTGCAACCTTTTTCAAACAGTTCTAATAAACAAACAATTCTAATACAAGCATCTTTCCTGATTAACAGTTGGCCGAGGAAAGCAAACTGACACGATTGTCTGCTTTGTGCATGGAAAAGAGAATTATGTATCCAGGAATACAATGTTGATTTTCTTTTTCGATTTACACATATTTTGATCACAAAGAAAGGGACTGAGCACAAGTTTTCACTACATAGGTAGTCCTCTCCCGAAAACCGTGAATATGGTAAGTCTTACACATTTGAAATGTGTACAAAGGACAGAATATACAGATTCAATAATTTAAGAACATTTCATTGCATAACAACGTTTAGCTGTCGTTTAACTTGCTGATGAGACAAGTGTTGGTGCGCGGTGGGGTAGCCTAGTGGTTAAGGCATTCGCTTGTCACGCCGAAGACCCAGTTCAATTCTCCACTTGGGTACAGTGTGTTAAGCCCATATCTGATGTCCCCTGCCGTGAACTTACTAGAACATGCTAAAACCATGCTCACTAACTCACAATTATTGGTATCTGTCAGGGGAAAAGTACAAAAGGCGGACATACCGGAGCTGCTTGCAAGAGGTTTGGGCCCAGAGATTACATGCACAAGTAATCTTGCTTGTAACAGTTCCTACGAGTTCCGGACACCTGACGGCAGCTGTAACAACCTTAAGCATCCTACGTGGGGGATGACGCTCACACCGATGAGGCGGTGGCTGGACCAGGAATATGATGATGGTAAAGCGTATGTTGTATATAAAAATATGTTTGTGTGTAGCTGCAGTTTCCTATTCTAATCGATGCTGGTTTTATAATGCTAGCAAACTGAGATACTATACCAACGACACATATCATACTATCTCCATAAGCATCCCAGAAGATCGGGGTTAGAATTGGTCTTCAGCAATCCATGCTTGTCGTTAGAGGAGACTAAGAGACAGTATCGGGCGGTCAGGCTCGCTGACTTGGTTGACCATCGGTCATCGGATCCCAATTGCGTAGATCGATGCTCATACTGTTGATCACTGGATCGTCTGATTATTTATAGACCTCCAGACTCGATTATTTATAGACCTCCACCATGCAGCTGGAATATTGCTGCGTGCGGCGTAAAACAGCAAAGAAAAAACGTTACCATCCAGTAACATATTGATAGATGTAAATATATTTTGGTTTGCGTCAAGTAACTCATTGTTGTATGTTTATACGACACATTGGGAATACATTGGATTGACTGCAATAAGTATAACCTGTATGATGTCTGTTCTCATTGAAACACATTTATTTGTTTGTATAGCGTTTGGATTTTTAGATTTTTTATACATTTCGGTAATATTTGTCCAGTATTATACTCGCCTTCATTTATTGGTGGAATTACCCTATATCCTTTCGAAACAGTGAAGACCTCAGGCTGATTATGTTGACATCAAAAGGTTGTTCCTATTTCAGACAAGAATGCTTTTTTCGTTTGGTTTTTTGTTTGTTTAAAAATATAGTCCCTGTATATCACAGCTGCATGTAAATAGTCGAGACAAGCAATGCTAAAGTGATCGTGTAAGTGTGAACTATAGTGTACACCCACCAATGAACTCGCTGTTCCTGTTGCAGTTTCACATGTTGCACGTTAGGTCATGTCATTCAGTTATTAGTTCCGTAGACTCCTACTCTTGCAATTCTCAGGAATTTCCTCTCCAAGAGTTAACGCAATTGGAGGAGGGGACTTGCCCAGTGCCCGCCTGGTCAGCACGACCGTTCACACCCCGTCAACTGAAGCTGACCTTCACGTCAACTACACCCACATGCTGATGCAGTGGGGTCAGTTCCTGGATCACGACATCACCAGCACACCGACACAACAGCTGGAAGTGACGGAGGACGATGGTTGGTGCCTATGGTGGTAGTAAAGGGAAAAGGATAACGGATAATAGAACCATGCTGTGCTAGTGTAATGAAGGAGGGTAACATACATATAGGGATAGCGAATATGGTATGGTTCTATACACAGAAGTTAATGGTATGTTTTTATGCTGACACAGGAAGAACGCAAAAGGGACCGTTCAAAATTTATGGCTAGGGGGTGAGGATGATTTTAAGGGGGGTCACCCATTTTGTTCTGGGGAGGTACGGGAGGGTCATCAATTTTGTACACATGGACTGAGGGTGGGGGTGTGGGGTGCTTACTTTGTACATAAGGGGACATTTTTAGGGGATGGGGAGGGATCATTCACATTGTACATGCTTCTCCATAAAAGTCACTATCAACACACACACACAGACACAGCCTTAATTTATTATAAATTATGAACGGTCCCTAACAAGCACAGGGAAAGACGGTAATTGTTCATTCCTCTTTGATATGATAATAGGGATCTCTGTATTTGGGAGGGAAAATGTTGGTGGGATGCCAGCACAAGGGATGGAGGATAATGAAAGGGGTTATATGCTGGCATATGCAGAATTGTATGAGTCTTCATGTTGAACGAATAACGTGAAACTATGTGACCCAACTACCACACTTTTGTTCTATTTTGCAACCATATGATATTGTATGTACACGGTGAGTACAGATCAACAAATTCAAATCGTATAAAATGCGCTATAATAGTGCTACCATATTAAAACGATTTTCAGCCCTCAATGAGACTCATTTTTTAGTTTTACAGTCAGGAAATACATTCCCTACAACAACCATAACAATGGGCGGATAACAATTATGCTAACAATCTAAGGATGAACAACTTCTCTATTCTGTTAGAGCAACGTTCCCATACAGTGTTATCCTTCCTTACTGCTCCATCCGGTATAGAATATTGATCTTCAGTAACTCATGCTTGTCGTAAGAGGCGACTAACTGGATCGGGTGGTCAGGCTCGCTGACTTGGTTGACACATGTCATCGGTTCCCAATTGCATAGATCGATGCTCCTGCTGTTGATCACTGGATGTCTGGTCCAGACTCGATTATTTACAGACCGCAGCCATATAGCTGGAATATTGCTGAGTGCGGCGTAAAACTAAACTCACTCACCCCTTACTGCTCCAACTCCTACATGCCTCTCAAAGAAGTTGAAAATAGTTCGACCATTTAGTTTCAATGTCATTTGGGGCGGTGGGGTAGCCTAGTGGTTAAAGCGTTGGCTCGTCACGCCGAAGACCCGGGTTCGATTCCCCACATTGGCACAATGTGTTAAGCCCATTTCTGGTGTCCCCCGCTGTGATATTGCTGGAATATTGCTAAAAGCGGCGTAAAACTAAACTCAGTCAGTCAGTCAGTCAATGTCATTTGCTTAAAACAGTAAATAGAGCTTCAAGGATAAGCGGAATAAACAATTGCTTAATGAAATATTGTAAATATGTACATTATTTGTTGCAGAAAATTAACAATTTGCATATGCATAATTATGTTTCCAGATGCCCACCAAGGCAACATTGTTTCCTTAACGAATGCTCCACAGTGGTTTTCCGTTCATTTTCAGGATCTACTACAACTGCAGCGACACTTGATTGCTGTGGATCTCAACAGTCTAACAGGTACAGATATATCTCAGAGAAATATAGCGATACATTATTTTCCATATTCATGAGAAATCTCTGCTCATAGCTTCCCCACATAAAGCTCAAAATTACGCTGGTCAGTCAAGGACTGGCTGGCTCGGAGTTTGGTGAGTGGTATGTCAGTGTTGATTGTGGAATTGTAGAATTGCGTCTCAGAGGGCTTCCGCTATAAAACTGAATGTTGTCCTGTTCAGTACACGCAAGTTCGTGTGGGTACTCACTTACACATTCATACCCACACGCTTTCATCATCTCGCACTATAAGACTTAAACATGAAACTGACATAAAACCCAACCAACCAATCATGAGCATTCATTAAACATCGTCAATGTATGTGTTCAAAAAACATTGAGCGTATCCTGCCCCACCGGTAGCACCCGTCCACAGTACTCGTGACTATTCATACACATCAAACACAGCTGAGCGAATGTCGCATCGTTTTTGTATTCTGAATTGCCTTTCATCGTAGGTCCACAGTATGACTAAGATCTACATTCGAACCCCTTGGCTGATTCTCAAATACACGTGGCATGTTTGCAGTCTTCGCTAGGTCTTTGTTAGACATCATCAAACGTAAAGAATAATAAGATGTTAGAGTAAGCGTCACCTTCACCTTCCATACTGTTTATATAATCTTGAGTTTATTGATACAGTCGGGTGCACGAAAACTAAGATTAAAGATGGCCAACATGTTTTCCTTGGTGCGCGAGGTCACCGCCTTACGCAATATCTCGGCAATATCACGGTAGGGGGTTCAGAATATGGGTTGACGAACCTACCTTGAAGTGAACTTTTTACCACTGGTGCGCATATAAGTCCTAACAGTTCAATTCATCTATTCCCTAACAGCTCTAGTGTATGTACCCAATACTTTGGTTTATGCGTTGTACATGTCCAAATCTAACATTTCTATCTCTTACAATACCTTTTCGCTCATTTAACTGTGGTTAATGCTACACCGAAGACCCGGGATCGTTTCCCCACATGGGTACAATGTATGGACCCCACGTGTTTCGGTGTTACCTTTTGCTTGAATATTGGTCTCGGCGTAGAATCTCAAACACACGATTTTAGTTTCTTTGTGTCATGGGAGGCGGTGCCACCAAAGTAAACAGCAGCAGTGCATTGCTGCAATTCATGAGTACTAGATGCATTCAAAAGTTCATAAAACATTTGTTCAAGTAATATTTTATCACAGCAAATGTTATTATTTAATCTTCAACGCATTGACCGTTAAAATCAGTTCAAGATCAGCCCATTTCTTTTGCAGACCTCAATGCTTTTCAATTGAAATCCCAGAGCGAGACCGACACTTCAGTTCTAACTGTATGAACTTTGTGCGTTCTGTTCAAGTGGAAAACTCCAAGTGTCAAGCAGGTAGGCACTTCCCTTGTAGACGTGGTCGTGTTGGTGGAGTAATTACACAGGAAGGTTTTCATATATATCCAGAGTCTCTGATTAAACACAATGTGACAAAATTAACATAGCGTCAGCATATTTAGACGAAACGCTAGTCTATCTCTAAGTATTATACATGTATATATGTTCACGGTGTCAACACTTGAAATTCATGCCACGCCCTTTTGTGCACTTTCGTTCCATTTACATCACTACAACAAATTCAGACGAAACGTTAGTTTATCCCTAAGTATTATATATGTTACGGTGTCAAAACTTGAAATTCATGCCACGCCCTTTTGTGCACTTTCGTTCCATTTACATCACTACAGCTTCGATGGAACAGCATATTTAGACGAAACGTTAGTTTATCCCTAAGTATTATATATGTTACGGTGTCAAAACTTGAAATTCATGCCACGCCCTCTTGTGCACTTTCTTGCCATTTACATCACTATAACTTCGATGGAACAGAATATTTAGACGAAACGTTAAAACGTCACAATTTAATTCTGGAAACCAAAAAGACCAGACACTCTCAGCACTGTGGCTACATTCTGACAAAGGATTTGACAAAATTCAACATGCAGTTATCATGAATATATACTATGGATGAAAAAATAACAAAAAAGTCGAAAACTTAAAATTTAAACTACCTCGCCAATGGGCAAGAATATCAACTTTTGCTCAAAATTCAATATTTGGAGGTTGTAGATGAATGAAAGAATGTTTCTAGGTATCATAATTCGGCTATGTTATCATGACTTAAAATTTAACTCAGTTTAACTCATTTTGATGTAAATTCGGCCATTTTAGAGCGTTATTAAAATATCTTGCCATGTAATTCGGTATGAGGGCGTCGTCCATGGACAAGAATATCTCCTTTTCCCCAAAATATCTACTTTTGACCAAAATACATGTTTTCGAGGTTGTAAATGAGTGAAAGTATGTTTGAGAGAATGATGGCACAAAATTCAACTCATTTTGATGTAATTCGGCTATGTTAGGGCGTTATTATTATTTCTCGTCCATGGACAAGAATATCTCCTTTTCCCCAAATTCATGTTTTCGTGGTTGTACACTTCCTATATATTGTATATACTGAAGGTGTTAAGATTTTGTAATTAATACAACGTCCTCTTGTACACCTTATTTACATTTACGTCACATACAGCTCCCGTGGAACAGCTGAACCAGATCACAGCCTACATAGATGCTTCAAATGTGTATGGGTCGTCACTGGAAGAACAGAACAAACTACGGTCATTTGTTGACGGTGGGTGGTTGATCTCAGTATTGCTGGGGTGACGCTCAACACGGATCAATAGATGTACGAGTAGGTCACTGATAGTAACAGATACTTCCGGGTTTGAAACTGGCGTTTGAAACGATCAATAAACTGAAGTAATGTCTCTGCAGCCAAGAAGTAATGGTAACTGGATTTTTAAACAAGCCCAAAATATAATACGACCTTAAAGGCTGATGAGCACAAGACATTAGATAGTGTGTGAGCTGGCGTTTTATTGGCTACTTAGTATGTGTGATTATCGATAGTTAAGCAATTGACTTCCGTTGATAAATACGCAGCGCAAAATACAGGAAGTACCAGATTCGTCCACTTTGATGGGTTTTTATTGTTTGGGTGCAGACTTGCAGTTTCATTGGGTTTATGTTTTAACTGTTTACTTGATCTGGGTTTCAAGTTTCTTGTCAGTTATTAAAAGAGACTGAAACTACTTCAACTTGTTTATATTTCATATAAACTAAACATTCATTTGGGAAATGACTTCAAATGAGACGATTCAAGGAGAGAAAAAATATTGTGATAGTATTGCAATAGTTGGTCGCAATAGAGTATCGCTATCGCAATAGTTGTTTCCCCCTCAATAGTCACCCTTGTATTTGGACTGCAACAGGACGTGACAGATTGATGCTGTGGGGTGGTAGGTGGGGGAGGATGCTTGAGGTGGATGATTGGGAATTGGGGAGAAGATACAGTCTTCATCTTATTCGTTGATTTGATATCTAGTTGTTTAAGTATCAATGCTATTAGTAACAGTTATAAGATAAACATTAACAGACATCTAGATTTACCTTTATTGTCCGTGGATTTTCATCTATGGTTGTTGAGAACTCAGATGTTTAAGAAGATGTAACCTGTTTTGATTATATAGTGTGTATTTATTTCAGGATTACTGAAAACAATTGAAAACCATCTGCCTGAAGCCGAAGTTGGTGGAGATGAATGTACAACACCAGACAGCCCCAGTTATTGCTTTTTGGCAGGTAAATAAGTTGATATGTCTATACGGAAAAGAGAACCAATGTGCTTTTATTTAGTTTTCTAATACTTTTTGTGAACGGATAGCGTAGACGAAGATCGCAGCACCACTAATATGCCCCTTTAAATTGTATAATTAACTGTAAGTGATTGAAATGACTCTATTGTTCTTTGGTTTCGCTCTATCTTTGTCACCCGTGAAGGTCAGTGTTAGAATTGATCTTCAGTATCCCATGCTTCGTAACAGGCGACTAACGGGATCGGGTGGTCAGGCTCGCTGATGTGGTTGACACAACTGCGTAGATCGATGTTCATGCTGTTGTCTGGTCCAGACTCGATTATTTAAAGACCGCCTCCATACAGCTGGAATATTGCTGAGTGCGGCGTAAAACCTAACTCACTCACTCACTATCTTTGTCCGACAGATAACTGAATAAATGTCAGTTCGACAACACTTGGAAATGACGGAACTACCTGCTCCCCTATGATTTCAAGAAGAATATGGCGTAAAACGTCGCACAAATCTCTACCCGATTTCTAATAGCAGGGTTGGGCGGTGGGGTAGCCCAGCGGTTAAAGCGTTGGCTCGTCACGCCGAAGACCCGGGTTCGATTCGCCACATGGGCACAATGTGTTAAGCCCATTTCTGGTGTCCCCCGCCGTGATATTGCTGGAATATTGCTAAAAGCGGCGTAAAACTAAACTCAGTCAGTCAGTCAGTAATAGCAGGGTTCCTGACTTGCAGGTGACCACCGTATGAATGAGAACCCCACTCTACAGAGCATGCACTCCATCTTCATGGGAGAACAAGAGCTCTTATAAAAGAGCTGACCTGTAAACATTTCCAGAAGAAAGGCATTTGTTTTGGTTTTAGGTGACCAGTTTTGACATACATCATACTGTACAATTTATCTCTTAAGGTGACCACCATGTAAATGAGAACCCCACTCTACAGAGCATGCACACCATCTTATAAAAGAGCTCTTATAAAAGAGCTGACCTGTAAACATTTCCAGAAGAAACACATTTGTTTTGTTTTTAGGTGACCAGTGTTGACATAGAGATATTGTACAATTTATCTCTTAAGGTGACCACCGTGTGAATGAGAAGCCCACTCTACAGAGCATGCACACCAACTTCTTGAGGGAACATGAGCTCTTATAAAAGATCCTACCTGTAAACATTTCCAGAAGAAACACATTTGTTTTGTTTTTAGGGACCAGTGTTGACATACAGATACTGTACAATTTATCTCTTAAGGTGACCACCGTGTGAATGAGAACCCCACTCTACAGAGCATGCACACCATCTTCATGAGGGAACACAACCGTATTGCAAGGAGGCTGAAGCAACTGAACTGTCACTGGGGGGATGAAAGAATCTTCCAGGAAGCCAGAAAAATAGTTGGTGCCATAGTACAGGTGATTTATTATGATATAAGCTATATTGATTGACAATGATTTTGTGCTCATTGAAAGGATATAAAGTTGCTCTGAAAAAAGATACAGTGCTCATTAACGTCACAGAGGCGCCAATAAAATCAGCAGAAAGATTCTGTGCTCACTCAAAGTTATATACTGCACTGAAATTGGATACTGTGCTCAATTAAACGTTGTGGGTACATTGAGGATGAAATGAGTGAGTGAGTTAATTTTACACCACACTCAGCAATATTCTAGCTGTATGACGGCAGTTTGTAAATACTCGAGTCTGGACCAGACAATCCAATGACCAACAGCATGAGCATTGATCTACGCAATTAGGAAACGGTGACATGTGTCAACCAAAACAATGAACCTGACCACCCGATCCCGTTAGTCGCCTCTTACGACCAGCATGGGTTGCTGAAGATCAATTCTAACCCGTATCTTCACGGGTCTAAGGCTGCAATGAAATCGGAAAACGTGTCCTGTGCTCACTAATAAATGCTGTTCTTAAATCGAAAACAGGATCGACGTGAATTCGGTCAAATGCCACTTGGCACACTTTTTCACAGTCAGTGATTAACAATTACTACATGATTCTGATCAAACTTTATATTGGGGTAAATGAATCTGTACTTTTCTTTAAGGCTATCACGTACGGAGAGTACCTGCCTATACTTCTCGGCCAGGAACAAATGACAAAGTATCGTTTGCCACTAAGATCAGGCTTTGCTTACGCCAATGTCTACAACACAACAACTGATGCCAGTATTCGGTCCGCCTTTGCTACAGCGGCTTTCAGGATGGGGCACTCCATGATCCGAAGCTTCCTCAACAGCTTCGGTAGATCCTACATCAACCTCGGTACGGATAGATTAAGTGAGAGCTTCGGCAACACGACGCTCATTCTAAACGTCGCCAACAGAAGGGTGGATCATTATATCAGAGGATTAGTTACGGACGACATTCAGGATTCAGACAACAAGATAACTCAGGAGGTCACCGATAATCTGTTTGCTGACGGCAATGGGGATAGCATGGATCTGGCAGCGCTCAACATCCAGAGAGGAAGAGACCACGGACTCCCCCCGTATACCAAGTGGAGGAAGTACTGTGATCTTCCAGAAGCTACCCTATTCTCAGACCTGGCCTCTACAACCCACACAACAAACGCTGTCAATCATCTTACAGAGGTATACAGGTGAGTTAGACGTCAATATAGCATTGTGTGTGTATGCAGGTAGGTACGTGAGCTGAATGACAGGTCCAAACTGAACTTGATTGATTGAGTTTGGTTTTACGCCGCTTTAGCAATATTCCAGCAATATCACGGCGGGGGACACCAGATATGGGCTTCACACATTGTACCCATGTGGGGAATCAAACCCTGGCCTTGACCAAGATGCTGAAACCTAACTTGGGATGCAGTCTTTATGAAGGTCTTTGACGCTAGCCACTTTGTTTGAACAAATTAGCACTGGAAATGAGCTCAGATTGTTACTGTCCCTTTTACAACCCATACCACGTTTGTTTTGTTTGTTTCTTGTTTAACTCCGCGTTCAGCAATATTTCAGCTATGTATCGGCGGTCTGTAAAAATTCTAGTTTGGATCAGACATTCTAGTGACCATTCAAGAGCATCAATCAACGCATTTGGGGTTCCATGAAATGTGTCAACCAAGTCAGCGAGCCTGGCCACCTGATCCTGTCAGTCACCTCATTGCTCAGGGTTGCTGAATTCTAACCCGGATATTTATGGATTCTGGATTGAGATAATGTGATATGTGTTACTGGTGTTGTATTTCAGTGTACATCACACTAACAGATGAGCGTCGATGACTACGTAATATTCCACTGGAACTGAATTTTAATCTCTAACGTCGCGATTAGAATTCTTTCCCAACACTTTGTTGTTTGTAGGACTAAACTGTTGACACTATATCTTGGTACCCAGATGACAAGGGGTGTTGCTCACAATATTAACCATTTGTTGTTTGTCTGACCCAGACTGTAATAGTTTTGGAAGACATTTGTTTGTTTGATGTTTAACACTTTACTCTGCAATTTTCCATCAAAATGACAACGATCTGTAACAAATCGAGTCTGGACAAGACAATCCAGTGATTGACTGACGACACAACTAACACAACGGGTGAACAGAATGTCAAAATTCATTTTAGATTTATCTTCTGTTAAATCCAGTGATGATATCAGCTGGATTCCAAAGAGGGAGAAAATGCATGTTTTGTTCTGCCCGTAACATCAGTATGACCCACCGTTAGGGTTCCATCTCTCTCTCTCCAGCAATATTGACGACATCGACCTATACCCAGGAGCTCTGTCGGAGAAACCAGTGCCCGGAGGAATGGTTGGTCCGACATTTACCTGTCTGATGGCAAAGCAGTTCCAGGCTCTGATGGAAGGAGACCGATACTGGTTTGAAGAGGACAACGCAAATGTCAAATTCACGCGATGTAAGTTTCTCTGTACACACGTGTATGGGTAATGTATGTATATGTGTGTGTGTGCGTGTGTGTGTGTGCCTGCATGCGTGCATGAATGGGTGGATGTGTGCACGTGTACGTTTGTGTGTTTGTAAGTAATGTATGTTTCGATACTGTTGTGTGCGTGTGTACTTGTGTGTGTGTGCGTGCTTGCGTGCGTGTGTGCGCACATGGTCGTGTGCGTTAATTGGTATACGTCTGTTTATGTTTTTTGCACGCTTGCATATGTGTGTGTATGTGTGTGCGTGTATGCTCGCGTGCGTTAGTGCGTGCATGTGTATGTTTGTGTGCCTGCGTGTGTTTGATTGTTTCCGTGCAATCCTTGTACCTGACAATATCGCGCGGCAGCATATTGTGACATGTTTGCATTCGCTCAATTAAACCTAAATTCCATTTTGCAATAACTTCAATGTAATACTAATGACAATGTGCTGCCTAGGTTCATATATTCCAACTGTCGTCCAAGTCTTCCTTTCATTGCCATGCCCAACCGTTCAACTGACCTCTTCAATGTCTCTCCCTGAGTACCCATGAAGACCCGGGTTAGAATTGATCTTCAGTAACCCATGCTCGTCGTAAGAGGCGACTAACGGCATCTAATATTCAGGCCCGCTGACTTGGATGACACATGTCATCGTATCCAAATTCCACAAAAAGATGCTCATGCTGTTGATCACTGGATTGTCTGGTCCAGACTCGAACATTACATACCACTGCCATATAGCTGGAATATTGCTGAGTGTGGCGTAAAGCAACAAACCAAACCTTCTTGGGCATTGAACACCCTGAAAACACACAGATGTTGAAGAGTATTATTTATATTTGCAGCCCAACTGAGGGAGATCCGGAAGGCGAGTCTGTCTAGGGTTGTGTGTGACAATACGGACACCTACAAGATACAGAAGAACGCGTTCGTCAAGGGATCTCCGTGAGTATATCAATTCATTAGTTAAACTGCACTACTTCAACATTGTAAGGATCTCCGTGAGTATATCAATTCATTAGTTGAGCTGCACTACTTCAACATTGTAAGGATCTCCGTGAGTATATCAATTCATTAGTTAAACTGCATTCTTCAACGTTGTAAGGATCTCCGTGAGTATATCAATTCATTAGTTGAACTGCACTACTTCAACGTTGTAAGGATCTCCGTGAGTATATCAATTCATTAGTTGAACTGCACTACTTCAACATTGTAAGGATCTCCGTGAGTATATCAATTCATTAGTTAAACTGCATTACTTCAACGTTGTAAGGATCTCCGTGAGTATATCAATTCATTAGTTGAACTGCACTACTTCAACATTGTAAGGACCATTTTAAGTAAATCTAGTAATATATATTAGCATCGGGTTTTTTTACATTTCGGGATATGATTCACTGGGCGTATTGTAATAAATCGGATATGTCGTCCCTGTACAACCATTCTGTCGATGGGACGTTTCTATGGGTTTACAGTAGTTAATTAATATTATATGTTTATTAGAGAGTAATATGTGCCTGAGATGCTATAACATTCTTCGTGGATGAATAAACTAGATTTTACGTCTCTTTTGCCAATATTACAGTCACATCACAGCGGTGAAATGTGTGGCTTTCAATAAATTGTTTCACAACATACGGTTAACGAAACCTTGGTTTCCGGAACAAACGATATCATTGCCAGATTGTCCTATATATCAAAGACGTGATTGCACACAAAGGCTCATCTAAGTGTCCCCCGACATCAACACAAGTAGATACAAATTAAATTTAATAATGGGGTTTGTATATTTAGTATGAAAAAGAAACGATGGTGAGATAATATGTAACGTCCAAAATCGTTCCACCGACTTGGTCAGTTAAACAGTAAATGTAGGGTATTTAGTGTAATAACTTCGGCTAATCAGCTGATTAGTGATAAGTGGTACCGAACCCGTTACAGTGGCCTGCAATACACGTTTAAGGGGTTACCTTGCAGTGACATCGCCAAGGTGATATAGCTTGATCCTACTGAGTATAAATATTAATTACATAAACAAACTACGGTTATCGCGAATTCAAATTTGACTAAGCTATAATCGTTATAATATACTGCATGTTGCCGTCACAAATAAATAAAAAAAAGGTATCAAAGAAGGTGGTTATATTCTTTGAAGCGTGTTCCATATGGACGTCGTTTACTGCATTACCAAGCATTACCCGAATCAGTGAATCGGGGTCGATGGGGTAGCCTAGTGGTAAATGCGTTAGCTCGTCACGCCAAATACCCGGTTTCGATTACCCACATGGGTACAATGTGTGGAGCCCATTTCTGGTATCCCCCGCCGTGATATTGCTGGAATATGGCTAAAAGGGGCGTAAACCAAACTCACTCACTCACTCACTCAACGAATCAGGAGATAAAGTGAATAGTTGGTTGAAGCGAAATGTGTCCAGTCAGTCAACAGTTGGCTGTGCATCAGTGTGTCTCACAGTCCCTTAACCACATTACTTTCCCTTCTGCTCAGCCCTTTCTGCAATTCCAGACCCGTGAAGGTCCGGGTTAGCATTGATCTTCAGCAACCCATGCTTGTCGTAAAAGGCGACTAACGGGATCGGATGGTCAGGCTCGCTGACTTTGTTGACACATGTCATCGGTTCCCAATTGCGTAGATCGATACTCATGCTGTTGATCACTGGATCGTCTGATCCAGACTCGATTATTTACTGACCGCCGCCATATAGCTGGAATATTGCTGAGTGCGGCGAAAAACTAAACTCATGATGATGGATCACTCGCTCACACACTGCAATTCCACCTTTAATGAAGCAAGTTAAGATGTATTCAAGTTCTTTATCTCCCATCTCACTGGGGCTCCTTTTCAACAATTCGTTTCTATCAAAATTACATATCTGCGTGGTCGTATATATAGTGTATTTGTTGTGAATAATCGTTTATAAGTGAACGTAACTTAAGCGATCAACAGTAATGATACACCCTATCGCCAACACCATCAGCCTGTCGCCAACACCACCGGCGTATGATTCACAGCAAGGCTCCCATTCCCTTATATTCATGGCAGCGAAAGCTGATATTATAAGTTTGTTGTCTGTTGTTTTACGCCACACTCAACACCACACCATATACACGATGGCGGTCTGTAAATAATCCACGATGGACCAGACAATCCAGAACCCGTGAAGATCCGCGTTAGAATTGGTCTTAAGCAACCCATTCTTGTCGTCAAAGGCGACTAACGGGATCGGGAGGTCAGGCTTGCTGACTTGATTGACACATGTCCTTATGTCCCAATATGTAGATAGATGCTCATGCTGTTGATCACTGGATTGTCCGGTCCAGACTCGGTTATTTACAGACCGCCCTCACATAGCTGGAATATTGCTGTGTGCGTCGTAAAACTAAACTCACTCAGTCACTCCCCCGATCCCGTTTGTCACCTCTTACGACGGTCGTGGGTTGCTGAAGGCCATTTCTAACCGGGTCGCCCTAGGTGGTGCAAACAACATGTCTTATTTAACCTGCATAACCTGAGAATGAATAATTAATCATCTGCAATCTGTCTTCATCTTACACCCATGGGGTTTCCGGTGTTGAATGGGTCCTCGGTAGCTATGCTTTTCGTAAGAGTTATTAAAATTAATTTGGCTAGGTTCGGGAACTTCGACGATGATCTGTCGTTCTGTCCTGTTAGTTTGGATTATACAGTTGCTTGTACTGACTCAAAATATTCGCATGACGCAGTCACAGCTGGAGTACATGATTATTGTGGTGTTTGACATGTTGTCCTTTATTATTTTATCATCTGATGGATCTGAAGCTATTACGTTTTTTACTTGCTCTCAACGTTCCTTCTAAAGAAGCCTGAATATTTGCCTTCTTAACGCTCTTGTTGTGACGCTTTTTGTTCATGTATTGCAAGTCGGATGGTCATTGATGTGAGTTAGCTAAAGGTTTACGACTTCCTATTTCCAAAATGAATTTACGTTTGGATGATTATCATATTACTTTGAGATTGAGTGAAAGAGTGAGTTTAGTTTTACGCCGCTTTTAGTAATATTACAGCAATGTCACGGCGGGGACATCAGAAATGGGCTTCACACTTTGTACCCATTTGGGGAATTAAGATAACCATAAGGCTACCCCATCGCCCCGCTTCAAGATTGGGGACTCATGGGAAAGCATCCAACTTACGTGATAATTACAACATGGACCTGTGACCGGTTGCGGGGATAGTGTAGAGAACTTCCTAAAAGAGAACTTCCTGTTGGAATCTTGCATTTGTGACCTTTTGAAAAAGCTTCATGGAGAACATTGAATCAATTGCTAATCGTGAACATTTTTCATTACAGCGTCTGGTGCCATTCTCTTGATGAGATTAACCTGGCATACTGGAAGGAGTACAAGCCCCTTGGACAGTGGACGCCTTGGCGGCAATGGGGGCGCATGTAACAGTGGTCGACAGACCAGGACCCGCTCCTGCTCCACCTGCAACTGTGTTGGTAAAGATGCTAAGAAGAAGGCGTGCAATCTGAATCCGTGAATCTTTGGCGAAGACGACAATATGAAGGCTGCTACCTGTCTGTGTTCTGGTCTTGTTAATCAGGACATGGCGTGTGTTTAGATGGTGGTGATGAACTCGACACACGATCCAAACTGAAACTTCTAGCTTATATGAAGCATCAACTAAAACGTTTTATAAAGTCCCATTTTAATCAATGTTAATACAAGAAGGGTAATCTTTGCGTTAGATTTTTGTAACGTTGCATCTATTGCAATATTTAAAAGAAGTTGTCGATCCATAAAAAAATGTTCCTGTTCAGACTTAGGGATGTCACGATTTACCAACTTCTCCATGCTACAAGTGATCACAATCTAAGATATATCCAAAATGAATATATTGTATATTTATCGAAGACTAATTGCGTTTACTTTACACTTTACGGTACCTTGGGTCATGACTTCTGTCACCTTTATCAAGTTTTGCTTGCAATGTCCATCTATAATAATTTATAATCTTACTGTCTTGGTATTTGGGTCATGTAATACTAATATACTGCCTACATGGATAAATAAATATTTTAGAGATTGAAGATACTGGTCTAATATTTAACTTGTGCACTGAGAACGTTCGTGTTTACATGATGTACTTACAGTTTTCAAAGCCATATTATTTCCATTCACTTATTCAGAGTAACTGTACTTTCATTACACGCACACGTGAAGATCCGGGTTGGAATTGGTCTTCAGCAATATATGTTTTGTTGTAAGAGGCGACTACCG
The DNA here is from genome assembly GCF_003918875.1 of Haliotis rubra. Lineage (NCBI taxonomy): Eukaryota > Metazoa > Mollusca > Gastropoda > Lepetellida > Haliotidae > Haliotis > Haliotis rubra. Next base: position 85,587 of record NW_025766781.1, on the reverse strand, counting down.
GGATTGGTTGGTCAGGCTCGCTGACTTGGTTAACACATGTCATGTTATCCCAAATGCCTCAAGATACCAAACACTGGCTTGTCTGTTCCAGACTCGATTATTAACAGACCTCTGTCATATTTCTGAGAGCGGCGTTTAACAAACAACAAAGAAATTCTTTACGAAATGAAAAATTATTGTACATATATTATGTCTACCTGATATGATCCTTGGTTAAAATTGACCCAGCAACCAATGTTTTTGGTGAGAAGGGATACGAATGGGTCGGTGGTCAGATTCGATGACTTGTCTGATTATGTTCAATTGTACCTGATCTTTTGGTCGTTGTGCATGACATCAGTCACTGGTTTATCTGGTCCAAATTTGATTAGTTACAGACAACAGTCATAGCGATGGACATTTTCTGATTATTCTATGACTATAGACTTTATGAAGTTTTATTTCATCTGAATGGTTAAATTGCAACTTGGACGAATTGACACAATGATGTGTTAACCTCACGTGAAGTTAACGTAAGGATCCACAGACCTCATTTGGCTAAATATAGAATGGTAAAACCATAACATAAACTCTTGATCACACGTGAATGTTGCATCTGCATAAGGTAGGAATCGCAACGTCCCTGTGAGGATACTGATTCAGAGTTGTTTCCCTTTCCAAACAATGGCAGACGAGAAGGCTGATGGATGTAGATCAGTCTTCAAATTTTGGCCATGTCAGTTTTATGTCATGTAAATAACAAATATTGACCACAGTTTCGGTAGATCCATTGATTTATCGACTTGGATAAGTGATATTCACCTATGTTCCGCCTCAGTGGATCTACCTTAAGGGAAGCTAATACTTGTATGGAGTTGTGTTAAACAAGGGATTTTATACGATCTTAATATTCATTAATGTTTTCATTTGCCTCTGAGGCAGAAAGGTACACAGTACTACGCACATGTGGTAACCGTTTAATATGACTCAGAAGATTGCATTACGTATAGGTGACGGTGTAGATTGCTGCTCACAAAGTGGACATACAAAACGTACATACCTCACAAACATTGTTTATGTGATGAATGAGGTTTGTTTTCATTGGTCATTATAATTGAAATTGCAAATGAATCACAGCGAAACCCCGTTAAAACTCTCCAAAGTGTCCGCAGTGATAAATGAGTGAGTGAGTGAGTTATTATTTAACGTCACATCGGCAATATTTCAACCATATCGTGACGAGAACACTTGACATTGAAATAGAATATATATAGATAGTACAAAAAACCTGCCGACAAAGGACAGTAAGAAACTAGAGTATCACAGATATACATGTAAAACTAGTAATTGAATCTAAAACATTTTAACTATAGGGGACAACACAATATAAAAATAGGCTATAGTTCACCAACAACTGAAGTTAGATCACCATACTAGGGTCCATGGGGACTTACAGTACTGTTGCTACCTGCATGGGCCCTAGCTGGATTGATATCATCCCTTCAGCCGCTGGCGATTCGCAGTGATAAAAGATATTAACATGTACCTTTGATACATTAATCTGCATATACCCACCCCACCCCTCATTCGCCCCGACCAACCCCCAAACAGACATGATCCGTACTTCAATGTGAACGACAACCGTGAATAGCCGGGTTAGAATTGATCTTCAGTAACCCATACTTGTCGTACGAGGCCACTAACGGGATCGGGTGGTCAGGCTCGCTGACTTGGTTGACACATGTCATCGTATCCCAAATGCGTATATCGATCCTCATGTTGTTGATCACTGGATTGTCTGGTCCAGACCAGTTTATTTACAGACCGCCGTCATATAGCTGGAGTTTTGCTGAGTACGCCGTAAAACAACAAACAGCGTTGATCGAAGCCTGCCTTGCTGATGAACGCGATCTTTCATATCACCGATTTCGACCGATTACTTCACCTCACAAACTTGCTGGCCCGTGCGCTGTGTACAGGACCCCGAGCCACGACAATTACCACGCAATCCGCCTTACCATAGGGCACAGCTAGATCCGTGTTGCACTGGGTACGTCAAGGACTACCCAATGGCTGTTGACCATCAACCAACCCGGAACTTCCGCAACAAACGCTATTGATACAAACTACTCCAAATACTCTAGACTTTGCCCCGAGGACGACTGTCATGCTCCGCTAGTCACAGAACAATAATACTGATACTATCAGATCTGGAAGTGAACAAATACAACACGTGAACATACAGGTGAAGATAAATGATTTAAAATGACATTTTCGCAGGACAAAGAAACTAAGAATTACCTTTTAAAAAATGGAGTCTGGTGCGTCTGCAAGGTGTGATGAAAGCATGAAAAAATATCATGAGTGAGTGATTAAGTGAGTATGGTTTTACGCCGCTTTTAGCAATATGCCAGCAATATCACGGCAGGGTACACCAGAAATGGGCTTCACACAAAAATATCATGCTATGTTTACTTAAGTATGAAGAAATATACACATAACAATCAACGATCGTTTTGTTATTGACGTTACAATGTGCATGCTACTATTCCTGCAATTAATGTCAAATACAAATTTTAAACAAAATTAATTTACCAAAGATCCTGAAAACAATACCCAAAGCCCTTTAGAAAGGCATTCAAATGTAACATATGTTATTTCCGGGTTTACACCTTCTAGGATTCCCCGTCCATTATTTGAAACGACCCTCTCAAAGTGAGGCACCAAATCACCAGCACACAAAGTCAGTTTGACCCACTTAGCCACCGGGGCTTCCACGAAAATTTAAGTCTAACACAATGTATTCTAGATCACGTACTTTGAGTACCCCTCAGACAAATACAAATTGGAGGCTCTCATAGTCGAAAGCTATGAATACACGATCTCACTTAGAAAGTGGTCAAGTCTGACATATTTTTGGTAAATACTTTAGAATACAACTAAATGCTGAGCTTCAGACTTCAAAATAACATAGATTGAGCAATTACTTGTTGTAAATAAGTATAGATTTCTGCACTGTTTATATACAATGATATAATGTTTGAATTTCTAGCTGCAAATATTTTTGCAGAAACATTTGTTTCTTTTTTTAAACAAAATGCATCGCAGTTGCATTACCCAGATAAAAGAGGGTTGTTCATGTGAGGAAAGGGAATACATGAAATCACATAGAGTGAACTCATCTCCCAATTAAGAAAGGACGTTGATTCACAATATGTTATTGTGATTAGGATTCTGGTCATGTCATGGGGGCTGTGATAATCATCACTATTCTGGTATCTGGTATCATGACTATTTTGATAGTGCTACATAAACACATTCTTGTGCAATAGTCGGAATTGTACGATTGAGTCTGATACTAGAAGTAATTTCCTATGTACTGTATGTGGAAAGGGTGTTGTCACGGGTATCTGGTATACCCCTATCAACATCGGTAAACTGCCGTCGTTAAACATTAAAGCGATTTCTTTGATGGACATTTCAGAAGTTGAGGTGATAAAGAATGATGATAATTTTATGGATATACAACTTCTTTATTCTGTGAAGGGCGACGTTTCGACATAGATTCTAATGTCGTTGTCAAGCAAGTGATAACATTGACATAAAGGATCTATGTCGAAACGTCGCCATATTCATATCCATAAAATCATCATCATTCTTCAATAAAAAGATTTCAAAGAAACTTGAATTATAAGAACATCCAAAGTACATAGGGGGCGTATGCTATTTGGAGCAGCATGGGATGCTTCTTATAAGATGAACGGATAATAGCCCCAGTCGACGGGGCTGTGTCTGATCCTCTTCTTTGTCAGTGTTAAGAGAAGCATGACGGTGTTTATAGGTTTTCTACTGGGCTACACAAACATATAAACAGGTGAATGGGAACAGCGCAACATGACCCGCAGCTATGACCTTGTAATAATTACACATTCGTGGTAAACATATGATTTCAGAACATTAAACCTGGTGATAGATGGATAGTTTGTTGTCTCTGATTTCTTATAACTACCAACATGGCCGGTTTCCTTAAGGAAGTAGTTTCTCATTGGCTGAAGGTGGGCGAATTGAAAACGAGAATCTAAAATATGATTCACTAAGTATAAATGCGGGTTATACAGGGTGCAAGCAATTGTATCGTTTTTATGTTTACTTTAGTCTCAACTCTGTAAACACATATCTGAAATAGCTCACTGCTGTTTCTGAAGGAGTGGCTGTTGTTTAATGCCTCATCAACAATCACAGCTATTCATGACGAGGGCTTTTTGAAACCACTAGAGGTTCATTTATGAAGTTAGCGTTTGTTTTACAATCTGATTACAAAGAAAACCAGGGTGCCGTTGTTCAAAACAACCTTAGCGCTAAGGCTACCTTAAGTCAGTGTTAAAGTATGGGGGTAACGGTCACCTTAGCGCTAAGATCGCTTTGTACAACGGCACCTTGGTTTTCTTTGTAATCAGATTGTAAGGCAAACGCTAATTTCATAAGTTAACCTCTTTTAGTGGTTTCAAAAAGCCCTCGTCATGAATAGCTGTGATTGTTGATGAGGCATTAAACAATGGCCACTCCTTCAGAAACAGCAGAAACAGCAAGGATACTTTCTGACATTAACTTACGAAGTTAGCCTTTGTTTTACAATCCGAGTACGAAGCAAAACAATTTTTCCGATTTTAGGATACTTTCGGCCATTAACTTACAAAGTTAGCGTTTGCTTTACAATCTGATTACGAAGCAAAACCATGTTTCAGGTTTGTTAGGATACTTTTCGAATGTGTTAATCTGGACAGTAATTTATTGCGAGTGGATAACACTAGTCTTTACTGCGTCTGCAAAATGCGAGATTAGGGTGATGAGGTTATTAAATATCTGTGGTCGTTTGTTGATATTATTCATATATAAACACATGTATTACGCTGCTCAATTATTTAGTGAACAGATGCTTCTGAGTGCATGAATTCCTATTGATCAACTCGGTGTTATTTGCTTGGCTAACCAAGTTGGCATGGACTTCCTTTTCCATCAACAGAAACAAAATGGAATAACCAAGATAATATGGACTATTATTTCCATAAAAGGAGACACAAGGGAACAACCAAGTTAATAGAGACTATTATTTCCATCAACAAAAATAAAACGGAAAACCAAGTTAATAATGACTATTATTTCCATCAACAGAAACAAAATGGAATAACCAAGTTAATATTGACTTCTATTTCCATCAACAGAAACAAAATAGAACATCCCAAGTAAATATGTACCACTATTTCCATCAACAGAAACTATCTGGGACCACGCCCACCAGCAGGCGCTGTTTCCTGGTAAATGAAATAAGAAATAATTGCGATGGGCGGTGTCATTGATTCCCTGTTTCTGTCTTTAGTTTTCTGCTAAATGATTATCATATAATTATGTCATTTGTCATTATCATGATTGTTTATTATTCTCTATTATCATTAAATAAAACAAATATTTGTGTAATGTACATTAATTAAATAGGTCATTAAAAATGACTTGGCGTCACTACTTGCAGATCAAAACAATAATTCAGTTCCTTTAGCACTCAATTCCAAAATATGAAACCTTTCGCATCATCAAAATATCGTTTCGTACTTCGCAAATAGGTTAGTAAGGTTTCATGTACATCAAGTTTTTCCACTCCGGTTGTGTACAGTTTATTTTAGTTGATGAGAGCTTATTGACTTCAACTGTGTAGATGTTTTGGGTTAATGGACCAATTGCTGATCAGATTATATTCCCTGTACCAGCCCCAGACTTCACAGGAAACAACACAAACTAAACGGAAAACAGTCTTTCAAACATTGTTCAGCTTCCACCTCCGATAGTTGAATTCTCAATATCTAATCAAGATCAGGAAGCATGGACAGCCCAACCGTCTAATTCAATTAGAGGATGGGGTGCGTTACTTGGAGCGCCGGAAATCTGCAGCAGTGGTTTCGAATCCTGCTCCATATCGGCATTCGTGGGTTTCACCAAGAGTCATGCTTTTCATTAGGACTGTTTTTTCTCCCACTTTATGCTAACATTCCGATGAAACAAAATTCACCATATCCATTCGGTTCAAATTCAACGCTCAGTTATTTCAAAGCTGATACAAAATATAAGCGGAACTTGGACCCCAAAATAGTTTTTTTTCTATTTTACGGTGAGTTCGTGGAAAAGGGTATGACGAGGACAAACCAATTAACCAGCAGAGCTGTGTCCTTGTTAACGGTTTTGGTGGTTATGACGAGAATCCGGTTTGTATACATTTCGTACAAGGTTGTGAAGCCGATTCATGTGTTTTCCTGCTTCGAAACCCGCTGTGAACCCCCACCCCCCCCCGCCGGTAAATGACCTGATCTGTCTGCATCAGAACTTATGTTCATAACGAAGAAATGACTACCTTACAACACGCATTCCTATTCAACACGCACATATATCTACCCGAAAAAAGACATGATTGCCTATCAAGCACACGTGCACATTCTACAACATACACGGCTTTCTGTCACGCACATATGGCTATCCATCACGCACACATGGCTATACATCACGCACACATGGCTATCCATCACTCACTTATGGCTATCCATCACGCATATATGGCTATCCATCACGCACACATGGCTATCCATCACGCACATATGGCTATCCATCACGAACACATGGCTATCCATCACTCATATATGGCTATCCATCACGCACATATGGATATCCATCACGCACATATTGCTATCCATCACTCACTAATATCTATCCATCATGCCGCATGGCTATCCATCACGCACATATGGCTATCCAACACGCACATATGGCTATCCATCACGCACATGGTTATATCAAGCGCACATGGCAATCCATCACGCACGCATGGGTATCCATCGCACACATGGCTATCCATCACGCACGCATGGGTATTCATCACGCACATATGGATATCCATCACGCACGCAAGGCTATTGACCACGTACGCATGGCTATCCATCACGCACGCATGGCTATCTATCACGCACATACGGCTATCCATCACGCACGCATGGCCATTCACCACGCATATATGGCTATCCATCACGTACACATGGCTATCCATCACACACGCATGGCTATACATCACGCACACATGGCTATCCATCACGCACATATGGCTATCCATCACGCACACATGGCTATCCATGACACACGCATGGCTATCCATCACGCACATATGGCTATCCATCAAGCACATATGGCTATCCATCACGCACACATGGCTATCCATCACGCACATATGGCTATCCATCAAGCACATATGGTTATCGTTCACACACGGATGGCTATCGATCACGCACATATGACTATCCATCACTCACTTATGGCTATCCATCACGCACGCATGGCTATCCATCACGCACACATGGCTATCCATCAAGCACGCATGGATATCCATCGCACACGCATAGTTATTTATCACCCATATGTGGCTATCCATCACGCACGCATGGTTAATCATCACGCATATATGGCTGTCCATCACGCATGCATGGCTATCACTCAAGCACGCATGGCTATTCATCACGCACACACTGCTATCCATCAAGCACACATGGCTATCCATCATGCACGCATGGCTATCCATGACGCACATTTGACTATCCATCACGCACACGTGGCTATCATCACGCACACGTGGCTATCCATCACGCACACATGGCTATCCATCATGCACACATGATTCTCTGTCACGCTCACGTATTTATCCATTTCGCACATGTCCGTCAGTCATTCAGGATGATCTTACGCATGGCTATACATCTCGCAAAATGTCAGTCTATCACGCATACATGATAATCTTACACCACACATGCTTATCCATCTAATCAATCATCATGCCAAAAACTAGCGTACGGATTCTAAAAACATGTAGTACAAGTGTCTAATTACTTTGTCACCACATATCAATTTAATTGTGGGCATGGTGGGCGAGGTGGCTAAGGCGCCAGGCCAGTGATCCAGCGAGCTTGAGGTGTCGGGATCGAGCCAAACTGTGAAAAACCTTGTAGTCGGCTTTGCGTGTAGACTCTTTCAGTTTTGTCACAATCCCTGGTGTACAGTACACAAACACGTGCACTTAAAAGAACCCACGAATCCGTTGGTATATGGCCAGATGGTGGCCATATAAATACGTGCAAACACCTAGTTGTGGGTACAGCAACGTGCAGTAAACGTGACTATGTGTCCCAGTCCACCTACCTGTGAATGGTGGGTACCTCGAAAGGATGTGGCAGCAAAGTCTGTGGTGGTACATGGTGAGTATACAGGTGGTCTATAAAGGGGAAGCAGCATAGTCTGTGGTGGTACATGGTGAGTATACTGGTAGTTTATATAGGGGAATCAGCATAGTCTGTGGTGGTACATGGCGCGTATAGAGGTGGTCTATAAAGGGGAAGCAGCATTGTCTGTGGTGGCACATGGTGAGTATACAGGTGGTCTATAAAGGGAAGCAGCATAGTCTGTAGTGGTACATGGTGAGTATACAGGTGGTCTATAAAGGTGGGGGACGCAGCATAGTCTGTGTTGGTACATAGTGAGTATACAGGTGGTCTGTAAAGGAAGCAGCATAGTCTGTAGTGGTACATGGTGAGTATACAGGTGGTCTATAAAGGGGACGCAGCATAGTCTGTGGTGCTGATCAGATTATATTCCCTGTACCAGCGTCCCAGACTTCTGCGGAAACAAATACAAACTAAACGGAAAACAGTCTTTTCCAAACATTGTTCAGCTTCCACCTCCGATAGTTGAATTCTCAATATCTAATCAAGATCAGGAAGCATGGACAGCCCAACAAATCTAATTCAATTAGAGGATGGGGTGCGTTACTTGGAGCGCCGGAAATCTGCAGCAGTGGTTTCCGAATCCTGCTCCATATCGGCATTCGTGGGTTTCACCAAGAGTCATGCTTTTCATTAGGACTGTTTTTTCTCCCACTTTATGCTAACATTCCGATGAAATAAAATTCACCATATCCATTCGGTTTCAAATTCAACGCTCAGTTATTTCCAAAGCTGATACAAAATATAAGCGGAACTTGGACCCAAAATAGTTTTTCTATTTTACGGTGAGTTCGTGGAAAAGGGTATGAGCGAGGACAAACCAATTCAACCAGCAGAGCTGTGTCATGTTAACGGTTTTGGTGGTTATGACGAGAATCCGGTTTGTATACATTTCTGTACAAGGTTGTGAAGCCGATTCATGTGTTTTCCTGCTTCGAAACCGCTGTGAAACCCCCGCCGGTAAATGACCTGATCTGTCTGCATCAGAACTTATGTTCATAACGAAGAAATGACTACCTTACAACACGCATTCCTATTCAAGCACGCACATATATCACCCGAAAAAAGACATGATTGCCTATCAAGCACACGTGCACATTCTACAACATACACGGCTCTGTCACGCACATATATATGGCTATCCATCACACACACATGGCTATACATCACGCACACATGGCTATCCATCACTCTTATGGCAATCCATCACGCATATATGGCTATCCATCACGCACACATGGCTATCCATCACGCACATATGGCTATCCATCACGAACACATGGCTATCCATCACTCATATATGGCTATCCATCACGCACATATGGATATCCATCACGCACATATTGCTATCCATCACTCACTAATATCTATCCATCATGCCGCATGGCTATCCATCACGCACATATGGCTATCCAACACGCATATGTGGCTACCCATCACGCACATATGGCAATCCACCACGCACACATGGCTATCCATCAAGCACACATGGCTATCCATCACGCACGCATGGGTATTCATCACGCACATATGGATATCCATCACGCACGCAAGGCTATTGACGCACGCATGGCTATTCACAACGCATATATGGGACTGCCATCACGTACGCATGGCTATCCATCACGCACGCATGGCTATCTATCACGCATACGGCTATCCATCACGCACGCATGGCCATTCACCACGCATATATGGCTATCCATCACGTACATGGCTATCCATCACACACGCATGGCTATACATCACGCACCACATGGCTATCCATCACGCACATATGGTATCCATCACGCACACATGGCTATCCATGACACACGCATGGCTATCCATCACGCACATATGGCTATCCATCAAGCACATATGGCTATCCATCACGCACTTACATGGCTATCCATCACGCACATATGGCTATCCATCAAGCACATATGGTTATCGTTCACACACGGATGGCTATCGATCACGCACATATGACTATCCATCACTCACTTATGGCTATCCATCACGCACGCATGGCTATCCATCACGCACACATGGCTATCCATCAAGCGCATGGATATCCATCGCACACGCATAGTTATTTATCACCCATATGTGGCTATCCATCACGCACGCATGGTTAATCATCACGCATATATGGCTGTCCATCACGCATGCATGGCTATCACTCAAGCACGCATGGCTATTCATCACGCACACACTGCTCATCCATCAAGCACACATGGCTATCCATCATGCACGCATGGCTATCCATGACGCACATTTTAAGTAGCTATCCATCACGCACACGTGGCTATCATCACACACCGTGGCTATCCATCACGCACACATGGCTATCCATCGCATGCACATGATTCTCTGTCACGCTCACGTATTTATCCATTTCGCACATGTCAAATCAGTCATTTCAGGATGATCTTACGCATGGCTATACATCTCGCAAAATGTCAGTCTATCACGCATACATGATAATCTTACACCACATGCTTATCCATCTAATCAAATCATCATGCAAAAACTAGCGTACGGATTCTAAAACATGTAGTACAAGTGTCTAATTACTTTGTCACCACATATCAATTTAATTGTGGGCATGGTGGGCGAGGTGGCTAAGGCGCCAGGCCAGTGATCCAGCGAGCGAGGTGTCGGGATCGAGGCAAACTGTGAAAACCTTGTAGTCGGCTTTGCGTGCAGACTCTTTCAGTTTTGTCACAATCCCTGGTGTACAGTACACAAACACGTGCGCCAAAGAACCCACGAATCCGTTGGTATATGGCCAGATGGTGGCCATATAAATACTACGATGCAAACACCTAGGTTATTGGGTACAGCAACGTGCAGTAAACGTGACTATGTGTCCCAGTCCACCTACCTGTGAATGGTGGGTACCTCGAAAGGATGTGGCAGCAAAGTCTGTGGTGGTACATGGTGAGTATACAGGTGGTCTATAAAGGGGAAGCAGCATAGTCTGTGGTGGTACATGGTGAGTATACTGGTAGTTTATATAGGGGAATCAGCATAGTCTGTGGTGGTACATGGCGCGTATAGAGGTGGTCTATAAAGGGGAAGCAGCATTGTCTGTGGTGGCACATGGTGAGTATACAGGTGGTCTATAAAGGGGAAGCAGCATAGTCTGTAGTGGTACATGGTGAGTATACAGGTGGTCTATAAAGGGGACGCAGCATAGTCTGTGTTGGTACATAGTGAGTATACAGGTGGTCTGTAAAGGGAAAGCAGCATAGTCTGTAGTGGTACATGGTGAGTATACAGGTGGTCTATAAAGGGGACGCAGCATAGTCTGTGGTGGTACATGGTGAGTATACAGGTGGTCTATAAAGGGGACGCAAAATAGTCTGTGGTGGTACATGGTGAGCATACAGGTGGTCTATAAAGGGGAAGCAGCATAGTCTGTGGTGGTACATGGTGAGTATACAGATGGTCTATAAAGGGAAAGCAGCATAGTCTGAGGTGGTACATAGTGAGTATACAGGTTGTCTATAAAGGGGAAGCAGCATAGTCTGTGGTGGTACATGGTGAGTATACAGGTGGTCTATAAAGGGGAAGCAGCATAGTCTGTAGTGGTACATGGTGAGTATACAGGTGGTCTATAAAGGGGAAGCAGCATAGTCTGTGGTGGTACATGGTGAGCATACAGGTGGTCTATAAAGGGGAAGCAACATAGTCTGTGTTGGTACATGGTGAGTATACAGGTGGTGTATAAAGGGGAAGCAGCATAGTCTGTGGTGGTACATGGTGCGTATACAGGTGGTCTATAAAGGGGAAGCTGCATAGTCTGTGGTGGTATATGGCGAGTATGCAGGTGGTCTATAAAGGGGAAGCAGCAAAGTCTGTAGTGGTACATGGTGAGAATACACGTGGTCTATAAAGGGGAAGCAGCAAAGTCTGTAGAGGTACATGGTGAGTTCACAGAGAACTATACAAGCAGGAGCGTGATAATGTAAACAGAGCAATTCGCTGCTGTAAGCAAAAGTATCACAATGAAACAATTCTGTCAAATCTTAACAAGCCAAAAGCTCTGTGGACCCATATGTCCAAGCTTCTTGGGAAAGAAAAAGACTTTACACTTCCTGATGCCGATAGTGATGAATCCTTGGCAGAGGATTTCAATGATTTTTTCACTGAGAAGGTAACTACTATTAGAAAAGCCTTCGTTCCAAGTTATCAGAATATATCGGGAGAGCGGATATCTACTGGATGCAGGATGTGCAAATTTCAACCCTTAAGTGAAAACCAGGTTCTGGGTATAATAACAGACTCCAAGAAAACTACTTGCGAGTTGGACCCAGTCCCGACAAATGTGCTACTGGGGCTCATGGATGTCCTCCTCCCTGTCATTACCAGGATCATAAACATTAGTTTTGGATGATCTTCAGCAAGCAGTGGATAACGGCAAAGTTGCAGTATTAGTTCTGCTAGATCTCTCAGCAGCGTTTGATACTGTTGATCACCAGAAACTGCTACAGCGGCTATCAGATGAGTATGGCATTGGAGAGACCGTTTTGTCCTGGTTTCGGTCCTATGTGATTGACCGAAAACAGTCAGTAGTCATCAAGACGTCTCATTCCTCCACTGTCACAGTTGACTTCGGAGTACCGCAGGGCTCTGTGCTGGGGCCGTTACTCTTCACCCTGTATACCAGGCAGCTGGAGCAGGTTATCAGCAATCACCAGGTACTGCATCATCTTTATGCTGACGACACCCAGATGGTGGACAGCTTTCTCCCAGCCAGGGACACATCACCATTGACCAATCTTGAGGACTGCTGCTCTTCAGTAAAGTCATGGATGAATGACAATATGCTTAAACTAAATGAGGACAAGACAGAGGCTATGCTTGTAGGCCCTAAAGCCCGTGTGTCAAAGGTGAACATCAGCCATCTCACTATTGGGGAAACAGAGATTTATTTCTCAACTTCTGTAAAAGATCTAGGAGTATATTTACAGTCAGACCTTTCAATGGAAAGACAAGTATCGGAGATCTGCAAGTCATGTTATCATCATATCCGGACCATCGGAAAAATACGACATCTACTGACTGAATGTTCTACAGCTGGCCTTGTTCGTTCCCTCATTCTTTCCAGAATAGACTATTGTAATAGCTTGCTTTTAAACATCTCACAAGAGCTCTTAAACCGTCTGCAACGCATAGAAAATATTGCAGCACGGATTGTGAGCAAAGCACCAAAGTTCTCAAGCATGACCCCTATTCTAAAACAGTTACTCTGGTTGCCCATAAGAGCTAGAGTGAACTTTAAAGTTTTAACCCTCGTCTACCAGTGCATACTAGGCGCTGCTCCAGCCTATCTCAAAGAACTGTTCAAACCATATCTTCCATGCAGACAGCTTCGCTCCAGTGACAAAAACTTACTTCACATTCCAAAATGGAAGTTGAAATCCTCTGGTTTTCGTTCCTTTCAAGTGGCGGCCGCGATGAACTGGAATGAGCTACCAGCTCACCTTAGAACAAGCCCAACAGTCACATGTTTCAAATCAAACCTAAAGACATACCTTTTCTCTATGTTTTTAAAATGACTCCTAAATTCTATCTTGTCTGCGCTATGAGCATGCTGTCGGTGTGGATTTAGCGCAATATAAATGGACTAATTATTATTATTATTATTATTATTATACACGTGGTCTATAAAGGTGAAGCAGCAAAGTCTGTAGTGGTACATGGTGAGTATACAGGTGGTCTATAAAGGGAAAGTCAGCACATGGTAGTGGTCTGTAAAGGGGAAGCGGTGGTACATGGTGAGTATACAAGTGATCTATAAAGGTTAAGCAGCATGGTGAGAGTACAGGTTGTCTGTGGTGGTGCATGGTGAATATACAGGTGGTCTATAAAGGGGACGCAGCATAGTCTGTGGTGGTACATGGTGCGTATACAGGTGGTCCATAAAGGTTAAGCAGCATAGTCTGTGGGTGGTACATGGTGAGTATACAGGTGGTCTATAAAGGGGAAGCAGCATTGTCTGTGGTGGTACATGGTGCGTATACAGGTGGTCTATAAAGGGGAAGCTGCATAGTCTGTAGTGGTACATGGTGAGTATACCGGTGGTCTATAAAGGGGAAACAGCAAAGTCTGTAGTGGTACATGGTGAGTATACACGTGGTCTGAAAAGGGGAAGCAGTATAGTTTGCGGTGGTACATGGTGAGTATACAAGTGATCTATAAAGGTTAAGCAGCATGGTGAGAGTACAGGTTGTCTGTGGTGGTGCATGGTGAATATACAGGTGGTCTATAAAGGGGACGCAGCATAGTCTGTGGTGGTACATGGTGCGTATACAGGTGGTCCATAAAGGTTAAGCAGCATAGTCTGTGGGTGGTACATGGTGAGTATACAGGTGGTCTATAAAGGGGAAGCAGCATTGTCTGTGGTGGTACATGGTGCGTATACAGGTGGTCTATAAAGGGGAAGCTGCATAGTCTGCAGTGGTACATGGTGAGTATACAGGTGATCTATAAAGGGGAAGCAGCATAGTCTGTGGGTGGTATATGGTGAGTATACAGGTGGTCTATAAAGGGGAAAGTAGCATAGTCTGTGGTGGTACATGATACGTATACAGGTGGTCTATAAAGGGGAAGCTGCATAGTCTGTGGTGGTACATGGTGAATATACAGGTGGTCTATAAAGGGGAAGCAGCATAGTCTGTGGGTGGTACATGGTGAGTATACAGGTGGTCTATAAAGGGGAAGCAGCATAGTCTGTGGGTGGTACATGGTGAGTATACAGGTGGTCTATAAAGGGGAAGCAGCATAGTCTGTGGTGGTACATGGTGAGTATACAGGTGGTCTATAAAGGGGAAGCAGCATAGTCTGTGGTGGTACATGGTGCGTATACAGGTGGTCTATAAAGGAAGCAGCATAGTCTGTGGTGGTACATGGTGAGTGTACAGGTGGTCTATAAAGGGGAAGCAGCACAGTCTGTGGTGGTACATGGTGAGAATATACAGGTGGTCTATAAAGGGGAAGCTGCATAGTCTGTAAGTGGTACATGGTGAGTATACAGGTGGTCTATAAAGGGGAAGCAGCATAGTCTGTGGGTGGTACATGGTGAGTATACAGGTGGTCTATAAAGGGAAGCAGCATAGTCTGTGGTGGTACATGGTGAGTATACAGGTGGTCTATAAAGGGAAGCAGCATAGTCTGTGGTGGTACATGGTGAGTATACAGGTGGTCTATAAAGGGGGAAGCAGCATAGTCTGTGGTGGTACATGGTGAAGTATACAGGTGGTCTATAAAAGGGATAGCAGCATACAGTCTGTGGTGGTGGTACATGGTGAGTATACAGGTGGTCTATAAAGGGGAAGCAGCATAGTCTGTGGTGGTACATGGTGAGTATACAGGTGGTCTATAAAGGGGAAGCAGCATAGTCTGTGGTGGTACATGGTACGTATACAGGTGGTCTATAAAGGGGAAGCTGCATAGTCTGCAGTGGTACATGGTGAGTATACAGGTGGTCTATAAAGGGGAAGCAGCATAGTCTGTGGTGGTACATGGTGAGTATACTGGTGGTCTGTGAAGGGGACACAGCATAGTCTGTGGTGGTACATGGTGCGTATACAGGTGGTCTATAAAGGGGAAGCAGCATAGTCTTTGGTGGTACATGGTGCGTATACAGGTGGTCCATAAAGGTGAAGCAGCATTGTCTGTTGGTGGTACATGGTGGGTGTACAGGTGATCTATAAAGGGGAAGCAGCATTGTCTGTGGTGGTACATGGTGAGTATACAGGTGGTCTATAAAGGTGACGCAGCATAGTCTGTGTTGGTACATAGTGAGTATACAGGTGGTCTATAAAGGGAAAGTAGCATAGTCTGTAGTGGTACATGGTGAGTATACAGGTGGTCTATAAAGGGGAAGCAGCATAGTCTGTGGGTGGTACATGGTGAGTATACAGGTGGTCTATAAAGGGGAAGCAGCATAGTCTGTGGTGGTACATGGTGAGTATACAGGTGGTCTATAAAGGGGAAGCAGCATAGTCTGTGGTGGTACATGGTGAGTGTACAGGTGATCTATAAAGGGGAAGCAGCATAGTCTGTGGTGGTACATGGTGGTATACAGGTGGTGAAGCAGCATAGTCTGTGGTGGTACATGGTGAGTATACAGGTGGTCTATAAAGGGAAGCAGCATAGTCTGTGGTGGTACATGGTGAGTATACAGGTGGTCTATAAAGGGAAGACACAGCATAGTCTGTGGTGGTACATGGTGAGTATACAGGTGGTCTATAAAGGGAAGCAGCATAGTCTGTGGTGGTACATGGTGAGTGTACAGGTGGTCTATAAAGGGGAAGCAGCATTGTCTGTGGTGGTACATGGTGAGTATACAGGTGGTCTATAAAGGTGAAGCAGCATAGTCTGTGGTGGTACATGGTGAGTATACAGGTGGTCTATAAAGGGAAAGCAGCATAGTCTGTGGTGGTACATGGTGCGTATACAGGTGGTCTATAAAGGGGAAGCAGCATAGTCTGTGGGTGGTACATGGTGAGTATACAGGTGGTCTATAAAGGGGAAGCAGGAAAGTCGGTGGTGGTACATGGTGAGTATACAGGTGGTCTATAAAGGGGAAGCAGCATAGTCTGTGTTGGTACATGGTGAGTATACAGGTGGTCTATAAAGGGGAAACAGCAAAGTCTGTGGTGGTACATGGTGAGTATACAGGTGGTCTATAAAGGAAAAGCAGTAAAGTCTGTAGTGATACATGGTGAGTATACAGGTTGTGTATAAAGGGGAAGCAACATTGTCTGCAATGGTAGATGGTGAGTATACACGTGTTCTATAAAGGGGAAGCAGTATAGTTTGCGGTGGTACATGGTAAGTATACAGGTGGTCTATAAAGGTGAAGCAGCATATTTCATGGTGGTACATTGTGAGTATAGAGGTGGTCGACATAATGGGAAGCAGAGTCGTCTGTGGGTGGTACATGGTGAGTATACAGGTGGTCTAAAAAGGGGAAGCAGAGGTGTCTGTGGGTGTTACATGGTGAGTATACAGGTGGTCTATAAAGGGGAAGCAGCATAGTCTGTGGTGGTACATGGTGAGTATACAGGTGGTCTATAAAGGGGAAGCAGCATAGTCTGTGGTGGTACATGGTGAGTATACAGGTGGTCTATAAAGGGGAAGCAGCATAGTCTGTGGTGGTACATGGTGAGTATACAGGTGGTCTATAAAGGGGAAGCAGCATAGTCTGTGGTGGTACATGGTGAGTATACAGGTGGTCTATAAAGGGAAGCAGCATAGTCTGTGGTGGTACATGGTGAGTATACAGGTGGTCTATAAAGGGGAAGCAGCATAGTCTGTGGTGGTACATGGTGAGTATACAGGTGGTCGACAAAATAGCAAGCAACGTAGTCTGTGGTGGTACATGGTGAGTATACAGGTGGTCTATAAAGGGGAAGCAGCGTAGTCTGTTGTGGTACATGGTGAGTATACATGTACATTGACACTGGCATTAAGTTACTTTAATTTCAGTTACACAGAGAGACAGACAGACAGACATTCTTTATTCAGTAAAGAGGCCCTCGCCGACAATATATTCAGATTGACACTGTGTTTAGTGGGTGCACAAAGCAACTTTGCAGCTACTTTCAGTTACAAATAAGCTAGGAATAGGATTTACACAGCTGCTTATTTCCGCTTTAACTTCATCTCACTTTGGTAATTTTCACACATATTTCTTAATCACGAGCACAATAAGTGCCAATAAAGCAAAAGCTATTTTTTAACTGCTAATTGATTTGATAATCTTTCCTAACCCGTCATGTTAGGGTCCCAGTAACTGATACGCGAAAGTCTTTTCGACAGTCTGGAGTGAACGTGAAAATATTGCAAATTAGATCAGTCCTAATGTGCACAAGACATACTTTAACAATTTGACAAGGAACAAGGTGGCACACGTAGTCCAGTGGTTGGGGTGGCCACATTCAACCTGCCACGTTAAAACTCAGGTAAAGCCCAAAGCAGTACCAGATATATATCAGAGTTTCATACGCATTCTTTATGACAGTTGATGCGCAAGACATAAGCTTGCACTTCAAGTGGTTTCCAAATGTTCAGCCACATTCTATTAAATTGAAATAAATAAATGACGTCAGTGCACCATAATGCCCCATATTGCGCCTTACTTGTTATTCATTTTCATTTCCAATAGAAGTAAAGCAGGTTAAGATGTTCTGCAGGTGCGTGTTTAAAAAAATAATCTAAACTTTAGTAATAAAATATTAATCTCATGTAGAGGGTATATACGAAAATTCTACCCACCCATTTTTACCTCACCCAACCACTGTTTACTCCACCCCACCCGTCCGCAACATATATTAGAGTCCATTCCTTGACCGCCTGCTGACCTTATCGCTTCTACATCAGGCATATAAAATGATTGCATGTACGAAACGCTTCACCGCCCCAATGAACTGTAAAAGATTTTATCTTATATATGTCAAAGCAAATCTACAGGGTGTTGAACGGAACAATATGATTGGTTGGTTCTGCATGTCACGTGTCATTTCTGTTTGTATTTAAAAGCAGGTAATATTAGTCGTAAACATTGCAAGTTGTTGCTTTATTTTCATCCACTGGGAAGGTAAGTTGCGTTACCGTTGAAAGTTGCTCCACACGTAGGAATAATTTGATTATTACCTCAATTTATCAATATAAATACATAAAATATGTTTGAATATATTTCATGATGGAGTAATTGATTATAGTCTCAAAAACAAAATATTATACGACTATTTGTTTTGATTTACATGTAGGCATGTGTCATAGTCATGTTCAAATATACATGTCTATATTTCTGATAGTTTACACTTGTCCATACACTGTCAAAAACCCTTACGTTGTGTCGAACTCAGAGCTTTTCGCTCCCATTGCTTAGTTTATGCATCATTTTCGGTTGTGTCGAGCATCGGGAAAGTCGACGTACTTAGGCAGATACTTTCACAAACGATACAACGGTGTTTGACAGTATATATCAGACATTTACCGACAAAAACAATTATGTTTTGTTACCGGGTGATATATCCATGAAATGCAGACACTGAAAGCGGTTCCATTATGTTTCGTATTTTGATTCGCCCTTGCTTTCTCGTATATGGTATGTCCTGATACATAAACAGCCGGGTAAAAAGAAAGTATACTACCAAGTTTGATTATGGCTGCAACTGAAGAAATGGTTATTCGATGTTGATGTATTTGATACGGGTATACAGTCAAAAACTATCTTAAGCTGACAATGTTTCGGAGAACGTTTTGTGCTTTATTGGTCAAATATAGTGTTTCAGAGTATACTTTCTTTTCCCCGACAGTTTAATGTAAGGTGTTTGTAATTACCCGCAGAGCCTTATACGGTGCTTTTGCTCTGGTACTGTTAAAAGGAAATGTATTGCATGTTTCTAGATATTTCTGAAAAAAAGACGTTTACATGTAAGCTCAGGGTAAATATACAATAATAAACCCGTTTTAAGGAACACTACGTACAGTTGTTAGCCAATGCTAATTTGTGTCATCAGAAATATAGTAATGTTCTTAAATGCAATCGACGTCCAACATAGGAGAAACCTCACAAATTGAAGTTTCGTTCTGTACATTGGATCCTGATACCGTTGCTCAGCAACACTACATGAAAACGTCGCTACTACAGTAAAATGAAAGGGTTATTATTTATGATGTCTTGTTTTCCTTGCATATATTTAGACTTTGGTTCTGTAAGAATGGCAAGGTAATGGGAATGATCAACTTCACTATTTCAGTTGATATTATGCTATCCACAGCTGTTTGAGGACAGCCTCAGAATCAACACCGAAACGTCGGTACAACTGTAAAAAGAACTTCATCATTCATGCTATATGTTTCACCAGTACCGTATATGCCTGTCCAAGAGCCAATTGGGTAGTTCCATGCTCGTGGTGTCATTCACAGGATTGTCTGATTCTGATTGTCGGAACAGCAAAAAAACAAACCAAAACAGAAACAAAAACAAATTGGCAATAGAAAACATGCATGTACATCCATATCATGTTGATCACTGGATTGTCTGGTCCAGACTCGGTTTTTACGGACAGCCACCATATAGCTTGAATATTGCTGAGTGCGGCGTTACACAACAAACGGACAAACAAAACCTGAGACGGTGAGGGTTTTAAGCTTATATGCGGCTTGTTGTGTCCTGTTCTTCCCTTTTATGGCTTTTTACAGTACATCGGCTGCAATCGAATATCTAGATTTCTCAATGAGTGATACTTTTAGACTAGTTTATACGGCAGTCTTCTACATTCATGCCCAATTCATAAAGACGTCTTCCTAATGCAGTGTCACATTATTTGTTAACCGTTGGACGCTATAGTGAACTTGACTATAATGTGGAATAACTTAAAAATGTTTCAAACGCTTTGAGTCTCTATATATGCCACGTTGTTTAACGCGTCATTAGTTGGGAGACCATCATGATATTTATTGTATTCAGGTTAAATGTGTCATGCAATATGTGGCAGGTAAATAATAAACTCTTTTTCGCTTTTTCAGACCTCTATATACATTATCCTGAGGTATCACTGGACAAGGGCCATATGATGTTGTTGCCTGTACTGCTAGGATGCCAGCTGGTGATGGTCACTGCACAGGTTCGACGAGAGACTACCTTACCCAATAAAGGTTGACAGAGAGACTACCCCACCCCCGAAAATCGACCTGGAAGTGGAAGCCAAGCTGATTCTGGAAAATGAACTCAGATTACAAAGGAAATTTCTGGAAATAGGTAAATTTGTTTGTGATTCCAATGTTTAAAAGAGTATTGTTCTCTGTTTACAAGACATTAAGTTTTTCATCCGATGGTGTTACAATGGGATCAGTTGTGAAACCTTTCTTAGAGTAATTTTTAGATATACCCACACTTTCCGAGGTGTGTCGCTCAATACTCCTACTGTTTGAGTCGTGTGGCCTCTGAGGCGCGAGCCGAGGAGACCACACGACTCAAACAGTAGGGGTATTGAGCGACACACCGAGGAAGTGTGGGTATATCTGACTTATACCTCACTTCTGGTCGAGATACGAGTTTACTATAACACTTTATATTCTAAGAATGACAAAAAATGTATTTGTTTTCCATCTGTTTCATTTATTTTTAGCCCACTGGTTAAGACCCTCAAATGTCCCGCGTCTATAGTCTGTTTGCAGTGAAAACGTACAGATGAATTTCACTTTTAACAAAAAAGTAATCAAATAAAGTGAAATTAAGATTGCGAATCTCATAATTTGACCTTGCCAAATGAACATTTCAGAATTATATTCAACTAAGAATAAAATTTGTTTAACAAATGATCATAGTTTCAAATCAATATTATTGGTTTGTATTACAATTTTAAGGGGGTAAGCGCAGTAGTTGGAACAGTGAAACAAATGCCCGTGCGGTACGTAATGAGCGTTAACTTCGACCAAACCTACATGTTCTCGGTGTTTCATTTAATGCGCATACCCCCTTATAATACAAACCAATAACAGCGCTTTGAAACTATGATCGTTTGTTAAACAACTTTTATCCTAAGCTGAATATAATTCTGAGATTTAAATGTTCAATAGGCAAGGTAAAATTATGGGGATTTGCAATCTTAGTTTCACTTTATTTGATTTACTTTTTTTAAGTGATATTCATCGGTACGTTTTCACTGCAAACAGACTATAAGCAGTCCATTGCACCTGCATGCACGGGCTTGCACGATTTCACACGATTTTAAAAACCAGTTCGGGCGCGAGAATGATTTCAAGTAGCCCCAAATATGCGCAATATTACTGATAATTGACATTTGTATGGGCAGACCAATGCGCATGCGTTCTCTGACTCGCATGTGGCATAGAAAACATTTGGAAGATCACACGTTCGTCGGCCATGGATGCGGAAGAGTGGACAGAGGATTTTCTTTCTCAAATTGACAGTTCGTTAGCGTCACATTTCGACCTGGATGATAAGGAAGATTTTGAAACAATCGAAATCTCAATGTGAGTCCATTGAAATAGAATTATATTTCGCCGTTTGTTGTGTCTTTATTGCTTCGGTATACCCTAGTGAAAAAGTGTAGGTGAATCATTGATACACCTACACTTTTGACAGGTGTACCGGTCAATACACCTACACTTTTAACAAAGGAAACCAAGGCAACGAGACCGGAAGTGGGGCATAATTATAAAATTGTAAACTTCAGTATGTCTGTCATTCCTGTTGCGCCTAGTCGATTCATCGCGATGTATCTGAAATGCCCAACTCACTCACAAAATTACTTGTAGATTCGTTGGTCAATCAGACGGGAACTACGATCCACCAGCACAGCAAGTTCACCTTCACGACATTGGAGAGCATCCGAAAGGGCGAGAACCATCGGCTGAACGTCATTATAACAACCCTGGGACTCAGGCAGTGAGTTTCATTTATTTCAATGACAAATTTATGGATAACAACTTCCTTTACTTTGTGGGTGAGACGCATTGGTACAGATTCCTGTCCCACAAGAAAATAAAGTTGTTATCCATAAATATTTTCCAACTTCTAAATTGCCACTCAAATAAGTTATTTCATTTATTTATCTGCGATGTATGCACACGTTAACAAACCATGATTTTTTGTTTAAGGATATTTTATAATCATCGGCTGAAGTATGAAACCACATAAAAGTGTTACAAATCAGATTGTCCTCACACATTTCACATAGCCATGATTACCTTCAGTGGTATTCAACCAGATGTGAAATATATTATGATTCTTTGATTCCCGGTAACATCCAATATGGCTAGGGATTACATCAGATTCTGATGATTATACAATTTAATCGATTACATCCGCAATAGATGACGGAAACTATACCAAACAATTTGCCATGGCGATCCATCCTTCTCACAATCGTTGTCTCAGACACATGTTTTCACACTTAAAACAATTATTAAGAAAAATAACAATCTATGTAACTTTTATATCTATTATTACCCGTGTATGCATAAATATATAATCGCTTAATTTACATTAAGAGCAAACATACCGGATGACCAAATCAGACCAGAACTTGAGTCAGGATTTGGACCCGAGGTCTTCTGCGACGACAACTGCACGTGTGATAGCAACTACCCCTATAGGACAGCAGACGGTCACTGCAACAACCTAGAGCACAACTCGTGGGGTATGGCGTCCATACCGATGAGGCGTTGGCTTTATCCTGCATATGACGATGGTACGTGCTCTGATCATAATGACTTTCTCTTTGTGATGAGAACTATGATGATAAATTGGTTTATTGAAGAGGGAACGTACTGAATGGCCAATTGCAGTCATCAAATTTGTAGCAGTTCGCAGGTTGTTGACCTTTGGGCGTCCCAAAGAAATGAATTTGAGTTCGAATCTGTATCGTTTTGATTATGTATCAATGTTAGCCTGCAGTGTCCCTGTGTTCACCGGTTTCAGGAAATACTTTTTTCCTTGAGCAATAATCCCTTGAATTTAACTTGGACATTGTTCACAGTGACGTTAAACTAAACTGTGACGAAAAAGATAATAGGCTTTATAAAGTAACTTTGAAGAGGTTTATTAAATGAATGCACAGCCCTATATTTGTCAAAAATATCCTTATGGGAGGAAGACCCAATATGTACACAACTGAAAGATTTGTACTACACAAAGATCACACATTCTTAATGAGCGACAGATACTGCATTGGCTGCTACTGACCCGCGTATAAATTGTGTACTGTTGGATTGACACAGTCAATCATTCTGTTTTGTTTTATAATCTATTTATATAGCGCCGAGTTCCAGCTAGGCTGCTCACAGACGCTTTGTTTTTTTCCTCGATCATAGTATGTCAGCCTCAACGGCACTTCGTACTAACAATCTCAACTCCCTGGGGATCATACAACTTTTGCAGCCACTAGGCGCACCGAGTTAATGTGGCTTTTCCATCCTTACGACGTACCTATTCACAGCTGGGTGGAATGGGACACATAGTCACAGTACTTTGTCCAAGTTTACTGCACGTTGCTGTACCCGCAACTAGGTGTTTGCACGTATTCATGTGGCCACCATCTGGTCGTATACCAACGGATTCGTGGGTTCTTTTAAGTGCACAGGGTTGTGAACTGTACACTAGGGGTTGTGACAACACTGAAAGAGTCTGCACACAAAGTTGACTCCAAGTTTTTACACCCGGTCACAGGTGGGCTCGATCCCGGCACCTCAAGCTCGCTGGATTACTAGCCTGGCGCCTAAGCCAGTTCGCCCAACACGCCCCACGTGATGTCACCACGTAAGGTTAAAAAGTGGTGGGCATATACACACAACGCTTCCACTTCAATATGATTCGGTTTAATTGCTACATTTCTCAACCCAAACACAGGTGTGTCGACACCGAGACAGCTGGCATCATCAGGAGTGCCAAATCATTTGCCGAGTGCTCGGACGGTCAGCACGACCGTCCACACCCCGTCAACTAATGCTGACCTCCACGTCAACTACACCCACATGCTGATGCAGTGGGGTCAGTTCCTGGATCACGACATCACCAGCACACCGACACAACAGCTCACACAGCCAGGAAGTAAGTCACGATCATTTTAATAACGACTAAACATATGATTCTTTCTATCATCGGTCAAATGCATCTGCAGCATGTACAGAAATTTAGAAACAGCATTCAGAATCGCCATACATATATTTTGCATTTGCAGTGAAGACCCTGATGCAGGTTGGGCAGATAGTAGATATATATATATATATATATATATATTATTCTTTTGGAGGGTGTGGTGGGGGATGGGGGTGTCTTTGGTAGGATTCTGGTGAATGAACCTGATCATGACACGCATGCATGATGTTCCCAGGTCATGTTATTAATGGGGCGTAGGATATTACAAAAAAATCCGCATCTGCTGTTTGAAAATACTTCAGACCTTTGCAAACGAACGGGGTATTCTGAAGCCCCATAAAATCCAACTTACACTGCATGCAACGATTCAACATGTAGTAAACACCCTTGTAAGAACTGCAAGTGGGCCAGTATCCCATGCATCGCTGAACACAGACATTCTGGATTTTAGTATCTATCTCGTCATAAAAACTCTGCAAAGCATTTCCTCAACCTGTTTCTTGAAAAGGGCTACCGCGGAGTCAACTATTAGTTTAGAACGTTTGTGTATAACAGAACCAAACCCTACTGTCCCTAATTGTCCGTTTGTTTCTAATGATGCAAACAGGATGACTTTGTAATGTGAATGTAAGCATTATCCGCCTCCGCTTTGATGTAGATTTGAATGAACAGTGTTATGAAACCGTGTTTTATACATCCCGACAGACCCCTACCAGACATCGGTTGCGTGCTGCAGCAATTCCTTCCCTAATGGTGGTATCTCACAAGCAGACCTGAATGCAAGGTTGGTGATGAAGTTGATCGAGTATAGTCTCCTTCTTACAGTGCTACGGGAGCACCTCAAAATGCGTATACAAATCTTATTCTGGAAATAGTTTTGATTCATGCTCAGTTCCCGGGATAGATTCCGTATAAGCATGAAGTCCCATGTCTCATATATAGTCCAGCTATATGGCGGCGGTCTGTAAATAATTGAGTCTGGACCAGACAATCCAGTGATCAACAGCATGAGCATCGACCTGCGCAATTGGGAACCGATGACATGGGTCAACCAAGCCAGCGAGCCTGACCACCCGATCCCGTTAGTCGCCTCTTACGACAAGCACGGGTTACTGAGGGTTCATTCTAACCCGGACCTTCACGGGTATCTTCCACAGTAGTATCCAAATGATGTATCTAATGGTTTTGTTTGTCAAACGTTTTGCTAGACTAGATTATTATGACATGAATGCTCACATGTATATCTTTGTCCATGGGGAGATATCAAGCTCGATCTGTTTTGACATTAACAGGCCTCAGTGTTTCCCCATTCAAGTACACCAGCCGGACAGGAACTTCACTTTTGACTGTATGAATTTTGTACGGTCTGTCCAGGTTGAAAACGCCAATTGTACCTCAGGTATGTTTAAGGACCATTGGGAATGCCTATTTTGATATGTTGTGTTGTTGTTTAACGCCGAACACAACACTCAGCACGCCGCACTCAGCAATACCCCAGCTATATGGCGGGTATCTGTAAACAATCGAGCCTGGACCAGACAATCCAGTGATCAACAGCATGAACATTGATCTAAGAAACGATGCCATGTGTCAACCAAGTCAGCGAGTCTGACCACCCGATCCCGTTATCCAATTACGACTAGCATGGGTTGCTGAAGATTAATTCTAACACGGATCTTCACGGTTGCCAGGTTAGAATACGTCACCATCAACGTATGCTGATCGAAAGAGGCCATTAAATGGACTTAGATTAGTGGTCAGCCTCATTTAGGTTCTTTCAGTACAGGACACATTGCGCATCTGGAATAGTGTTGACACTGACGTTAAACGACAAAAACAGCCATTACATACTTTGTAAGATTAGTTCGACAACAATGGGTTGGGACCAGAGATTCCTCCTAATTAGGGTCAAATAGGATATTGGGTTGCAAAACGGTATGTGAGCCCAAAACGGTATGTGAACCTGTCTTACGGCTGGTATGAAACTAAAGTGCTATTAAAAGCGGGAGTGTACCAGCGATGTCACACTTATGCACTCACATACGAAACATGGTTTTATATGTATGCTATGAACAATTATACATCACCGTATAATTATTTAAACACTTATTGTCCCTAGCTCCCGTGGAACAGCTGAACCAGATCACAGCTTACATCGATGCCTCGCAGGTATACGGATCCTCTCAGGAGGAACAGAACACACTGCGGACTTTTGTTGATGGTAACTAAAGAAACATAACATGTTAGTTTCTGTTCCGGAGAAAATAAACCCAGAATACAATGGCTCACTAAAACATTTAGAAAGTTAATTAGAACATGCTATTTAAATTTTAAAAGATTGTTGTGTTTATGACACACTAGCTTCGAAATTCCCCTTTTGGTTATCTTTTAACATTATGAGATTTAGGCAGCCCTGGATTTCGATCATATTCTTAAATTCGTACACTGTTCCTGAATTACTGCACATCTTAAATGCCTAAATTTGCGATTTCTTCCTATTAAACTGACATGCCTTGACGTGTAAATACGGTTCCATGCGACTTGATGTGCTGCAACCGGCATATTTATACAGCTAATCACATACCCAATGATATCTCTTCCAGGTTTATTGAACGTAAGCAGTGTCGTCAGTACTCCGCGCGAACTGCTTCCAGAAGACACCGCCAACCCCGACAGTTGTAACCAACAAGTTCCGTCTGATTTTTGTTTCCTTGCAGGTAGGTTGTGTTCAAGTAGGAAAGTAGAGTTCACGTCTGGCAAAATGTTAAGCACCGAATCATGTAAGTGTCTTTACAAAAGAACCAAACTGTAAACAATTCCAAAAGAAATACACTGCTTTGTTTTTAAGTGACCAGTGTTGACGGGCAGATGCTTGATCTCTTAAGATGACCATCATGTGAATGAAAAGCCCAATCTGCAGAACATCTTCACCATCATCAAGAGGGAACAAGAGCTCTTATAAAAGAGCTGACCTGTTAACATTTCCAGAAGAAACACGCTTGTTTTGGTTTCAGGTGATCAGTGTTAATATACAACATACCGTACAATTTATCTCTTAAGGTGACCACCGTGTAAATGAGAACCCCATTCTACAGAGCATGCACACCATATTCATGAGGGAACACAACCGTATTGCAAGGAGGCTGAAGCAACTGAACTGTCACTGGGGGGATGAAAGAACCTTCCAGGAAGCCAGGAAAGTAGTTGGAGCTATTATGCAGGTTTGGATTTTGAACATTTGACGGGGGCTCGGCTCTGTTCCAGTTATGTCGCAAAATAATCGATTCTGGGCCAGACAAATCCGTGTTTGATATAATGATTAGCGTTCTGAGTTGTCGGGGTATACTATGGCAGTAAATCAAGTCAGGGAGCCTTTCCTCTGGATTAGTCGCTTCTTACTATAAACAGTACATGTTGGTGAGGACCTCTTTTAACCAGGACCCGTACTGAACTGAACTTTATATAATCTCTGGCCACGTTTTGCGGCATTAGAGGTACATGTTTACATCATTATGTACAACTTATATATGTTACATACATGTATGATACACAAAGTATTAATAAATACATATCGCTTGGTTGTAAGAATAACCAGTTAATTGAACAATGTTACACTCATGCGTTATTGTTTATCTTTCGTGGGGGCGTTGTTTAAAATGAGACATTATTATTTTGCAAAATATTGCTAATTTCCTAATTGTTCCTAGTCTGTCAGAGTGAAAAGGTGGTTCATCTTGTGCATATTCGGCTTTCTACAGAAATAGTTGTTGATATAATAATTATGTTTTCTTTTCTTGGGCCAAGGTAGGGCATTGTTTGTAAGTCATTATGGCAGTTGATTCATTGTTTGTTACAGGAAATCACATACGACGAATACCTACCAATCATCCTCGGCCCAACAACCATGAATGACTATGGACTGACTCTAGGCTCTGGCACGGCGTACGCTAATGTCTATAGCACAACAACAGACGCCAGCATCAGGAACGCCTTTGCAGCAGCAGTCTTCAGAATGGGACACTCCATGATCCGAAGCTTCATGAGCAGTTTCAACGTGGCCTATGCCAATGTTGGTCAAGACAGACTTAGTGATACTTTCGGAAACACCAACCTGATACTGAGTGCAACAAACAGACACGTTGGCCATTACTGCAGAGGTCTGGTCGAGGACTGCGTCCAGTCAGTGGACAGCAAACTGTCACAGGAGGTAACTGACCATCTCTTCCCTGATGCTGATGGAAATAGTCTTGATCTGGCCGCTCTCAACATTCAGAGAGGAAGGGACCATGGTCTGCCTCCCTACACTCACTGGAGGCGTTTTTGTGGTGTTCCTGATGTGACCTCTATCGCAGATCTTGTATCGACGCACACTGCAGCGTCTGTTTCACAACTTGCGACTGTATATGCGTAATTATATTAACTGTACTAACTTCATCATATATTTATATGACACATGTGCTTTTCAGTAAAGGTGCTCGTCCTTATACGGAAAATGTTTTTTGGACATTAAATATTGAATATTTTTCAGTGACAGTTACATACTTTTTGACACATATTATCTGCATAATCTGTGTAACTGAACATCCGTAATGCGTTCCAGAAATGATAACTATCAGATTCACTTCTATATGTTTCTATTTATGTCTGCATCACATCGTGCTCGTTTAAATCAAGCCCACCAACATTTAGCTTTGTCGTGAACACGTGGTTAAAATTAGCTGTTTGTATGTTTGATTCAAACTTTTCTTTCACCCCAGAGATGTGAACGACATTGACCTGTTCACTGGAGGACTGTCAGAGATGCCAGTAGCAGGTGGACTTGTTGGACCGACCTTTGCTTGTCTGCTGGGAAAACAGTTCGAGGCTCTCAAGAAAGGAGACCGATTCTGGCATGAGGAAGACAACGACTTCGTGAAATTTACCCCAGGTCGATATTTGTCCTGTACTTCAAATTAATAGTTGCATATCACAAACTTATGCAGCGATATTTAACACGTACAAATACGTGATCATTAGCTGTTTGAGTTTGGTCTACTATGATAGCAAGCCGCTTCGGAAGTGTGATTTTGTTCTAGGCGCTTGCCATCACCGTTGTCATGCGCCTGGGTTTTTACAAAAGTGGGAAACGTCTATTCAACATGTAACTGGGGCTCTCTGTCGTTTTTGCATGCCAAGCCTGTGACTGTGCCTTCGAAACCTAGATTCACCCAAAGTATGATCCTTATGTCAGGACTGTTGTTGTACTCTGACCTGGGGAATTCAACAGAGTGGCAAAGGTCTCAGACAGGCACCAATGCGGGCTTTCCTGCGCCCTTCTCATGACGATTTCAATCCAAATTAGACAATTAACAAGCTATCATCATTAAGCTGAAATATAGCGTGTGTGAGGCATGAAACAACAAGTAATACGCTTTTCCATCATTAATATGGTAGCTTTCTTATGTACTGAATTCTATCTGTCTGTCATTTGAAACAAGATGTGTCCCTATCATTGCAGCTCAGCTGGAGCAGATCAGGAAATCGAGCCTGTCCCGTGTCGTGTGTGACAACACAAACACAAACAGCATACAATCAAACGCATTTGTCAAGGATTCAGTGTATGTATATCGCCTGGCTTTGATTATCAGATGGTTTACTGATTTCGTTTTCAGAACGAAGGTGCTTGAAATAATAAAATAGTTTTAAAAGGTCAAACTAATCAAAAATGAATATTCAGGACTGGTAGGATGAGAAACGTTGTAGTTCTCTCTGTTCCGAGTTCAATGTGACATCAAACACTTCTGAGAATGATCGTTTAGTCAATCAGATTTTAATTTACTTGCTGGCATGTAAAACACGCGGTCACACATATGTACATAATCCATCTGTTTTCCAATGTAATCAGTGTTGCCGAAATAGTCTCGTCACGTTTTCGTCATATCAAATTAATGATCACCTACCTACTGTGACCGGAATACGTGCACTGATATGGAAGACATACATATTGAAAGGAACCTTTCCTCTGGAAGCGTGTTTCATGACCTGTTTCTTCTGAACTTCAGGGTCTCGTGTAGTTCTCTGGATGAAATTGACCTGACTCCATGGAAGGAGGTCCAAGGCACATGGTCGGGTTGGACTTCCTGGGGACCATGCAGTGGTGGTATCCAAAGACGCAGCCGCATATGTGGCCCTTGTAACTGTGGCTGTGAAGGCCCCAACGTAGACTTCAGGTTGTGCACGGCTGTAGTGGACGGGTATGGGTGGACTAAATGGGGCAAATGGGGAGGCTGTAACAAAGAGATAAGAACTCGAACTAGGGATTGTCTTTGTCCCGGGGTCGGCTTGCAGTCAATCAGCTGCAAAATTTCGATCGAGGATGCTTTGCTCCAAGAAGCAAAATCGAAAAATCCTTAAGATAAATGATCACGAAACATAGCTCAGTATGTTCAAAGGTACCCAATAGTATCCCAGCAGGTACCAAATAGTATTAAACCTACGAAGATGTGTTCACTTGTAATATCGTAGGATCCATAACCACTATTGTAATGCTTGTATCATGAATCAAAAGGGTTCACACTGCTCTGCACAGCTCCCTCCGTTCAGACAACAATCATTTGACCTCTTCGGACATTGAAAACGACGTTAATCCTAACCTAAGCCAGAGACTGTCATGATTTTCATGATTTTCCAAGAAACGAAAACAAGACTTATGCATATTGAAAGAATGATATTATGAAATCAAATATAACAAACCATGTTTCTCAAGCCTGAATCTATTGACTTGAGAATAAGGCTTTACTGACAACTACAATAACATTTCATCACAATGACAATAAAATAAAATGATTTCATCACAATGACGTGTTTGTCTTTTGTTTTGTTTCTTACCGTACTCTAGGGGCGATGGGGTAACCTAGTCGTTAAAGCGTTGGCTCGTCACGTCGAAGGCCCGGGTTCGATTCCCCACATGGGCACAATGTGTGAAGCCTATTCCTTGTGTCCCCCCGCAGTGACATTGCTGGAATATTGCTAAAAGCGGCGTAAAAGCCAACTCACTCACTCACTCTTACCGTACCCGGAAGTTCTTGAACATTCTCCCACATTGCGTTGTGAAACCATCTCTCTCTCTCTGTATACTGACTCAGCATTCACCTGATAAGGAATAAAAAGAAGTTGTTAAGAGAACGAGTTATGTATTGATGCCGTACTCAGAAATATTTCAGCTAAACCTGGCCGGTAGGCGACGGATGACACTGCTACAAAAAGGCAATGCATATTGTATGCTGGTTTTGTTTTCTGAGAAATAAACAGAACTGAACTGAACTCAGTACATGCACACCCATTGACACATACTGCACAGTTTAAGCTATACACCCGTGCATTAATTAAGCACCACCCTATTTTGAAAATATGATGTGATGCTACCGGAAAGTTAGGGTATAGCCATCAATTTAATCAACCTGTAGTTAAAGAAGCTTTATCCACTGACAGTTTTACAAATACCATAACTTTTTCTATTTTTTATGAAAGAATATGTTGATGAAAATGTGATGGGGCTGACTTTTTACCCCAAATAACTATTTTTTTCACTAAAAATAACAATTCTGTTATATACCAAGATGACATTTACACATCAAGTAAACTTTAATTATGCATAATCAGGAAGAACCCGAATGTCAATGATTCAGACCTTTTTCCAACAATTCAGATTGCTAATTGACAAAAGCTTAAAAAGGTCACATTAATAAGATTTTGGAATATTTTTTTTTTATGATTTCGAGTTTATTTACATGAATAAACACTTCTCCATGCCGGATTGTGATAATTACAGCTAAAATCTGTTTGTTTTGTTTGTAAAGCAACTTTTACTGCATTTTAAAATTTTCTTTTTACTTCAGTTTGACTGTAACTTTTCCTAAATCTTACTTTACAAACTTTCATCCATTCACCATAAATAACGAATTTATAGGCCACACAACAATCAATTATTACTTTCACTTTTCAAAATAAGGTAACTTGTTTTAGGACAGAAAAAACACCTGTTTTAAATATAGACAATTATCCTAAATAAAGTACATGGTAATTTCAATGATGTTTTCGTTCTGAAATGTTAAATGCTTGCTCTATCAAATTATACAGGTTATTGTTGGGATAGAGTTTAGAATTTCATTTCAGACAAAATTAATTGGTGAAAATACAGGGTGGTGCTTATTTTATGCACAGATGTATATATGCATTACCACTAACGCATATACATGTCCCCATGGACGCCAGCAGGCACTTTTTGGCAGATTAGACTACAAACACATAAGAAGACAAAAGCGTATTGCTGTATTCTGTCTAAAGGTTTTATTCTGTCAGTTACATGTTCATTGTGTATATCCCATTCACATTATCACACATCTGTAAATAGGTACTCAGCTATCTCATCCAAGTCAGCAATATTCCAGCTGCTAGCATTTGTTTACTGTTTGTAAATAATCGAGTCTGGACCAGATAAACAAGTGATCAGGAACATCGATCTACGCAATTGGGATATGATGACGTGTGTCAACCAGACGATCCTGTAGTAGATCCTGTAGTAAACAGCATCTTGATAAGAAAGTATTTCGTACAATTGTTTATAACACGAAATAATTTCGTATCAAGATACTTAAGTTTACTACATTTACCCGTGAAGATACCGAGTAAAATTGGTTTTCTGGAACCCGTGCATGTCGTAAGAGGAGTCGAATGAGATCCAGTGGGCAGGCTAGCTGACTTGGTTGACACACGTCATCGTATCCCGCTTTGAGCGATGCTGTTGATCAGAGGATTGTCTGGTCCAGACCCGATTATTTACAGTATGCCTCCACGTAGCTGGAACATTGCTGAATGCGGCGTTAAACCAAACAACAAGAACTTTATTGATTGAAGAATAGTATTAATTCTGTATTAACTGTCTTTTTTGTAGATCCACAGTGCTGAAGCAAACAGGACCTATTTCCCAGTTGATGCTGGTGGCTATAACTGATGCAGAAATGTCCTTATCCGCCACACAGCAGCTGAAGGTTCCTTGGACTCAGACCAAAGCACAGCTTCAGGCGGAACGGAGTCAAGGAAGTTCCTTTGCGGCATTAGGAAGGATTCATTTCTCACCTCTTAATAATGACTTCACCAGCGAAGATCCGGGTTAGAATTGGTATTCAGCAACCCTAACGGGATTGGGTGTGACTACTCAAATAGAAAAGTAATTATTGTCTTCATCAAAAGAATTGACACCAGATCAAGACAGCAACTCCCGGATCTCTCAGTTAATGTTCATTACAGATTGAATGGACTGTTAGATACAAAGAGTTATGCTTTCAAAAATACATACGTGCCACGCCCCCAACAACCATAGACGTCAACACTGTCTAGACTCACAATTATCATACGGTTTACCATTGTGAATGAGTTTCGATGGTTTATACTTGAGGACAATGCAGGACAGAAGACAAGACCAGACTGATGTACACATGCAGCGCGGGCGACCCGTTAACAAGACTCAGACCTGACTGGCAGACGTGTGTGATCCACGGGTGTGATCCATCACTATACTTAAAGCGACTATCCGTCTCACATTTACATCTCAAAGTGTACGTGGTAAGTGTACTTTTGGTCGAAAACGGCTGGAGCAACATATTCTGTGGATGGTACATGGTGAGTTCAGTTAAAAATGGAGTCCAATGCAAATCTTGATTGCCTTTATTTATATTAGGATTTGTTCTGGTCTCCCTTTGGATTTTGTAGAAATTTAATATATTCCCGGTACTGAATGTGTGTATTAGCTTCTCTTTGACAGGAATGGTTAATGTGTGGCTGGTTTTGGCATGTTGTCTTACATCGCCAGTAGGTGTCTCGTTCTTGTCTGCGTACCCGTGAAGATACGGGTTAGAATTGATCCTCAGCAACCCACGGGATCGGATGGTCAGGCTCGCTGATGTGGCTGACACACATCATCGTATCCCAATTGCCTTGATCGATGTTCATGATGTTGATTGTCTGGTCCACACTCGATTATTTACAGACTGCGGCGGCGTTACACAACAAACGAACTAACAGACAAGACCTGGCCACGGTAACATAACAGGTAATGGTTTAAAGCTTATGTGCGTCTTGATTTTTCCGGTTCTTGTTTTGGTTACAACCCGCTTTCCGGTTTTTTTCTTGGTCCTTATTCTGATTTGCGTTCACTGCATTAGTTAAGGCAGGGTGTTGTAGTCTAGAGGTAACAGTCAGATTGTACCCCAAAATTAAATATAGTTGTCAAAGCCTGATTTTGTTCTCTTCTGGGTTATGCTTTTTATATAAGTTTCATACCCATTCGGAGTTTCACTGTTCCCACCAAAGTTCGCCATATGCTTAAGCGTTTGCTTGGCGACCATATGGATCATGTGATCCAGCCCGGTGGCTTGATGCATTCTGTGTTTCTTTGATGTGTTTCTATGTCAGAAAGAAGATTTGTTTTGAGATCGTCAAACCTGGTTCTGCGATAATGAAATATATAACCTTATGGATAACAACTTCTTTTTGATTGCATCTTGTCATCCATAATATTGTATGCTTGATTACTGACTCACCATCTTCTAGAATGACGATGAAACAATTGTTCTGCAAGCAAATCTTTCATGGCTTTTTGCAGCACAGCGGCCGCAGTCGGATATCTATATTCCGTAATGAGTGATAATGTTAGTCTAGTTTATAGGGCACTCTTCTACATGTTCTTTACACATACATGCCCATTTTATCAGGTTATCTCCCCATCACAGTGTAGCAATCTTTGTTAACCCCTGGCCACATACGCGAATTGGACCTTAATGTGGTATCATTTGAAAATGCTTTAAACGCCTTGAGTCTCTGTGATACAATCACACTAAACTTATAAATGCATATCCAATGTTATACGTTGCATACTTGCCATGTTCTTTTACGCGTTATCAGTTGAGAGACCATCATGATATTTATTGTATGTATATCAGTTTAATGTGCCATGCAATATATGACACATAAATATTAAACTCTTCCTCGCCTGTTTCCAGACGTCTATATACAGTATCCTGAGGCACCAATGGGCAAGGGTCATATGATGTTGTTGCATGTACTACTAGAATGCCTATTGGTGGTGATCATTGCACAGTCACAGACTACCCTACCCCCTACAGTTGACAGTCACACTACCCTACCCCCTACACTTGACAGACAGACAACTCTATCCCATGCAGATGACAGACAGACTACCCCACCCACTACAGTTGTCAGACAGACAATCCTACCCACTACAGTTGACAGACAGACCTCCCTACCCACTACAATTGACAGACAGACTACCCTACCCACCACAGTTGACAGACAGACTATCCTACCCACCTCAGTTGACAGACAGACTACCCTACCCACCACAGTTGACAGACAGACTTCCATACCCACTACAGTTGACAGACAGACTACCCTACCCACTACAGTTGACAGACAGACTACCCTACCCACCACAGTTGACAGACAGACTACCCTACCCACTACAGTTGACAGACAGACTACCCCCACTACAGCTAACATCACCCACGAGGAACTGGTAGCAAAGGCCAAGCTGATTCTGGAAAATGAACTCAGCTTACAAAGGAGATTTCTGGAAATAGGTAAATTGTGTGTGATTCCAATGTTTAAAGGAGTATTGTTCTTTGTTTAGAATACATTCATTTTATCATCCGATGGTGTTACATGGTTCTATGAGGACAGTTGGGGAACTCGTCTTAGTGTAGTGTTGAATCCTATAGTTGTTGGTGTTTCTAGGTTAGATATATACTATTCACACTTTGCTAAGGATCAAATCATTGATTCAATAGAGAACTATGATGTGGGGTCCAATTTGGTTTAAATATCTAAGCTTATTGTAAGCATGGTGCCCAGGTTTCAGTATGTCACTGCATCTTGTGGATCCCATACCTGCTATTGACAGGTGTTGTGTACTTGTGAATGACTCGTTCCATGATCTGCAAAATGGTTGATTGGTACCATGAAAACCATTTTTGTGGTTACTCATGTATCAAGTGCATACGGTAAGATTGAAGTGGCTATTTGTCTAAAGAGGTGTTACCATATCATTATTTATCCAGTTTCCAAATTATAAGTCTATGTTTAAGATTTACCAATAGTGGTAATGGTGAAAGACCTGCATCCGTGGGAAAAATTGATTTCAATAACAATTTGAATTTTGTATATTCGGTACACTTGGTATCTGATGGTCAATTTAAGTGTTACCAAATCGAACTTAAATACATTTAGTCTTCTCCTCTCAAAAGGGCGATGTTAGACACAGTCAGAGTCCATCTGTGTTGCTTCGATTCGAATAATTCAAATTCTTTATCATCATCTGGGATTGTTTTAGATAAAATTGTAAACTTCAGTATGCCTGTCATGCCTGTTACGCCTAGCTTGTTTCATCGCGATGTACCTGAAATGCCCAACTCACTCACAAAATTACTTGTAGATTCGTTGGTCAATCAGACGGGAACTACGATCCACCAGCACAGCAAGTTCACCTTCACGACATTGGAGAGCATCCGAAAGGGCGAGAACCATCGCCTGAACGTCATCATAGCAAACCTGGGCCTCACTCAGTGAGTTTAATACATTTCAATGACAAATTTATTGATAACAACTTATTTCATTCTGCGATTGTGACTTTGTTTGACAGATCCTTGTACGGTTGTCTAGCAGGAACAACTTCTTTATTTTGGTAGTGCGTATGTGAAGTTTCGCTACAAGAATCCGTACCGAAACGTTGCACTCACAAAATGAAGGAAGTTGTTCCTGCTTGACAAAAGAAGTTGTTGCCAATGAATGTGTCATTAATGTACTTTTCAACTTCTAAAAGACGGATCCAAAAAATTATTTCATTTATTTATCTGCGAGGCCAGCACAAAATGATTTGTTTAAGAATATTTTATAATAATCGATTGAAATACTACCCCATGAAAATGTTTAAAATCAGACATGTCCATTTATTTCAGTGGTACACAACCTGTCGTTTGAAATATGGCATGATTCCTTTATTAACACACAGTACAATATGTGCATGTATTACATTGAATGAATAATCGATTACATCCTTAAATATTACAAAAAATAATTTATCCTTCTCAACAATGTTTGACTCAGAAACCATGTGTTTTGACATTTAAAGTTTATACCCAAACACCGGTAAAACAAAGGGAACAATCAATGTCATTTTTATATTATTTATGAATACTAGTGAGTGCATAAATATATATTTGTATAATTTACATTAAGAGCAAACATACCAGATGACCAAATCAGACCAACACTTGAGTCAGGATTTGGGTCCGAGGTCCTCTGCCACGACAACTGCACGTGTGATAGCAACTACCCCTATCGGACAGCAGACGGTCACTGCAACAACCTAGAACATCACTCGTGGGGTATGGCGTCCATACCGACGAGGCGTTGGCTTTATCCTGCATATGACGATGGTACGTGCTCTGATCGTAATGCCTTTCTCTTCGTGATAAGAACTTTGATGATTTATTGGTTTATTTAAGAAGGAACGTACTGAATGGTCAATACGGTTTACATATTTTTTATCCTTGGGCATCTCAAAGAAATGATCTTGAGTTCACATTATGTATCGTCCTGATTATGTTTGTCTCCAATATCCCATGTTCGCGTTGTAAACGTTTAAGAATGCATCATAATGGACTTCTCTCCATCATTAACCCAAAGCAATTTTCGATTACCTTGAACACTGTTCACGATGACTTTCAAAACTTACAATATAATCTGTCATAAAGCATATGATAGGTTCAATAAAGCAATTTTGAGGAGGTTAGTAAATAACTACACAGCCATATAATTTTCATGCAATATCCTTATTGGAGGAATACAGAATATGTACGCTACTGTAGGGGTTTGAAAATGACAAATGGCAAATACATCATGATGTATTGACATTGTATTGACTATTAGTGACCTTTGTATCGATTAGGTATTACTGTTATGGACTGACATAGTCAATCACTCTTAATGTCATTAGGTAATGTTATTACTCGATGGATATTTATACCCAGCGTTACCATTTCCATGTGAGTTTCTTTGTTTACTACATTTCTGAGGGGCGGTGGGGTAGCCTAATGGTTAAAGCGTTCGCTCGTTACGCCGAAGACACGGGTTCGATTCCCCACATGGGTACAATGTGTGAAGCCCATTTCTGGAGTCAGATATTACTGGAATGTTGCTGAAAGGGGCATAAAACTAGATTCACTAACACATTTCCCAACCCAAACACAGGTGTGTCCACACCGAGACAACTGGCATCATCAGGAGCCCCAAATCAAGTCCAGTGCTCGGACGGTCAGCACGACTGTCCACACCCCGTCAATTGAAGCTGACCTCCACGTCAACTACACCCACATGCTGATGCAGTGGGGTCAGTTCCTGGATCACGACATCACCAGCACACCCACTCAACAGCTCACACAGCCAGCAAGTAAGTCACAATCATTTTGATAATAACCAAACACATGGCTCTTTCTGTGCAGTGTCAACTGCATTTGCAGCATGTAAAGAACTTTAGAAACAGCATTCGAATCTCCAATAAAAAAAATGCATCTGTCTGATGCAGGTTGGGCAGATAGTAGATATATATTTTGCTTTTTTTCGTAGGATTCTGGTGAATGAACCTGATCATGACACTCATGCACGATGTTCCCAGTACATGTACTTTGTTGTTACTAATGGGACGTAGGATATTATAAACATTCCGCATCCGCTGAAAATGTTTCAGACCTCAGAAGCCCCATACAATCCAACTTACACTGCATCCAACTTTTCAACATATACGAGTAAACACTTTTGTAAGAACTGCAACACCCTTGTAAGAACAGCAAGTCAGACAATATCACATGCATCGCTGAATACAGACATTCTGGATTTTATTTTTTATCTCATGTTATAAAAGCTCTTCAAAGCATTCCTCTTAAACGGCTACTGCGGAGTAAAAAATGTACAACAAAACAGGTAATGCTGTTATTTTAGAACGTCTGTTTATAACTGAACCAACCCCAAATTGTCCGTTTGTTTCTAATGATGCAAATAGGACGACTTTGTAATGTGAATGTAAGCATTATCAGCCTCCGCTTTGATGTAGATTTCAATGAACACCTTTATGAAACCGTGGTTTTATTCAATCCTGACAGACCCCTACCTGACATCGGTGGCCTGTTGTAGCACTTCCTTCCCTAATGGTGGTATCTCACAAGCAGACTTGAATGCAAGGTTGGTGATGAAGTTGATGGAGTATATTTCCTTCTTAAAGTTCACCAAGAACACCTCAAAATGCGTATACAAATAATATTCTGAAAGGACTTTTGATTCATGCTCAGTTCCCGGGATAGATTCCGTATAAGTGTGATAGCTATTCTTGGCATCGGCCATTGCGAATTTGCATGTACATTATATTTCTTTCATGGTTCTTGGGGGAACTTGTTCCGTAATCTGATTTAAACATATTTTATTCATGGAAAAATCTAACATATGCCATGCTTGATAATGCGGTGGTAAAGCAATTCTTTGTTTATTGCCATTTGGATATGTGCAGTGGTTGTTTATAGGGGTTTGATTCCCGAAATCCTTCCCTTCGTGTTACCTTGCATTTGAAGTGTTGGCACCACATATTATAACTGTGTGAAGCCCTACTTCTGATATCGGTGTCCCCAACCAAGATGTTGCTGAAAGAATCTCTCTTTCTTCCACAGTCTTGCCTTCTTGATGTAACTAATGGTTTTGTTTCTCAAATGTTGTGTTCGACTAGATTCGGTGGATATCATGCAAGATATATTTTGTCATTTACAGGCCTCAGTGTTTCCCCATCCAAGTACACCAGCCAGACAGGAACTTCACTTTTGACTGTATGAATTTTGTACGGTCTGTCCAGGTTGAAAACGCCAATTGTACATCAGGTATGTTAAAGAACCATTGGGGGTGCCTTTTTTATTTGTTTGGATGTTCTTCAACGCCGCACTCAGCAATATCCCAGCTATATGGCGGCGGTCTGTAAATAATCGGGTCCTGTGACCAATAGCATGAGCATCGATCTAGGTAATTTGGACACGATGCATGTTTCGACAAAGCCTGCGAGCCTGATCACCCGATCCCGCTTGTCACCTCTTACGAGAAGCACAGGTTACTGAAGACCAATTCTATCCCGGATCATCACTGGTAATACGTCACAATCAACATATGCTGGTCGTAAGATGGCGTTAGATGGACTTAGTGGTTAGCCTCATTTAGTTTCCTTTTGTACTGGACATATTGTTTATCTGGAATAGTGGTGACAGTGACGTTAAATGACAAAACAACCATCATATACTTTGCTTGATTTGTTCGACAATAATGGGTAGAACCAAAGATACCTTCTAATTAGGATCAATAAGATAGTGGGTTGTCAAAAGGTATGTGAGTCTGTCCCACGGCTTGTATGAAACTGAAGTGCCACTAAAAGCGGGATTTTACGAGCGATGTCACGCTTATGCACTCATATGTGCGACATCTGAACGCCCCATGTTTTTTATGTATGTTATGAGCAATTATACATCCTCGTTATTTAAACAATTATTTTCTCAAGCTCCTGTGGAACAGCTGAACCAGATCACAGCCTACATCGATGCCTCACAGGTGTACGGGTCGTCACAAGAAGAACAAAACAAACTGCGGACTTTTGTTGAGGGTAACTAATGGAGCATTGTTAGTTTCATTGAAAAGTCAGAATACTCAGGCTAGCAAATCCATTCTAAAAGTTAATTACAATATGCTGTGTAAGTGATAAAAAATTATGTTGTTTATGACACACTGGCTTTGAAATTCTCTATAATAATACATAATAATTTATAATGCATTTGCACAGGATATTGTATCATGCGTGACTCGGGACATTGGCAGTGTTCACTTGCGTCCTTTACCCATGTTGTTATTCAAAAACCTCAACCTCAACCCGAAATAATATTTACATCTAGATCACATTCTTAAATCTGTAGGCTGTCTCCTAATAGCTGAAGTCGATGCCTAAATTTCTTTCCATTAAACTGACATGGCATGACGGTTAAATAGTGTTCCATGCGACATGATGTACTACAACCAGGATATTAATACAGCTAATCACATACGCAATGATATTTCTTCCAGGTTTATTGAACGTAAGCAGTGTCGTCAGTACTGTGCGCGAACTGCTTCCAGAAGACACCGCCAACCCTGACAGTTGCAGCCAACAAGTCCCGTCGGATTTTTGTTTTCTTGCAGGTAGGTTGTGTTCATGTAGGAAGTAGAGTTCACGTCTGGCAAAAAGCTAAGCACCGAATCCTATAAGTGTCTTTATAAAAGCGCTTACCTGTTTTTCAGTGACCAGTGTTGACATATAGATACCGTACAATTTATCTCTTAAGGTGACCACCGTGTAAATGAGAACCCCACTCTACAGAGCATGCACACCATCTTCATGAGGGAACACAACCGTATTGCAAGGAGACTGAAGCAACTGAACTGTCACTGGGGGGATGAAAGAATCTTCCAGGAAGCCAGAAAAATAGTTGGAGCTATTCTGCAGGTTTGGACTTTGAACATTTGACAGGGGTTCAGCTCTGTTCTAGTTAACGTTATATCACGAAATAATCGAATCTGGGCCACAAAACTGGTGTTTATGTAATGGTCAACGTTCTGAGTTGTCGGGGTGCTATGGCAGTCGATCAATCAGGTCAGCCAGCCTTTCCGTCGGATTGGTCCCTTCTTATAATAAGCAGTACAGGTTGGTGAGGACCTCTTTTAACCAGGGCTCCAACGACAGTAAGTAATTACGGTAGTTGATTCATTGTTTGTAACAGGAAATCACATACGACGAATACCTACCAATCATCCTTGGCCCAGCAACCATGAATGACTATGGACTGACTCTTGGCTGTGGCACGGCGTATGCTAATGTCTATAGCACAACAACAGACGCCAGCATCAGGAACGCCTTTGCAGCAGCAGTCTTCAGAATGGGACACTCCATGATCCGAAGCTTCATGAGCAGTTTCAACGAGGTGCATGCCAATGTTGGCCAAGACAGACTTAGTGATACTTTCGGAAACACCAACCTGATACTGAGTGCAACAAACAGACACGTTGGCCATTACTGCAGAGGTCTGGTCGAGGACTGCGTCCAGTCAGTGGACAGCAAACTGTCACAGGAGGTGACCGACCATCTCTTCCCTGATGATGATGGAAATAGTCTTGATCTGGCCGCTCTCAACATTCAGAGAGGAAGGGACCATGGTCTGCCTCCCTACACTCACTGGAGGCGTTTTTGTGGTGTTCCTGATGTGACCTCTATCGCAGATCTTGTATCGACGCACACTGCAGCGTCTGTTTCACAACTTGCGACTGTATATGCGTAATTATAGTTACTTTACTTGTTTAATCAAATATTTACCTTTTTTCTTTAATGTGTTGCAACAAAAGCTATGACACATGTGCTTTTCAGTAAAGGTGCTCGTCCTTGTACGGAAAATGTTTTTGGGATATTGATATTAAATATTTTAAGTGACAGTTATATACTTTTTGACACATATCATGTGCGTAATCTGTGTAAATGAACGTCCGTAATGCGTTCCAGAAATGATAACTATCAGATTCACTTCTACATGTTTCTATTTATGTCCGCATCAGAAACGTGCTCGTTTAAACCAAGCCCACCAACATTTAACTTTGTCGTTAACACGTGGTTAAAATTAGCTGTTTGTATGTTTGATTCAAACTTTTCTTTCTCCCCAGAGATGTGAACGACATTGACCTGTTCACTGGAGGACTGTCAGAGATGCCAGTAGCAGGTGGACTTGTTGGACCGACCTTTGCTTGTCTGCTGGGAAAACAGTTCGAGGCTCTCAAGAAAGGAGACCGATTTTGGCATGAGGAAGACAACGACTTCGTGAAATTTACCCCAGGTCGATATTTGTCCTGTACTTCAAATTAACAGTTGCATATCACAAACTTATATTTAACTCGTACAAATACGTGATCATTAGCTGTTTAAGTTTGGTCCATTATGCAAGCAAGCCGCTTCGAAAGTGTGTTTTTGTTCTAGGCGCTTGCCAGCACCGTTGTCATGCGCCTGGGTTTTTACAAAAGTGGGAAACGCCTATTCAACATGTAACTGGGGCTCTCTGCCGTTTATGCATGCCCAGCCTGTGACTGTGCCTTCGAAACCTAGATTCACCCAAAGTATGATCCTTATATCAGGACTGTTGTTGTACTCTGACCTGGGGAATTCAACAGAGTGGCAAAGGTGATTTCGAAAGCCTCCGTGGTGTACTGGTTTGAGC
This sequence comes from Haliotis rubra, assembly GCF_003918875.1. NCBI lineage: Eukaryota > Metazoa > Mollusca > Gastropoda > Lepetellida > Haliotidae > Haliotis > Haliotis rubra. The sequence goes on along the minus strand of NW_025766781.1, from coordinate 41,302 downwards.
GTCCGCCCGGAGAGCGGAAGGTCGCGGGTTCGATCCCTGACCGCATCATACCAAAAGACGTTAAAATATGGTACTTGTTGGTCCCTGCCTGGCGCTCGGCATTAATGGGTACAAGGACTTGACTTGACTGGTGGGCTCGGAGTCAGTATAATGTGTCTGAGTGGGGTATTCATGCTTCACTGCGGCATGGTATCTCAGTGGGCTAGCACTATAAACCCAGCTAAGTCTGGGCTAGTACAAGCAGCCGCACATACACATACACACGCATGCACGTCGTCACATGAGCGAAATATTCTCAAGCACGACGTACAACCCAATTTCACCTCACCTCAAGGTGATTTCAATCCAAATTAGACAATTAACGTCATTAATCCTCATCATTAAGCTGAAATATAGTGACATGTGTGAGGCATTAAACAACAAACAATACGCACTTCCATCATTAATTTAGTAGCTTTCTTATGTACTGAATTCTATCAGTCTGTCATTTGAAACAAGTTGTGTTCCTATCATTGCAGCTCAGCTGGAGCAGATCAGGAAATCGAGCCTGTCCCGTGTCGTGTGTGACAACACAAACACAAACAACATACAATCAAACGCATTTGTCAAGGATTCAGCGTATGTATTTTGTCTGGCTTTGATTATCAGATGGTTTACTGATTTCGTTTTCCGAAAGAAGGTCCTTTATGTAATAAAATATTTTTAAAAGGTCAAACTAATCAATAATTAATATTCAGGACTGGTAGGATGAGAAACGTTGTAGTTCTCTCTGTTCCGAGTTCAATGTGACATCAGACACTTCTGAGAATGATCGTTTAGTATCAAATTAAATCCACACGAAAGGCAATATGTTTTCACTTCAGAAGTTTCAATTTAATCTCGGTCCCCGGTTATCTGACTGGGCCAAGGAAAGATTGTTGAGCGTGTTCCTTTACTCACTGGCATGTAGAACACGCAATTACACAGATGTACGTAGTCTAGGTGTTTTCCAAAGTTTTGCCGAAAGAGTCTCTGTGCCCTGAATACTTGCACTGATATGGAAGACATACATATTGAAAGGAACCTTACCTCTGGAAGCGTGTTTCATGACCTGTTTCTTCTCAACTTCAGGGTCTCGTGTAGTTCTCTTGGTGAAATTGACCTGACTCCATGGAAGGAGGTCCAAGGCACATGGTCGGATTGGACTTCCTGGGGACCATGCAGTGGTGGTATCCAAAGACGCAGCCGCATATGTGGCCCTTGTAACTGTGGCTGTGAAGGCCCCAACGTAGACTTCAGGTTGTGCACGGCTGTTGTGGACGGGTATGGGTGGACTGAATGGGGGAACTGGGAATGCTGCAACAAGGGCAGAACAACTCGTTCTAGGGATTGTCGTTGTCCCGGGGTCGACTTGCAGTCAACCAGTTGCAAAATTACGATCGACGATGCCTTTCTCCAAGAGACAAGATCGAAAAATCCTTAAAACAAATGATCACGAAACATAGTATTTTCAAAGGTACCCATTAATATCCCAGCAGATGCCGAATAGTATTAAAATGTATATGTCTTCACTTTTATTATCGTAGGAACCATAACCACTTTTGTATTGCTTGTGTTATGAATCAAAAGGGTTCCCGAGAGGGCACACTGCTTTGTACAGCTTCGTCTGTTCAGACAAGAACCGTTTGATTTTGACATTGAAAACACTGTTGATCCCAACTTAAACAAGAGACTGTTATCGGGATTTTCCAAGAAACGAAATTAAGACATACTCCGCATATTCAAAGAATATTTATGAAATCAAATGTAACATACCATGTAACTCGTGACTGAATTTATTGACTTGAGGATAAAGCTCTACTGAAAACTACAGTATTATTTTGCTTTACTATGATATGCTATATATGGATGAGTTGGGTTTACGCCGCTTCTATCAGTATTCGAGCCTTAGAGGCGCCTGGGAGACTCTAAAAGGTGTCCTCACAATGTGCCTACATGTCATTCTGCCTACAGTTTTAAAACAGCATATTAAAGTCTGTAGGTTCTGCATATGTAGGCACTTTGACAAATAATAACTCCCTTCCTCACACAATAACGACAAATAGACCAGTCCAGGAACCAGTCTAAACCATATACAGTAGACTCTGTCTCTAGACTCTGTCTAATCAGATATGATTAAGAATAGACTAAATACACAGGTAATTTTTATTTACATTATTTTACTAAGTTGATTAAGAATAGACTAAAAAGTGAAAAGCCTTTATATATATAGTTAGATACTGTTTCTCAGATACACTGTGGCAGAGCGTCAGAGAGTAGAGTATATTACTTCTCAGGCCGGGGGTCAGAAGGTTCTCTTTGGAGACTTCAGATATCGTCTGAATAACCGTCGCCAAACTGCCACACACTGGAAATGCATCATTTCCAACTGTAAAGGTCGCCTTACCACAGTAGGTGATGCAAGAGGCTTCTATTCTATTTATGAATGGTACTTTCTACACCTGTCCAAGTTTGTGGAGTCCTCTATGCCATCCAGTGTATGTCTGGTAATACTATACTAATACTCATCTACAAAGCATTGAGGATGCTAGCAGAAGGAAAAGAGCCCAACTAGATCTTGGTACAGCTCCAGTGCGCAGAAAACGGGTGTATAGAGAAATTGACTATCGGCTGTAGAGACTTAAGAACCACTTGTTAGAAGGTCCGAAAACCAAACTACAGTTCCTTGATGCTGCAAGCCACCTCCTCAAGCTCAATCTTTAATGAACTATATTTTGGGTAGAGATGATGGATATGAAAAGTGTCTTTAAATAATGCTATGTTTGATGCTATTATTATCATCTTAATAAATGATGCACTCTGAATGTTGCTCTTTTTTTATGTTACTAAAATAGAAAAATAATTGGATCAGACCATGTAGACATGGGGATGATGAATGTTTTCACTTTCCATTGCCAATGTGCCTACACTCCCTATATATGTTTTAGGACTGTAGGCAGAATGTCATGTAGGCACAATGTGAGTGAACCCTCTAAAAATGGGCTTGGTACAGTTTGGTGAATGGAAACCGATCCTTCGGTTTGACGATACATGATTTCATCACGGTGATGCGTTTGTCTTTTAATTTGTTTCCTGTCGCACTCTAAAGTTCTTGAACATTCTCCCACATTGCGTTGTGTAACCATCCATATCTCTCAATGTGTAGTAACTGTGCATTGACTCAGCATTCGCATGATAATGAATATAATGAAGTCGTAATTTAAACTAAAACGCGTTATATATTTCCCACATTGCGTTGTATAACCATCCATCTCTCTCACTGTATAGTAACTCTGTGCATTGACGCAGCATTCACCTGATAAGGAATAAAATGAAGTAAATAAAACGCGTTATATATCGCTGCCGTCCTCAGAAATATTCCAGCTAAAACTATACAACATTGTGTGATTTTTACAATTTCATAAGTTTGTAGAAGAGAGGAAATTGCAGATACTTAAGGTCTGAGTCACAGGTGTCTTCACAAGGATACTTACAGACCAGGATGCCGTTGTACAAAGCGATCTTAGCGCTAAGGTGACTGTAACTCCCATACTTTAACATAGACTTAAGGTAGCCTTAGCGCTAAGGTTGTTTTGTACAACGGCACCCAGTTCAGGTATGTCTATGCACGTATGTCTCAAATATGTATCAGTCTGATAAAATACATCGACATGACACTAAACAATTCATGCAAGAATGCGGTTGAGGGTCCACTTCCTCTTTCTGTATACATATTTCGCTTTTCATTTCACTCCAAAATGTAAAACACTGATCGAAAATGCAAAATATTTGAATTTGTAGGCTAATTTCTATGTACAGAAATATTAAACTAAGCCTAAAATCAAATGATGCAGAATCGGATTATTTCCCCTGTCAATAAAGGGTCCGACAGGGCGATAATCTGCCATCATCACTATTTCCACTTTTCAATGATCAAGTATTTAGCCAAACACGGCTGTCAAAAGAATGTCTGTTGTATATAAGAATTTATTACTTCCGAGGGCGAAAATATCGGGGTTCATATTTTTCATACGATGCCCTAGGGCAAAATATCACTTTGTCATGGTGACGTGACGTCATGAACAATGCTATGACGTCACGTTTCTTCTGTGACGTTGAGTTCAAACTGCGGCGACGGCGGGTAGCCAGCCTTTGTTTGAAAGTAGATTTGGGTATATTTTCCTCAATGTGACGCCTTCAGTATTAAACAGAATATCATATTCGTGCCCATATCATGCTATGTTTACTACACTCGTACCTAAATATCGGTATATCCCTCGCTCTCGCTCGTGAAATACCAACATTTAGGCACTCGTGTCGTAAACATAGTATAACATATGCACTCATATAATATCCTCTTTTTATGGAATTACTCATTTCAAACGATTCAGTCCTCTTAGAGTGAGTGATTGAGTGAATTTAGTTTTACGCCGCTTTTAGCAATATTCCAGCAATATCACGGCGTGGAACACAAGAAATGGGCTTCACACCTTGTGCCCATGTGGGGAATCGAACCCGGGTCTTTGGCGTGACGAGCGAACGCCTTAACCACTAGGCTACCCCACCGTCCCAGTCCTCTTATAGGGGAATGTTAGGTGGAAATCTCTTCAGAAGTTCTCTAACCACGACTGTTGTGCATGTATATCTACTGGACCATTGGCATTTAACTGATCTCAAAGCATGCACACCCTGTCGATGCATGCACACTCGTGTACATACACGACAATTCCCCTTAGTCCACGTTTTGTATGCCTTACAGCTCCACGCGGGAAACTTTGGATCATAGACAACACAGATAAACAGCGTAGATGTGACTTTAATCATTGAAAATATGAAGTGACACTGACATAATGGAGTGACGGTTTCGATATTACCCTGCTTGGTATGTGAAATCGGACATTTGCCCATCGGTCTGGAAACTGTTTGTTTGTTGTTTAACTCTGCAGTCAGCGATATCCAAGCTGATAGCATTTGACGACTGTTTGTAAATAATTGAGTTTGGGGTGAGGTGAAATTGGGTTTAACGTCGTGCTTGAGAATAGTTCGCTCATATGACGACGTGCATGCGTGTGTATGTGTATGTGCGGCTGCTTGTAATAGCCCAGACTGAAGCTGGTTTTATAGTGCTAGCTCACTGAGATACCATGCCGCAGTGAAGCATGAATACCCCACTCAGACACATTATACTGACTCCGAGCTGACCAGTCCTTGTTGTACCCATTAATGCCGAGCGCTAGGCAGGGACCAACAAGTACCATATTTTAACGTCTTTTGGTATGACGCGGTCGGGGATCGAACCCGCGACCTTCCGCTCTCCGGGCAGACGCTCTAACCACTACACCACGGAGGCGGTCAATTGAGTTTGGACCAGAGTTCGTGCCAAATATCTATTTAAGCCCTGTGCTGCGACGACTACAACGACATCGACGGGTCCTGTGGTGCAATAACGTTCATTTATTGAATCTACAAAGCTTGCAACGTGTATAGTCAATGACTTTGTGCGCCTTCAGGGCAATTTAACGAAATCTAAAAGATTCACATGGTTCCGATCATTGACCACCAGAAGAAGTTGTTCCAGCAAGATAATGCTAGGCCTCACACAGCTCCAGAATGGCATGTTATCTCACTTTATCTCAAGTTAACAGATTAAATGAGTGAAAATACACCTAAAATGCGTTTCATTTTGGGGAGAGTATATGTGTATGACTATATACATCCAGACACATTTTTGAATTCGAAACCAGGGATTTGTACCCATTTCTAGTGGTAAGGCAAGTGGTACTCTGCAAATATATATATCTAAACAAATGATTTATGCAGGTGTATGAGCAATAAATATAAGTTTCTTTCTTTATTCAGGAGTATGTAGGCCATCGGCCCATAATACAGTTATTTTCATACAGCTACCAATATATCAAAGATGAGTCGAGATATTTCTCCTTTACAAAGAAACACAACGTTGATTTGTTGCTAAAAGCAACTTAGTTGATAGGAGGTTGTCAAGATATATAGTTCTCTGATGCTAATGAAAGTTTGCCACAAGGTTGTCAAAAGAAGACAACTGAACAGAACACGCACAAGAGTTGACCAGCCTGTGGTAAGTTTCTGACAGAAGTGATTATCAACTATTCATGTTCGTACTTGATCACATGAATAAATCTTTTACACGTTGTTCATATTGATGTTTGACGTATATGTTGCTCAGCGGGATACTGTGATTTAAAGTAACATGTACTATTAGTGATAAATATCGTATACACGAAATTCACCAGAGCATAGCCAGATGATATATCTTGTCACAACTTACGAATAGCTTAGATTGCCTTTGACAAATTCTAAGGCAGGACTTATTTCCAAGATGATAGTGGCTATAGCTGATGCACAAACGAGTCCTCATCCGTCACACTGCAGCTGAAGGTTGCTTTGACTCGGGCACAAGCTCAACTTCAGGCGGAACGGAGTCACGAAAGTGCCTTAGCAGAATTAGGTCGGACACATTTCCTTGGGTTAAATAGCATGTTTGCATCTTCCTAAAATATGTTGAGTCTTCGTGTATTTGCTTTTGAGCGTGGGAATATTGCAATTGCTAAATGTTAATATGAACTGGGTTTCGATAGCGTCTGTTGCTTATCAGTTCTGCTGAATCAAGTACATGCTTGGACCGAGACATTAACAAAAACGAACAGACGAAATATTTATATAAATACTATCTTTGCATATAATACAACAGAGACGTTTACTCACTCGTGTCAATAAAATATGCACAATCGGTAAATGCAATATCTTTTCAATGAAGCTTCTCATTTAGCACTGACTTTCATGTGAAATAGGATTCACACAATGTCCCCATGTGGGGGATGGAACCCGGATCTTTGGCGTGAGGAGCAAACGCTTCAACCGCTAGGCTACCCCGCCGGCGATTTTGAGAAGATAAGGATCTTTGCCGAAAAGAACTGAATTTTCACTTCGTACGAGGCATTAGTGAATATATGGCATGAAAAGCGATACACATTCACGACTGAAATAAGACAGTGGGCGCATCGTAATGCAACACGTAAACGCCCTACTAACTATCCCTTGTGAATAAATCCATACAAATTCAGTACAGAAATCTTGTGATTACACAAGGTATGAAATATATTTTAATAACAGACTTCCAAATTCACATAATAGACCAACATTCGGTAAATAACACCAGACACCAGTTGTCAAGTACATGTTTACATGTTCAACACAATAACATTGGGTCACGATAACTTAGGACTGTTTATAAACTTATCATACTTCGTGGTCTGAACATGCCTGAGCTATGACTGGTTTACACTGTTTGCTTGTTGTTTAACGCCGAATTCAGCAATATTCAAGCTATATGGCGGCAACCCACGCTTGTCGTAAGAGGCTAGATCCTGTGGTCAGACTCACTGAGACTCGTTATATATGAGTGAGTGAGTATGGTTTTACGTCGCTTTTAGCAAAATTCCAACAATATCACGGCGGGAGACACCAGAAATGGGCTTCACACAATGTACCCATGTGGGGAATGGAGCCCGGGTCTTCGGCGTGACGAGCGAACGCTTTAACCACTAGGCTACCCCACCGCCCCCGTTATATATGAATCTGTGGTAATGTAGACTTGAAACACATTATAGACTTGAAATGGCTACATTGGGTATATTTGTTTCAGGGTCTGTATGACAGACTAAGGTGTGCCCATAGTGAGCTTATGTTTCATGTGAACCTCTCTCTGTTGCCTTTATGTTTTTGCTGCATACGTATATGTGCAAAGAATGCACCTAAATGGCTGATTTGCCCCTGAAAGATATTTTCAAGTTAATTGGAGCTTGTCAAGATATACAGTCCCCTGCGCTAGTGAAAGGTTGCCACAAGGTTGTCAAAAGTAGACAAACTCAACAGAACACGCATACGAGTTGATCTGCCTGTGGTAAGTTTCTTTGAGATGTTTGTATTCATGTTTGTATTTCATTACATGAGTAATTAATTTACACGTTGTTCACATTGATGTTTAATACCTACAGTATCCATTCCTAGACTGTAGGAATAAAACCACAATCTTATTCAAGTGCATTCAGTGTGTATGTAGAATGCAAAATCTGTAAGGAACGAAACACTTGAGATTTGTGATTTCATTACTGAGGATGACGTTGAGACGTTGTGTCTAACAGACACCAGGCTGAAACCAACAGGAGATGAAGCCAAACTGCAGAGTTATTGCGCCCTGGATATATTTTGAAGCATGTTCCTCGGACATATTGTGCACAGGGAACGAGTGAGAGTACAACATATTACAAGCCGGACAAAGGATTACAAATCGTTTGAGATGTTGGAAGTAATAGTCACTCTCCCTGAGGAAATAGTTAGATTAGTGTATACTTACAGGCCTCCTCCATCTAAAACTATCAGTCTGTCTTTTCCTCAGTTTGTTGATGATAATATTTTATGGATAACGTTAATGCTGAAAAGGGACAAATCCAACAAGGGCCCACTCAGGTAACAAAGGCACTGTAAGTGCCCATGGTCCCTTGTATGGTGGCCTAACTTCAGTTGTTGGCGATCTATAATCCCATTTTTAAATTGTGTTGTCACTTAACAGTTTACTATTTTATATGTTCCCTAACTAGTTGTGATGTACTAGTTGTTGTACTGTCCTTTGACGACAGCATTTTAAAACCTTTACATATATTTCACACTTTTTTATTGCTGTACAAGGTTCTCTGGTCACGATATGGCTGAAATATTGCCGATATGACGATAAGTTTTAACTCATTCACTCAAAAGGAACGACAATGCATGATTCTGGGTGACTTTAATATTCACTTGGATGATAGCAAGACATGTATTCGTCTTCTTGACGTCCATCGGCTAGTGCAAATGACATCAAAACCCACCAGAATGACCATATACTGGATCTGGCGATTACAAGACAGAATGAAGACTTGATCAAGGACATTGCTGTAGTTGACAAGTTCTCCCACATACAGTCAGTTCTAAACTCCACATTGGTTGCTTATTCAAGCCAGAATAGAATTGAAAATACTAACACTCACATACAGATGCCTATATGGTAAAGCACCACCGTACCTCTGTGAGCTGGTTAAGCAATATCACCCAACCATAACACTAAGACCTGTAACTCAGTTTCTCAGTATTGTCCCTAAGTGGCGACTTAGAGGATTTGGCTACAGCCGATTTACCTCTCAAGCTGCATGTTACGACGTAAATTGTAATAAAAACGCAAATTGTAATACTTGCAGCAAATTGTAATAAAATTGACGTAAATTGTAATAAAAACGTAAATTGTAATAGAAATTGTCGTAAATTGTAATACGCAAATTGTAATAAAAATTGAAGTAAATTGTAATAATTTTCGTTGCGGTAAAATGTAATAAATATTTACGTAAATTGTAATAACAGTTTTAATCACTCGTAAATACGCGGGTGTTTGTTTTTCGTTGCATTTCATACATCAAATAAGCTTGTTAGGGCGATAACTCAAGAAAGAAATGATGGATTTTGTTCAAATTCGGTACCAAGGTATATTAGCGAGATTCACCGACACAAGTGAAATGGAGTGACCTTGAGATAATTTTCAAGGTCACAGCAAAAATCTGAGGGTTTTGCCAATATAAAGATTGTTAGCGCGAATGAATTGACAAATCTTAGCTAAATGATATATAATCGATATCAACTGTCCTCTGTATCATGTCTTTTCGCCAATATCTTTTGAGGTTTAGATATGCATACATATAAAGTGGGGTAGGGGTGGGTTTCTAACGGGTATATCTAACACACTTGCATGCATGTAGAGTCGGAGAGGTGGGTGGGTGTTCTAACGGGTATAACTACGAGGGGCGTTCAAATAGTAGTCAGCCTCACCTAGAATATGATACAAATGCAGCTGTTTTTATGTTTTATTTTTCTACATATTATCTGTCAGCCTCAAGCAAATTGGTTTTGCTTTGTTGCAGCCTCACGATCCCCATTTTGTGAGACTTTGTATCTTGGCTTGGTACTCCCAAAAAACGTAAAATCTGCAAATAACTGCATCACAAACTTCAGGAAACAAAATATGCTATGTTTGAGATTGGTAGAAGTCGGCTAGAATAAAACTTAGATATTAAACTGCACAAAAAAGCAATTTCAAAACTACAATCGCTTGTTCAAATGACTCCCCATTCTGTTTACTGAAAGAACTCGAGAAAGAAATGATGGATTTTGTTCAAATTTGGTACCAAGGTTTATTGACCGGATATTGGAGATTTACCGACACCACTTGAATTTAGTGACCTTGAGGTAATTTTAAAGGTCACAGCGAAGGTGTAACAGTTTTACACATGCCAAGCTTGGTAGCCGCGAACTCAGGAAAGTATTAATTATAAATTTTGATCCAATTTTATATCAAGGTGTATTGGCGGGATTCCCCCAACACCAATTGATTAGGAAACTTGTGCTCATTGTAAGTTCACAGTGAAAAGTGTTTTGCACATGTCTAACTTTTAGTGCGAAAATACAAGACAGAATTAATATGTTTTGCTTAAAGGTAGTACCAAGATGCGTTGGGAGTATCGTCTAACGCCAGTCGAATTCAGTGACCTTCGGATTATTTTCAAGGTCACAGCGAGTATTCTTGCGATATCTCCAAACCTAATGGATGGAATTTGTTCGCATTTTGTATCAAGGCATCAGATGAAAGTTTCGGTAACGTTTACATAATTTTCAGGGTCAGACAGAGGATAATTGCGTCATTCAGATATCGACATGTGGCGGGGGTAATAGCTATGTTTGTGACAAACGCTTTGTCATTACTAATTTTCAAAGTTTTTTTAGCATATGTTGGAAGGATAATGACAAATAACAGTAATGTTCACTTCCAGTCTGGAGTTCCATACCAGCAGAAAACACACCAGGAGGAATACACAAATCAGAATCCAGTGCCGCGAAATCAAGGTAAAACTGATGTATTCCCCTCACAAAGCCACAGATACTACAACACTGAAAATCGTTTTTTATTCAACACTTGGAATGTGAAGAAAAGAAGGAAAATGAAAAACCAAAGACAGTAGACATAAAGATATTTAACTTGTCCAGGTGCCCTTTAACAGAAGATGAAATTACAATATTAAATAAGGGACTCAAATTTACACCTACCCCAAAATCAAGTAACTGCAATGAGGTGAAAGAAAACTTAACTGAATTCTGCAGAAAACTCCGACATGAGGAATACTTTTTCGAGTGTGAAAATTGGGAGGAATCCCTAGTTAGAAATAAAAGTTTTTGGTGCGCCAAAAAGGGACAAAACAAACATTTGGATAATTTTGTGGATCAAATAAACAGTTATCCAATAATTCCTAACACAAGCAAGAAACACTCTTATATAACCAGCAAACAGAGAAATTCTTTAAACTCTTTGGCCAATGATCCGAACATCATAATAAAAGCTGACAAAGGCGGAGCAACAGTGATAATGGATTCAACGAATTACAAACACATGGCAATGGACTTACTCCTGGACAAAGGTACTTATGTCCCGTGCAGTGAAAAAGAGTCAGACAGTGTACTTCGGAAATTAAAGAATCTAACCAGTCAGTACTCAGAAGAGCTCACATCAAAGGAATTAAATTATATAACACATTTTGACTGCAAATCGAGCAATTTCTATGGCTTACCCAAAATTCATAAAAGTAAGGAGATCATAAGACATTGTGAAAGTGCTAAAAGCAGCTATGTTGAGATGAAACACACGGGAGATTTGAAACTCCGACCTATAATTGCAGGCCCAGCGTGTGCTACACACAGACTCAGTAATTTCATTGATATTTTATTGAAACCAATCTCATCAAATGTTAAAAGTTATACTCGTGACACCATGCATTTCCTTTCCTCCTTACCACAAAACGTTAATGAAACAAGCAAACTTGTAACTTTTGATGTAAACAAATTGTATTCAAATATCCCACATAGCCTAGGAATTAAAGCGTTGGATTATTGGTTAAACCGTTGTGAAGAACACATACCTGAGCGAATTTCAAAATCATTCATTTTGGAAAGCGTTGAATTCATCTTAAAAAACAATATTTTCTTTTTTGACGATAAGTACTATAAACAGATTAAAGGAACAGCCATGGGCACCAAAATGGCGCCGACTTATGCGACACTTGTCCTAGGATATCTGGAGGAAAAGTTCAAGCATAAAAGCAGTCAAATTCTTGGAGAGGATGTTGCCCATTATTTCATGGAAAATTGGAAAAGATTTCTAGACGACTGCTTCATAATTTGGCCATTTTCTGAGGAGAAATTAAATACATTTTAAGAACTATTAAATAGCATGGACGAAAATCTTGTTTTCACTATGGAGGCAGATGAAACTAAAACAGCTTTCTTAGACACAATTTTCATCAAATCGGGGCGGAAATTGGACGAAGATATCTTCTACAAACCTACAGATACGAAACAATATTTAAACTTCAAATCTTGTCATCCGAGCCACACCAAAAAAAGTCTTCCATATAACCCGGAACGAAGAATATGTACAATAGTTTCAAACCAGGACACCCGCAATCAAAGTCTGAATGAACTTAGGATGTTTTTACTATTACGGGAATATCCAAAATCCTGTTGAAGACGGAGTACATAAAGCTTTACAGCTTAATAGAGAAGATCTTTTGACAGGAACGATGAAACACCAATGAGGAAAAAGTAATTGCTTTTGTATCTACTTATAATCTGTTGAACCCAAATGTGTTCCAGAACATAAAAACAAATATGTGCATCTTAAAACAAGATGAAAAACTGAAATCAATGCTGAAATCTAGAAAAATAATAAATAGCAAAAGACAAAATCAGATTCTTAAAAAGATACTAACAAAAGCCAAATTTATTTTAAAGAAACAGAATCCAATCCTACTGTGTCTAGATGCAACAGAGGTAACTGTGGAACGTGTCGACATATTGTTGAAGGACACTCTGTAACTTTCACGAGACACGGAGAATTCTATGTAAAACAGAATTTTGACTGCTCTTGCAAAAACATAATATATGTCATAACATGCACAGGCTGTAATGAACAGTATATTGGTCAATCAGAAAAGTTAAGAGCCCGGGTTCGTGTCCACAAACAACAAATAAAGTGTCCTGAAACCCGATGTATCCCACTGAGTGAACATCTAGATGTCTGTGCGAAAGGAAACGATGTTAAATTTACAATATTTCCTTTTTATCAAGTTCAAAATTCGGACAAAGTAAAACGAATTTTAAAATAACACTACTTCATAGACAAGTTCAAACCAATGTTAAACCATTGCAAGCTGTGACCTTGTCGCTCTAGAATGTTGTCCCTATTGGGACGTCACAATATATATGTAATGACGTCATACTGTAACCGCTACAATCTCCCTGAAGAGTAAAGAACGAAACATGTTGGAGAAAAAGGCATTCTGTTTTCATTTATCTATGTGATATACAGTATATATATATTTATAGCTAAAATCCATGGAATTATCATGAAACGGCCCTCCCATTATCAGAAATTTGCGGGCCGCTGCAAATGATATTGGACTGCTCAACCTTAACGACGGGCCACTATCAGTTCTGTTGTCAAGTGACGTCATATTAGGTGCGTCGGTTCATTCGACATTGGCTTTGGACTGGCAGATATTCTGGGTCAAACAAGTCAAAGCAACCCGAATTCCCGCTTTAAATAGCGGTGATATTGGCTTTCTTGCTGGTGCTAACCTTAACAATTGCACTATTAACGTTGTTGTTGGACCAAAACCGAACACTGACATGGTTTGGCATGTTGCAGGCTATGGTCTTGTCAAAGGCCAAGGTCGAATATCGTCACTTTCTGTTGTGACGTCACTTGAATTGTTCGATGACGTAATTGCATTCGCGCAGTCAACCGAGTCAGAAGTTGGTTTTGAGTAAACTTACAGTCAAATTCCTTCATTGTTTCCTTTTTCTTTTCAACACAAATTCCATGTATTTTAGCAATAATAACGGTAATGCTATTTTTGAGGGCAGATAATGGCAGACCTCGGGCTTATGCAAATGTAAACATTTGTTTGCATCTCTAACCAGGTGTAATCTTGAATACGAGTGGACGTTGCTTAGCATAGCATTGACTACATGCATAAATCGGGGCGGAAATTGGACGAAGATATCTTCTACAAACCTACAGATACGAAGCAATATTTAAACTTCAAATCTTGTCATCCGAGCCACACCAAAAAAAGTCTTCCATATAACCCGGAACGAAGAATATGTACAATAGTTTCAAACCAGGACACCCGCAATCAAAGTCTGAATGAACTTAGGATGTTTTTACTATTACGGGAATATCCAAAATCCTGTTGAAGACGGAGTACATAAAGCTTTACAGCTTAATAGAGAAGATCTTTTGACAGGAACGATGAAACACCAATGAGGAAAAAGTAATTGCTTTTGTATCTACTTATAATCTGTTGAACCCAAATGTGTTCCAGAACATAAAAACAAATATGTGCATCTTAAAACAAGATGAAAAACTGAAATCAATGCTGAAATCTAGAAAAATAATAAATAGCAAAAGACAAAATCAGATTCTTAAAAAGATACTAACAAAAGCCAAATTTATTTTAAAGAAACAGAATCCAATCCTACTGTGTCTAGATGCAACAGAGGTAACTGTGGAACGTGTCGACATATTGTTGAAGGACACTCTGTAACTTTCACGAGACACGGAGAATTCTATGTAAAACAGAATTTTGACTGCTCTTGCAAAAACATAATATATGTCATAACATGCACAGGCTGTAATGAACAGTATATTGGTCAATCAGAAAAGTTAAGAGCCCGGGTTCGTGTCCACAAACAACAAATAAAGTGTCCTGAAACCCGATGTATCCCACTGAGTGAACATCTAGATGTCTGTGCGAAAGGAAACGATGTTAAATTTACAATATTTCCTTTTTATCAAGTTCAAAAATTCGGACAAAGTAAAACGAATTTTAAAAATAACACTACTTCATAGACAAGTTCAAACCAATGTTAAACCATTGCAAGCTGTGACCTTGTCGCTCTAGAATGTTGTCCCTATTGGGACGTCACAATATATATGTAATGACGTCATGCTGTAACCGCTACAATCTCCCTGAAGAGTAAAGAACGAAACATGTTGGAGAAAAAGGCATTCTGTTTTCATTTATCTATGTGATATACAGTATATATATATTTATAGCTAAAATCCATGGAATTATCATGAAACGGCCCTCCAAATATCAGAAATTTGCGGGCCGCTGCAAATATACTGGACCGCTCAACCTTAACAACGGGCCACCACTATCAGTTCTGTTGTCAAGTGACGTCATATTAGGTGCGTCGCTTCATTCGACATTGGCTTTGGACTGGCAGATATTCTGGGTGAAACTAGTCAAAGCAACCCGAATTCCCGCTTTAAATGGCGGTGATATTGGCTTTCTTGCAGGTGCTAACCTTAACAATTGCACTATTAACGTTGTTGTTGGACCAAAACCGAACACTGACATGGTTTGGCATGTTGCAGGCTATGGTCTTGTCAAAGGCCAAGGTCGAATATCGTCACTTTCTGTTGTGACGTCACTTGAATTGTTCGATGACGTAATTGCATTCGCGCAGTCAACCGAGTCAGAAGTTGGTTTTGAGTAAACTTACAGTCAAATTCCTTCATTGTTTCCTTTTTCTTTTCAACACAAATTCCATGTATTTTAGCAATAATAACGGTAATGCTATTTTTGAGGGCAGATAATGGCAGACCTCGGGCTTATGCAAATGATAATACCCTCAAAATAGCATTACCGTTATAATATATAACTATAACTATAACTATATATATATTATATATATATATATATATATATATATATATATATATATATATATCTGCGGATATATATATACATATATGTCTGCGGATCAAAGTCGACCATATCAGATTAATGTCTATTAATATATCGCTCATCTCCTACGTATATACGAGATATTAAGTACTACGTAGGGGATAATTTGTCCTACGTAGGAGAAATTATGCCTTACGTAGGAGATATTAAGTCCTACGTAGGAGATAGTGAGACCAAACATTTTTATCACCGTGGCCCTACTACGCTTCCGTAGTACTAAACCCTAACTTGAAACTCTACATATTACTGTAAGAGACAGTTATCATGAACATAGAACCGTCCATAGAGAACTGTTCTCTGTCAAGTTTGTACAGGAGGTGGTGCGTGTGTAAACGTATGAAGTAATATCCGTTACATGTTCAACACGAATGGCGTTATGAATTAGCTTCACAATATCATCTGCGACTGAATATCTTCGATATTCACAGCGCGATCAAAGGTAACAAGAGTTTTTTAAAACTCCAAGCATTGTTGAGAGAGTGACTCAACATGGATTTATGCATAAACACCATACAGGGCATTGATTAGATTCATGTTCCCAAAGGAAAGACCAGCACGAACAAACACAGGCGTTCACTACACGCTCTCGCTTTCTTTTTATCCACTATTATGTAACATTTAGCATGTGTTAAGTTGTAGAAACGCTACACTTCAAAGAATAAATAAGCACAAGAACTTCCATTTGTTTTCCGTTGTCAGATCAAATAATGCCAATGTCATCGCTGGGCGTGGGACGTGGAGTGACTGAAAAGCAAATCAGCTCGGAATACTTTCTGTGTTTCAAAGGCAGCTATTTAACATTAATGGCTGGTGTAAATCACATAATGCCAGTGTCATCGCTGGGCGTGGGACGTGACGTGACTGAAAAGCAAATCAGCTTGGAATAGAAGTTGTGTTTCAAAAACAGGTATTTAACATGAAAGGCTAGTGTAAATTTTGCAGTAATGACTTTTTAATAACGATCGAAATGGGTTGACCAATATGAATAATCTCTCCATATATGCCTATGAGTATGAAGTCAAGTACATGTAACGCCTTGCAAATGGTATTATTGATAAATATAACTTGACAAACGTTCAGCCATTATTTGGGCTGTGGGGTAGCCTAGTGGTTAAAGCGTTCACTCGTCACGCCGAAGACGCGGGTTCGATTCCCCAAATGGTTACTATGTGTGAAGCCCATTTTAGGTGTCCCCCGCCGTGATATTGCCGGAATATTGCTAAAAGCGGGTAAAACTAAACTCACCCACTCACTTCATTATAACCCACACTGTCCATGTATTTCATGCAGCCGTGACTATTTTGCCGTCGCCTATGTCGGTGTATGAACCATACAGAGACACATACAAATTGCATGTTACAATAATGTCAGTAAAAGCTGATATCATCTAAATGCGTTTTCATGCAAGATTAAAGAGTTACAATGCCTTTAAGGAGATATGCAAATAAACGATAAGAAGGAATCTCGTAGCATGCTGTTACTCTGTAATCAACGAGTGAGCGAGTGAGTGTGGTTTGCGCCGCTTTTTGTAATATTCCAGCAATATCTCGGGGTGGCCTCACACATTATGCAAATATGGGAAATTGAACCCGGATCCACGAGCGAACGCTTAAACCACTAGCCAAGCAAACCGACCCTCCATGATCAACGAGGACACGTGACCAGAACATAATTTGTTAAACATCAAGCACATTCCTATGGTTGTTTTCATATATGGACACAGCAGATAAATTCATATATGCTTTCATTCGGAAAGTGAAGTATGTGTATATATAACATTTTATTTTCTAGCATTGCCATTGAAAAACATAGTTTTATTACTTCCTTTTTAAAACTGTTTCTGAAGAGAGAATACAATGCAACCATTCTGAATAACACATATAAGATTCAGATTTAAGATTCACAAATCGTAATCGAGACGGGAAGCTATATGAGGACCTCAGGAGAACGCATAACTTGTCAGTTGACACGATTTATCATCAATGAAGATCTTACCGGACCCGAGCAGCGCAAGCTCGAAGGGCCCGCCAACTGGTCTTGTATAAGAAAGTTGAGGCGTCATGGGTGACCAGCGGGGCCATGCATCCTCATTAAGATGGGGGACGGGCCGAGAAAGGTGGCCAACAGCACTTCGATGAAGTGTGCGAGTCTACTAAACTCAAGGTGGTGATTAATCTGAGTCAAAACAAATGAATACTATTACAGTCATGAGATAACTTGTTTGAAATACCCATAATGCCCTTGCACGATCTCCTGAACAGTTACTGTCGACAGTCATCATAACTCCATACTTTACATCAGTATAACTGTGCATAAAATTGTGTTGTTTACAGTAACATTGCGCTTTTGCAGAGATTCACATGTGATGTAAATGAACAATTTATATGATTTAGATAAATATGATAATATGCGATCATGAAGTTGTCAATGCCTCCCTTCACGTCTTCAGTCAGTGACACGCACCGCCAGATGTTAACGGTGAACGCGCTGCGAATGTTGAGAATCACGTGCACGTGAGTGTGTGGGATGCATGAGCAGTGTATCCGTGCTCTACATGCTATGTAACGGTTCTGTCTACTACAAACAGACAACACGTACTTATAATAGATCGTCCATACAAGTAAACTGTGAGCTTCCTCCAATGATAACGAGTCCCAGTGTACCAACTTGATTTTTATGCATACTATGATTTTGCTTGCTTGGTTCCTCATTTCATTAAAATGCACATACGAATACACATTTGTTTGCATCTCTAACCAGGTGTAATCTTGAATACGAGTGGACGTTGCTTAGCATAGCATTGACTACATGCATAAAACGTTGTGTAGTATATGTGCAGCATATACAGTATTGCAGTATACATATTACAGTAAGGGATGGACAGAAGGGCAAATAATATCGGTCTGTGACTGTGATACAGACTGGGACAAGGTATGGAAAACCAACAATTTGGACAACAGACCATTGTTTGGGTCTTTTAATTGTAAATATGATTCAAATAGCTTAACCTAGATTTCGATATCCTTCGAATGTACATTTGGTTGAAACTGGAAAATATACATTAATCCCGAGACAAGAACGAATGTTTACATATAATTCAAAAGTATGACAGCACGAGTATCCATTTTGTCTTTTGTCTTCTACCCGTCCCTACTAGACGAACAACTGGTCTCTGAAATAAACATATTTTACAGAAAAAAAGTTCATAGTAAAAAAGAGAAATATAATAAAAAGGAGCCCTGAGACATTCTCCTGAAGCTGTGGAAATCTAGACTTGCCACATACTGCGATCTTTCACAATAATCTCTCTGGCTATCAGATTGAGGGTACTTTTGAAACATAACTGGTATTTCAATTATTGTATTTATACAGTAACATTCTTCAAACGTTCTCCACATACGTTCGTCAGATACATCGCGCACTACCCCTTTCTCTTTTGATCTCTCAAACGACTGTTACAAGTTCGGAGAATCCTGGTCAAAGTTGAAACGTCTTAAGACTATACCCTACTATTCTGTAACATGCACATTGTACCTAAAATGGGTAGAGCTTCCGTTCGGGGGAATATCAGAAGGACAGCGATACACTTGTCTCCAATGTTGTAGAAGACACTCCACTTACTTAGGAAAACAATAACCCAATGAGATATTGCATTCATGTCGGATTCAATTTTTTCGGCCCCTATCAGATGTGAACTTGAACATGCGAGGTCTGCGTCTATGTCAGACTAAAGGTCTACGAGTTGTTTAGCAGCACTGGGGCGTAAAAGTCATATAGGCCTGCTCCAAACAACGGAATATATATCTTTTGAGAAGGACTTCTCCGACGGGTAAAGGTACAGCAATGCAACATTACGAAAAATCTTTGTTTTCACTATTTTTCATTTCATGTCTCACAGAATATATAATTTGATGGGCGAGAGTTTTTAATATCGTTCTAACTTAGTCAAAATGAGCTGAAATTTGTGTCATGATGCTTATAAACATACACTCATTCATTTACAACCTCCAAAACATGAATTCTGAGCAAACTTAAACATTCTCGCCCATGGGCCGGCCCATGGGCGAGCGAGTTTAAATCTAAAGTTTTCGCAATTTCCTTTTTTCATTTTGTCATCCTTGGCATATATTCATAACAACTGCATGTTTCATTTGGTCAAACCACTTGTCAGAAAGTACCCACAGTGCGGAGAGTTTCTGGACTTTTGTGAGTCCAGAATATAATTGTGACGTGTTAATGACATTTGTTATACTGTTAACACAGCGATGGCTAACAGGTGGCAAAGTCTTGCCGCCATCAGTAACAAACAGATACAAAATATTCATTTAATGTTTGAGCTTTATCCAAATCTGTAAAAACTGAAGGTATCCCAGAATCATCAGTGACAAGAAGGGGAGTGGGCACCGATGAAGTACTAACCACCTGATTGAGTAGACTGAGGTGATAAATAGTTATCAAAATTAGATTAAAAGTTTCCCTTGGCTATTCTTTTCAGATTATTTACTTTATTCCTTTGCTTTTTGTATTTAAATAGCTCAGAAGTATTCAGAGATCGAAATGCTTTTTTCCTTAGACATTCTCTTTTCTTTTAAGTATGTTACGAGGGGCGTTGAAAAAGTAGTCAAACTAACTATATTCTCGATGTCCAATGTTTGAAAAGAAGCTTCCATTTTATTTTGAAGGAATCATTAGCAAAGTCATATCCAAAATTTCATGTGGGTAATGTGGTTAACGAGATATTAGTCATCACAACATTGGGGTATTATGTTTCTTGCAAATTTGCAGAAAATGGAAAACGATCTCCCATTTGGTATCTAGTAATAGTAATAGTCCGCTTATATGGCGTTCACATCCAGGCACATTGCCTGCTCACGGCGCTACGTACCTTACTATCCCCGATCATAGGACACTATCGTAGTTTCCGATACTTTTTCAACTCCCTGGGGACTGTACAGCCATGCTGCCTGTTAGGCGCAATGAACTAAACACTCACATTGCCAGCACATACTCACGGGTACCCATTTTACAGCTCGGTGAACTGAGACAGTGTAGATCTAAGTATCTTGTCCAAGGATACTACGCAAATGTGCCCATCTCGGGAACCGAACCTCGGTGCCTCCTCGAAACCGGGCCTTCAGCGTGATAGGCAGACGTCTTACCACTGCACTATTGCGCTATCCCTTGGATAATGGTATACCCTCAGATAGTATCATATAAAATATGTTCAGCATATATTGGATGACTTCCCGTCATCATCAACATTCAAAGATTTGGATTGCTTGATTTACATTTAGACGGGGACTGGGTTTTTTAGGACACCCTCATTTTAAATTTTCAAAAACATTGTGTCCAGATATACAACATATTGAGAGCTGACACTTGTGTGACCATTCAGTATTTAGTTTGAACCCTTGACACCATGTATGAATAAGTGAAAACTTTAGGATAAGTCAACTGAAAGGGGGTGGGTAGTGTCTCCAAAACAAGCCCTTTCAGTAAACATGAAGGGGAGTCACTTGAACAAGCGATTATAGTTTAAAATTGCTTTTTTGTGCAGTTTGATATCTAAGTTTGACTTTTACCAACATACAACATGTTTTTTTGCATATTTTGTTTCAATTGGTGTAGGGGGATTCCCGCCAATACACCTTGATATAAAATTGGATCAAAATCTATTAATTCTTTCCTAAGTTCGCGGCTACCAAGCTTGGCATGTGCAAAACTGTTACACCTTTGCTGTAACCTTTAAAATGACCCCAAGTTCACTAAATTCAAGAGGTGTCGGTAAATCTCGGCAGTAAACCTTGGTACCAAATTTGAACAAAATCCATCATTTCTTTCTCGAGTTCTTTCAGTAAACCGAAGGGGGAGTCATTTGAACAAGCGATTGTAGTTTCAAATTGCCTTTTTGTGCAGTTTAATATCTAAGTTTGATTCTTGCCGACCTCTACCAATCTCAAACATAGAAAAATGTTTCTTGCATATTTTGTTTCCTGAAGTTTAATTTGTGATGCATTTCATTGCTAGTTAGCTAGGCTTTTCCATTTGTCCGAACCACAACATACGGAGAAAGATCATTTAGCAGACCGGGTGCTGTACTCTGGAATTGATTACCTGAAAATGTCAGAAAATCGGAAAATATCAACAGTTTCCGATCTTGTCGCAAAACCATCCTCTTCAAACGAGCATTCGACTAAGTGCACATGAGCAGGACTCTGGATCTGTAGCGCTATACAAATGTCTAATTTGATTTGATATACCCGTAAGAAACTCTGCCCCACCCCACCCCACTTTACATTTATACATATCAAAACCTCAAAAGATATTTGCGAAAAGACATGATACAGAGGACAGTAAGAGATTTTATAGCGATTATATATCAGGACGAATATCATTTTCGTCATTTGTCTAAGATCTGTCAGTTCTTTCTTGGGTTATCGCGCTAACAATCTTCATATTGACAAAACCCTCAGATTTTTGCTGTGACCTTGAAAATTATCTCAAGGTCACTCCATTTCACTTGTGTCGGTGAATCTCGCCAATATACCATGGTACCAAATTTGAACAAAATCCATCATTTCTTTCTTGAGTTATCGCCCTTACAAGCTTATTTGATGTATGAAATGCAACGAAAAACAAACACCCGCGTATTTACGAGTGATTAAAACTGTTATTACAATTTACGTAAATATTTATTACATTTTACCGCAACGAAAATTATTACAATTTACGTCAATTTTTATTACAATTTGCGTATTACAATTTACGTCAATTTTTATTACAATTTACGTTTTTATTACAATTTACGTCAAGTTTATTACAAATTGCTGCAAGTATTACAAATTGTGTTTTTATTACAATTTACGTCGTAACACTGCATCCTCCGGAATTCTCTTTCAGAAGAGTTGCAAAGAGCGCCAAGTCTTGATGTTTTCAAGCCAGACCTAAAATCCCCGCTCTTCAAGAAATACTACGACTAGTGAAGTAGTCAAATCTGTAGCGCTATGAGCATAACTTCTGGCGTGGTGTTTAGCATTACAAATGGACTCATCATTATTATTATCATTATCATGTTTGACGGATATATTGCTTAGCGGGATATTGGGATTTAAAGTGACAGGTACTATTACTGATAAATGTCGCATACAACACATTCACGAAGCCCGATTGCTATATCTTGTCATAAGTGACAAATAGCTTAGATTGTTTGTGATTCTACTTGTGCACTCATTTATGACACATAGATACTTGTGCATAACATTCTCATTTACTTATATGCACATAACGATGTGTGATGGATGTGGTACTCTCTGATATTAATTGTTTATAAAACAAAAATTTAATGATTTCGTATGTAAATGTTTACTGTATTTTACCCTTGAAGGGACAACGTATTCCAATTGCGTAGATCGATGCGCAAAGTTGTTATATACAGTCCCCGCAGCTATGTAAGTCTTAGGCGGATCCAGAAGAAGGGGGTCCTGTAGGTTTACTAAGTGCCCATTGAAACTCTCTCGGGGAGAATATAGTGTGCACCCCCACTTTACCAAGCACCCCACCCCCTCCCTTTCTAAAAAGCTGTATCCGCTCCTGGTAACTGTAATATTAATCAATGCGGCGTTAAGCAACATAAAAACATATTTTACTACATTTGAAGAATAGTATTACCTGGTATTTGCTGTAAGTATAAAGTGTCTCCTGTGTAATCTTTTGTAGATCCACAATGCTGAAGCAGGCAGGACTTAATTGTCTCTGTTGATGGTGGTGGCTATGGCTGATGAAACCGAGTCCTCACACCCTCACATTGCAGCTGAACGTTTCTTTGACTCAGGTCGAAGCTCAGCTTCAGGCGGAACGGAGTCGAGAAAGTGTCTTTTCGGAATCAGGTAGGATACAATTCTCCGGGTGAAATAGTATGTTCGCATGTTCCTAAATTTACGTCTGTTTCTGTCCGGTGCCGTCATAGGCTCAGTGAATATCAGTTCTCTGAGATGTTTGTATTTCGTGTATTTGCTTTTGACCACGGTCTTGTGTTATTATAAGTGATATTTGCCCTATTATTCCGCTTAAGATTTGAGTTATGAATAATAGAAGCGACAAAAACCTTTCCACATTCATAAGAAATCTCTGTCAAAAACAGAGTCGATTGTGTATACAATTGTGACTATATCATGAGCAGATATTTGTTTCAACAGTATTACAGCAGCTATATGGTTTTGTTTGTAAATCTGATCTGAACCAGACAATCCAGTGATTGTCACCATGCGATATGATGACCAAGCATGTGTTCATGTGAAATAGTGATGATACCAGGTGTTGGCAAAAAGGTGAGCGTGTCCTGCTCCACCGGTGGCACCCGTCATAAATATATGCTAAGTCTAGTCATTTGTAGGGAATTGTATCGGACATCATCTTTGTCACTGATGCATCAAATTTGGAAATTTTTCTCCACATTACTACCATAAAACTTCTTGAAAGCTTTACTGAGGCCTTGAATGTTGTAACCTTGATGAAACAACTTCTAAGCAAGAGGAGAGCGGATGGTCGCGGGTTCGATCCCCGACCGCGTCATACCAAAAGACGTTAAAATATGGTACTTGTTGGTCCCTGCCTAGCGCTCGGCATTAATGGGTACAACAAGGACTGGTCGGCTCGGAGTCAGTACAATGTGTCTGAGTGGGGTATTCATGCTCCACTGCGGCATGGTATCTCAGTGGGCTAGCGCTATAAACCAGCTTCAGTCTGGGCTAGTACAAGCAGCCGCACATACACATACACACGCATGCATGTCGTCATATGAGCGAAATATTCTCAAGTACGACGTTAAACCCAATTTCACCACACATCTGAGCAAGAGTAGCAGGACGCTCATTGAAGTCCTGATAACAAGAGCACGCCCGATTGTACCTCAAAGGTTGTGAAATGGAAATACCACAGGCTGTTGTTTGAATATTGATCAACATGAAAAGGAGGTTGACTATTGGAACGTTGAAATCAGCCAATTTGTCATACAGTTTTGTGGAAATTCTTTTGTTACTCTGAATCTTTATGCATTGATCTAAATAAGAAACACTTGTCTCCTTAATTTCAGATTCAGGAGGTAAATCAGTGGAAGGCAATTAGCTACTTGATGGTTATTGAACGATATTAAATTATCGATGTACCGGAAGCATAAGTTAAACGTCTTGGCCAAATTACCTTGTTTTGATTTTGCCGACCCAAGCAGAAATTCTGATTCATTTGTATAAGCAAACAGATCTGTAAGGAGGGGAGCACAATTGGTGCCGGTGGGAATGCCTGCTTCTTGGCGAAATGTTTATCCCCAAATTTCACTCAAATGTTATCCAGCATTTCACATATTGTTTTCTCCGTAAACTTCAAGTGACATTTGCTTTCATTTTTGACATTTTTTTTTTGAACCTCTGAAGATAGATATGTAGGTATAACTTCTTATACCACGTGTGTTTACAAAAGCTCCATGAATCAAGGAATGAAGTTTTTCCTTAAGTTTGTTATGTGTGATAGTGGTATACAATGTTGAAAAGTCAAATGTTTTGACAGAACGGAAGTCAGTCCGTTTCTGAGATTCTAAAAATGTAAGCAAATCCTTGAGTATCCACATAATATTAATTCTAAACTTTTCTGTAAATATCGAGAAGTCCTTCCTTGATAATATCAAGGATTATGATTAATCTCTGAGACAGGGATTTGGTGGTACATTTGCTGGAAACAGCAATAAATCTCTCTTTGTTCGGATTTTATGTAGTTTTGTATTCCAGTACAAAAGAGGAATGGACATGTCTTCAAGTTTTAGAGTCAAGCCAAACATTGATAGCACCGTTGAATGGTTTATGCAGATTTCTTCCTCAGTTAACATACTGGCTTTACATGTGGCATTTTTTGATATGACACGTATTTTTCTATTATTATTATGTTTTACAGATTAATGATAGTATGCAGCAGAGAAGGTTTGGGTGATCCTGGCACAGTCAGGTTCATTATCAGCTCAGGGCCCTCGCCCCCTCTACACGCAGCCCAGACAGCGAATGGGACTTCTCCCAGGAAACACTGCCTAGTCGAACCCACCAAGAACTTTCCGGAGAATATGAAGGCTCCCCAACACTGCAGCCTTCTGCATTACCCAGAGTGTTAGAAGGGCTGTGCTCCCGGTGGAGAACCCGGGCACTCTCCTGATCTGCGCCAAGAGATCAGGAAGTACCACACCAAGGGCACCGAGAACAATGGGGAGCCTGACGACAGTGTACTTGGGATGCAAGCGAGACATTTCAAAGGCGAGGTCCGCATATTTATTATGCTTTTCCTGAATCTAGCCCATCACGTAGCTGTCAAAAGGGACAGAAAATTCAATGATATAAATAAATTCATTGGCTTTATCAAAAAGGACAAGATCAGGTTTGTTTGCAGGAATTCGTTTGAGGCTCTGAATGGGCCTATTTAATATTATTATTATGTTTTACAGATTAAAGATAGTATGCAGCAGAGAGGGTTCGGGTGATCCTGGCACAGTCTGGCTGGTATGGCTCATCATCAGTTCAGGGCCCTCGCCCCCTCTACACGCAGCCCAGACAGTGAATGGGACTTCACCCAGGAAACGCTGCCTAGTCGAACCCACCAATAACTTTCCGGAGAATATGAAGGCTCCCCAACACTGCAGTCTTCTGCATTACCCAGAGTGTTAGAAGGGCTGTACTCCCGGTGGAAAATCCGGGCACTCTCCTGATCTGCGCCAAGAGATCAGGAGGTACCAAACCAAGGGCACCGAGAACAATGGGGAGCCTGACGACAGTGTACTTGGGATTATTATTATTATTATTATTATAGGATATTTATAGCGTTTTGATTAAACAATGTATGTAATGATGTTTACATGTAATGGTTATGTTATTTGAGGCCTTGTCAGTTGGAATAACTACAAACTTTTCATGCAGGGCAGCAAGATTTTGGATGGCAGCTGGCTCGGACAGAATGGGTATATTCCAATTCTGTTTCCTCATTTTCAGTTTGTGTATTCTACCAATGACAACATCACGTACCGACTTAACCCACTCTGAAGGACATTCAGGAATGACAATTCAGGAAGACAAGGAATAAATAAATAATAATATCATAACAAAAGCAGGTCGAACCGTGAGAGACTCCATTGAGATCACATGCCCAGTAACGAAATCATGAATGTTTTGTACAGATCCCTTCAACACTCATTGCATTATATAGTTACGAGGATGTGTCTTTTGTAATTATAGTGTCACATTGGTTAACTTTTAGTTGTTATGAGTCACAAAAGTGTAAACCGCTGAGTGTGGATTTGAACTCACACCTTAAACGTAGGCTATGTATTTTACCTGTTGAGAGTGGGCTGAACCTTGTTGCGTGGCTTTGGCTAGAATTCTCTGGAACTGTATAATAGGTATATAAGGGATTTTTTGCTGAGATGTATGGGGGCACTGCTTTGGATTTACTGCCATGTGTCTGCTAACATCGACGGTTGAAGACCCCCTCAAGAGGCCTCTTCTACACTAAACACTCAACAACTGTCCACAATCTTCTGTATACGTTTGTAACTTTTACCAGCGTTACTTTGGTTTGTAGTTGTAACATCCTTGCCTTGATAATGCACTGTTTACTAAAGTGTAATACGGCCACAGTTGCAGTGAGTGGAGATATTTGTGCTGTCAAAATGAATAACCCGTTCACTGGTAATTATGTCTTATACATTTCAGACAGTTATTAATGGAATGCGACATATGCTAGTACAAATGTTATACCTGGGAAGGTTTATGGATCAAATGGACTTTTGTACAATAGGTTACAAATACTTGCCATACAGTTTTACAATACAGAACATTAATGCAAAAGAACATCCGTCTTGACTATCCTCAGAAATAAATTACCTTTGGTATGAAAGGAAATATAGCTGTGATTGTATGAATGGGTCACTAAAAATCAATGAAAAATAGGGTGAATATGTCATGCCTTACCTATAGCACCCATCTTATAGTTTCTTTTAGCCTGACGTAGCACAACTCAGGTGCCTCCTGGATGCTGAGATCGACTTCATTATAATATAAGCCTCTTTGGATTTTTTGGGCAACATGTGGCACATTGCAAGCGTCAGTAAAACTTTCAAGTTGATTTGTTTCGTAGTTTCACAATTGTCGATACAAACGTATAAAACTGTTTACATGTTTTGAATATCACGTTCCTCTACTCTCCCAAAATAGAAACGCATAGGTGATATTGATATATAACATTTCGAATACTTTTCAAAATTATTCTTTGATTGTTAAATTTCGCCATTATAATGCTGGTTTGTGTACATGGAACGAATACACAGGCCCAAAACGCATCTTTGGAAACTTGAATGCACGTTTACTTTCAAAAGTGTCAACTTGCATGAAAATGTCATGGAGAAAAGGAATCGTGAGCAGGGACATTTTACCGCCGTTTTTTCTTTTAGGAGGTCACTGGCATCTTGTATGCAGCGTTATTCCGCGATGTCGCAACTCACTGCTGAAATAGAATTGAAACATTGCCATTGGACTTCTGAATTCTGAGGAGTCTCTCACTCTGTCATTTGCAAGTAACCGCAATGTTCACCAGAGTACCATCGTTTATGGGACCGATACCAAGAAACCAGTTCTACGCAAGATCAGCCTCAAGGATAGGTACTTCATTTGCAGAATCGATCTGTCACAGCAAACAGCCTTGCTTGAGGCGCAAACCATTCCGTAATCTTTTACGAGAAGCTGGTCTTCGAGACAGAATACCTTATTTTGGTCGCAATATAGCTGAAATATTGCATTAAAACATCGAACTAACATACCACTACTATGTGTCGGTCAGTCAGTAAGACAACCCAGTTCACTAAATTTGTTTTACGCAGGATCCACAAAGCGTTCGTAGCGCAACGACATTCGTAAACTATAGAGTTACGCTCGTACGACAGGTCGTAACGTTACGAACGCTTTGTTGATCGGGGACACTGGTCACACTGACACATAAAACTAAAGGACTAAAACGTGTGGACGTTTCCAATCTCACTAAAAAATCGCACTCACAAACAGAGAGTAAGGCGTGTTGAGAGTTACGACAGTGTTGTTTGAATTGTTTGCGTTGCCACAACAAACCATTGTAACTGATCGAAGTAATAAATCATCAGATTGAGTAGTCAAGCAGTCTTGTGTATTCGCTATTATGAATCGTTTGAATGGTATTAGCATCGGCAAGGTTGTAAACATGATATGTTTCCAAAGAGTGAACATTTCCAAGTACTTCAGTGCGGTCTCTTTGATCAACTTAAAGTAATGCCAGTGTCATCTGAGGGCGTGCGACCCAACTTGACTGAAAACAGATATCCTTAGAAAACCTTCTGAGTAGCTTTTAATGATTGCAAAACAGTTAATAAATTACAGTTGTGTTTCTATTTCACTTCAAGTCGCTCGTCCTAAGTCAGCGTGCCCTAAAGTTTATTGTATGCCAAGAAGTCGACTTAAAAAGTACGAATGCACATCGAAATACCCGAATACATCGAGCATACAGAAAGACCTGGGATCCAAATAAACATTACTCCACGATCATGTTTGTTCTGGTTCAAAGAGATCCCAGATGTAAGTCATGGTAGCGTCGCCATAATATACAGTAAAGTTGCCTTTGAAATCTCATCGTTTGAATGCGCAACAGCCAATTCATTACAATGCCTTCATAACAACTGGTCAAAAGCTTCTGTGGCAAGATACATATGATACTGTAACAACAGATCGCACTATTTGAATGCACTTACAGTGCGTTTGAGTCAGAAACGGACCGATGAATTGCAAATTTTATCATTGTACAAAATTGCCACATAAATATAAATAGTACATATGTTTATCATTTACTCATACCCAACAGCTTTCTTATATTTGAAAATGTTCGGACTCCACCAAAAAGTTGTTTAGAAACTATCATCATTGAAAACGCAAAAGTTGGTTATCTGTCGCGGCGGGTGAAACCGCAGAAACGGAACAGCCACTATCTCGTCGTGCACCGGATACACATGCCTGATGAAAAAATGAAGTTGAATGCTGACGTGAAACAGTTGATGATTAAAGTGTACGATTTTTCCGTGCTGAAGCCGAAAGGGGCAAACCATTTTATGCCATTAATAAATTCCGTAAGCGGGCAGCAAAGCTTTAGGAGTATCAGCAAAGGGTGCTGACAAATGTTCTGGAACACAGACATTGTGAGGGTGATGCGAAGCAGGTAGGGGTCGTCAAAAATCACACAAATTAAAACATTTGGACAACTTTCAAAAGAACCTTGTAAGTCAGTCTATCAACAAGCTCTATTCTGAAAACAAATACATGTCGCTGAAAATTTTAAAAAGCATTTGAAGCAAGAACACAACCTCAGAGTATCAAAGTACACACTCTGGCGACTCTTACACTCTTTCGGGTATCGTTATAAGAAAATTTCGGGGAGAATAGGTCAGTACTCTGTGAACGCCCTGATATCGTTCGCTTGAGAAATAATTTTCTCAGGGTTATAAAGAAGAAGCGCGAGGAAGGGTTCGAGCCAGTGTACTTGGACGAGACCTGGGTCAATGCCTCGCACACTGCCAGCAGTCAGTGGGTACCCAATGGGGGTGATAAGGGGTCACGTAGAAAGCTGCCTCTAGGGAAAGGAGAGAGACTAATCATTCTCCATGCTGGTTGCTCCAGCAAAGGCTTTATCAAGGCTGCGACTTGGTATTCAGGGCAAAGTCCACAGATACCAGAGACTACCATTCCGAGATGAATATAGCGGTTTTCCTCGATTGGGTTAAAACAAGTTGGTACCAGCTCTACCAGAGAAGTCTTTTATCGTAATGGACAATGCCCCATACCACAGCGTACAGGGCCCCGACAGTAAAGCCCCGACATCGAACAGTCGAAAAGGTGATATGATATCATGGCTCGACAAATTTCAGATCGCACGGCCTTCAAAGGCAACGAAGCCTCAGCTATAAGTATTTGGGAACTGTTATAGACAATAAGCTCAACTGGAACAAGAATACGGACAAGAATTAAACAGTTAACCGAGACTTACCTGTAAGTTGAAGGTTGACTAAATTCCACCAACCTATGACGTAGGGATTACGTGAGATGTGCGCATGCGTAAACCATCAGTTTTTAACGGAAAATTGATACTAAGTGCATATGGGTGGGTGTGGCGGGCACGTAATCCCTACGTCATAGGTTGGTGGAATTCTAGTCAACCTTCAACTTACAGGTAAGTCTCGGTTAACTGTTTAATTCCACCAACCTATGTCGTCATAGGGATTCCGTGAGATTTTTAGAGTAGTATCATATTTTCACAGCTAATCCAAGAACAAAATATGCACAACACAACAAGTTTTGCACTCAAATAATTGTATTGAGGCTCACAATTATAGGTCAAGTGACAACAACTTCCTAAGTGATACTCTATTCCACATAGCAATGAAGGAGTAACTTAGTGGAAATTTCTCAAAACAGAACTAGGGTAATGCAAACAAACATCTTCTAAACTAGTTAGCTCAATGATAAACATCATAAAACAAGTACAGCATATTGGTCAATAGATGGCAACACTTCAATAACTTAAGTTTTGCTCTTATGAGATTCAAGAACTTGTGTACTAAATTGCTCATCACTGCAGATGGGTTTGTTATAGAACTTCCTGAAAACACAGTCTTTTTTCCACCCAGCAGTGTTTAGTACAGTCTGAATAGGCACACTGTTTTTAAGTGCTGAACTGGTGCTTGCTGATCTCACACTGTGAGCAGTGAATATGTCCATGTTAACACCAGCATTTCTTAACACAGTTTTCGTCCATCTAGCTATAGTGTCCTTGCTGACTCTCTGGTGAGGTTTTTGAAAAGAAATGAGCAAAGCAGTTTCACCATGTCTGATGCCCTTTGTCAGCTCCAGATACAATCTCATAGTACTAACCACACACAGAGTTGGGTCACTGAACCCAACCAGAGTTAGTTCTTGTTGGTGATAACCGGGTCGAGATTGTTTGAGAAGATCACCAAATCGAATCTTCACACTGTTATCAGTTAACTGCACATTTCGTAAATCCACAAAGTGTAAGGATTGTACTCTGTCCTGACAACAATAGTAGTAACATGACTAATCTAAGGGTCTCCTGCTTCAAATTAGGTGACACTTCTATTTTCTGAAGATAGCTTAACACAATATTGACATCCCATGTAACACAGTTCTTTGGTAGCGATGGTCTCAAATTAAATACACCTTTCATGAATCTAACTACTCTGTCATGCTGTCCGAAGGGCATATTGTTGAGTTTGATCACTGATGATAAGGCTGATCTTGCGGTGTTCAATGCTGAGTAACTGAGGCCTTGTTTGTACAGATCAGCCAGAAAAGCTAATCCATTGCTTAAAGATGGTGACATGGGATCCACAGACCTCTCAGTGCAAAATGACATCCACTTGCACAGATAAGTTCCATATTGTTTTTGTGTTGAATCGCGCCATGAGCACAGCATGATGTCCGCAGCTGATCCCGATATTCCTTCGTCTTCCAAGGCTTTCCGGATAATCTGAATGCTATTAGGCGCAGCTTTTTGTGGAGTGGATGCAGAACTTCCGGTTGGTTTACTAGTGTCAGTAGGGACCTTGATTTTGGCAACAATCTCGGACAGTCTGTTGACAGCTCTAGAAGCTTGCTGAACCAGAACTGGGTCCTCCAAAGTGGGGCCACCACAAGACTGTCTGCTTGTTCCCATTGAATCTTCTGAAGAGCACGGCCCAGTAAGCTGAAAGGGCAAAAGATATAGTCATATGAGTCCTTCCACATCAAAGAAAAGGCATCTACTGCCTCGGAGTGGGGATCAGGGTGCCAAGATACATATCTATCAAGTTGGTTATTCAGCCGGGAAGCAAATAAGTCTCGGTTAGGTTTGCCATATATTGTACACAGTGAGTTGAAAACTAATGTATCTAATTTCCATTCCGTAGCAACTGAAAGTTTTCTTGAGCACAAATCCGCCTCAACATTACTTGCACTTGGCAAGTGGGCAGCTGATAGCCAAATATCCCGATCCTTGCACCAAAGCCACATGAGTCTTGCAATGAAGTTACAACCCCATTTCATCCCCATGTTGTTTACATATGTCACAGCTTTGTATTATCCAGCATCAACCTTTATGTGGACATTCCTGTGCACTACACAATGACTGAAGGACTAGCCAAGCAGCGTGTATTTCTAATACGTTAATGTGTTTTCCACTTTCCTGCCTTGACCATAGTCCACCTGTCCTAACACCGTCTGACACTCCTCCCCAACCTGTCTTCGAGGCATCGGATTCTACCGGTTACACTAGGCAGTGGCATGTTGATGGGTTTGGGGTATTTCCCTACATAGTTTGACCACCAAAGTATATCTTCAACACATGTCTCACTGAGTTCAATATGGGAATCAAAGTTCCCACTTGCCTGTTTGAGGGCCCTGTTGTAGAATATCTGTAACCTTTTACAGTACAAAGGGGCATATAGCATTCCATGTGCACTAGCACCAAATTGTCCCACTAGAGATGCCAGGTCTCTGATTGTGAGGTGTTTGGAATTGAGGATATCATGACATCCATTCACTATCTTGTCACATTTTTGCTGTGTAATACTGACTGTCATCCTTTGACTGTCTATAATGAATCCCAAGTATGTGATCTCCTGTGTTGGCACAAGAAAGGACTTGTCAGGATGAACAGTAAATCCTAATTTGTCTAACAATCTCACTGATGACTTCACACATTTTCATCACAATGTTTATAGTCCTCTCCCACAAGAAAGGAATCGTCAATATAGGCAGAGTTTGAGAATCCTTCCTGTCTAAGGGTGGAGAAAACTGCTTTGAGGATCTTTGTGAATATCCTTGGAGCGGATGTAAGTCCATTGGGCAAATACGTAAACTGCCACAATTGTCCCTCCCAAAGGAACTTTAAGTACTTCCTATCTAAAGTATGCACAGGGATGGTAAAATATGCATCTTTTAAATCTACTGATGCCATGTAACAGTTCTGATGCACTAAGTAAAGAGCAGATTGAAAAGTATCCATCTTAAAATGGTGCTTATCAACATGTTCATTCAAATGTCTCAAATTCAAAATAATTCTGAGAGAGCCATCTTTCTTCCTTCTACTGAAAATGTTTGATATATATTCATTCTCTTCATGTGAACATTTTTCAATAATTCCTTTCCCCAACATAATTTGGAGCTCGTTTCTCATATCCCTGAGTTCATTTTCTTTGAATTTGATGGGTTTGGGGATGTGGTACTGCTTTGGCAAAGAAAATTCAGTGATTTCAATTTGAGTGCCTGAGACACACGTTAGGATCCATGGATCCGAGGTAATATCTTGCCAAACTGACAAATGTACCCCAGTCTTCCCTGCTGTGAAGTTATCTGGTGTATTAGCCAAACAATCAATACAGCCTGTGTGCTTTCTCACCTGGGTAGTTACCTCCTGTACGTGTCCTTCTGGCGCCTGGCTAAAAAAGACTGTTGTTGGGCTGTCTTCCCCCGATAGCTTTGTCCCCGTCCACGGGAGGCTTGACTGACAGTGTGACCACCACCAAAGTTCCGGCGGCCACCGCGGGAAAGCTGACCCTCATTTGAGTAGGGGGAATATCGGGTGGCTGTAAAGTTTTTAGTGCCCCCATACAGATTTGTTTTCTGCTTGCTATGGCCAGCAGATAATTTTGACGTTATCTGCTTAGCCTCACTAATGTCCCTGATCTTTTTGTTCAGTTCATCCCCGAAGAGACACTCACTAGTTACAACTGCATTTGGGGCACACAGTTTCTTGAAGTTAAGGGAAGGCTGAGGTCCGGTTTAAAATTTTGCCTTCTTGAAGAATTCATATTTGATAGTGCTGCAATGAGCATCCGCAATGAATCTTTTGCCTTGTTGAGAACTGTTTTGGCATCTAGCTCTCTCTTCGCCACCATGTCCTCCATCACATTGTCCATCAACTGCACTATTGGTATGGTAGCTTTGGCAATCATACCCTGTAGTTGCTGTGCCTTGATGTCTGAAGTACGAGATGTTTTCCTCGCCTCACACCATA
Organism: Haliotis rubra; assembly: GCF_003918875.1. Classification (NCBI taxonomy): domain Eukaryota; kingdom Metazoa; phylum Mollusca; class Gastropoda; order Lepetellida; family Haliotidae; genus Haliotis; species Haliotis rubra. Next base: position 6,242 of record NW_025766781.1, on the reverse strand, counting down.
TCTCCTCATTTACACGAGGTGCAAGGAGGTTTAAACAGTTTTCCGGCCGTTTATACTTAGCGAAAAGCTCTTTCAACTTTTCCTGATTTACCGGTTTTTGTAGCCCATCCCTCACCGATGTAGCAAGACCTTGGTTGACAGGCGGCGATGTATCGTCATCATCACCGATAAACGACCGCATTTCTGCAAACAGATCGTCAATGACATCTGATGCATTTTGGTCATCAACAACTGCTGTGTTGTCATTCACGCACTCAGACACCCACTTGTCGAGACTGTCTAACTCATCACACTCGCTGTTGTCATTATCAGTGACCTCGCCATCTTCAACATGGCTGTCGGTTTGTTTACTTCCGCTCGGCACTATCCGTGTCTGTCCGGAATTAAGCGAAGTCTCGATCTTCTCAAACTGTGTTTTTAATCCACTCAAAAAGACTGAAATACCCTTCATAGTCTCTGTTTGTGCAGCCTGAGTCTCTACAAATGTTGACATAACATCTTTGATCGGCTGCGAGTCATCTGGTTCACTGACTGACTGCAGAGCCTGTGTCTTACTGCAAGGTCTCGCTTGACCTACTTTCCCGACTGCACCACTGGCACTGATACCGATACCATTTCTTATTAGCACCTTCTACATCCATTTCATATTGTCCGTTGTGCTGAAATCTTTCAGCAACGTCAAAAACATTTTGACGAGGTTTACAGTCGACTGCTTCACAGTCACTGATTTCACTCTCAGATGCCATACATGATTCTCTCGCAGTGGGGTCGCCATTTTGAACTCTGGTCTTCAACCCTGACCCTGGCCGCAGCCGTTTGGTCAAATAGTGTAGAAATTCAGCTGGGATTCACCCACTGAGTGCTTTCAAGTCGTTCACGACACCCGCAGGTTATCGCAGAAGCACAGATATTGCAGGTGTGTCAAGTATTCACTTGGACAGCCTCAAATTAATTAGTTGTTCAATGAAGTTTCGTTAATCACCGATGTCTAGCAGAACGCAAACTGATGGTTTACGCATGCGCACATCTCACGGAATCCCTCTGACGACATAGGTTGGTGGAATTCAGGGTTAATCAACAACGTAAAAGAAAAGTCAATGATAATTTTGATATAATATCTATTTGTTTTGCACTGTGATATGAATGTTGTAGAAAATGAATACCATGTTTTCATTATCTGTAATCGATATTTTCTGCTCTGTAATGAATACTTTTGTCCATCAAAAAGTATTGTAAAACTAGATTAACATTGCGACAAATATTAAACACACCTAATGTAAATATATTACGTTTAACATCTATATATTTGCTAAAAATATTTAGCTTAAGAGCTTCTTAATATAATTTTGGTCATGTGACAACGACTGTATACCTTACAATACAATTGTACCATGGGCCAAGTGGCCTAAAATACGGAATAAATTTGATTGATAGGTAGGTAGTGTGTAAAAGTGAAATTATAATTTCATTAGTAAATATAGTAGATGTGATATTCCCACCCTGTTTCCCCACTCTGAATTGCTAGGATTGTTGTGCATTTCTCAGGAATTGTTGCTTGGCTAAGATTCGGTTTCATTCCAGGAACTTTATTGAATTTATGTCAGTCTTAACGGATTTTAAATGACATTACAGTTATGAATTGATCCAACTGATTCAACCAAGTCATAGTTGATAATGCTATATTCTTTGCTTGCAGTTGAATGCTGTGGGTGTGGACCAGAGCGGAGCTGGCCAGGAAGAGGGAGTGTGCTCCACTGGATGACTTTGTGGTCTTCACTGACCCTATCTAGGGTTTTTGTTTGATCTTTGAATTCGCGTTACCTTGGACCTTGAATGTCCCTCTTTGTAGATCATCTTTATGATCTGATTAAATGTTTTTCCTTTGCTCTGTGTTCTTTCTAATTTCTTTGGCCCTTATGAAGAAGGGTTTATGGGTAATTTGCTCTCGCGAGATCTCGCATAGCTAAACTTCGCTACCTTAAATATGGCCTCCTTCCGGATATCATGATAAAGATATCACTATCACAGATACTATGTTTACTTATGAAATTATAATTTCACTTTACATACTACGTACGTGCTTGTGAAATTTCCAAATAAGACATAGAGCGGGTGTCGCGTATTATCGAACTGCTAACACTATACCCCGCCTATTTCCTGTTGCGTTTTATTATCTGAATCAATAAGTAATACTAACAAAGAACCGTTCGAGTGAGAATCATATTCACATACAAAGGCAAAAGCAAATCCTGTTCCCCAATCCTTCTTGCGAGTAGATATTTCACTTCATCAAATTTTCATAATTGTTTTGAACTCTTTGTCGACTCGTCTGAACACCCTCGTCAGGCTATTCGGAAACAGCCATGTCGGGCTATTCCTAACTAACGTTGTGCCATAAACATTTAGTTGTGACGGTAGAGTCATTGCTTCGACGCATTTTTTTGTTTTCAATCGTGTACAAAAGTTTGATAACACTTTCCTCGTTCCTGTTACAGAAATTTGCAAAATTATGAAAAGTTCAGTAACAGGAACGAGGAAAGAGTCCCTTTGATCGATAGTATTTGTAAAGAATGACGTCAAATTGAAATTCTATCCAGGAAGTTAGTGATACAAAATTTGTCAACTTTTCAAAAAAATAAACACTCACATAGGTGCAAATATCTTAACATTTATCTATTGATCGCAAGTGTTTTCACGATTCGTTTGTTTGGGTTTAAACTAACTAAATTGCAACACTTTCCTCATATCGCCAGTTTTGTGCACAAATTGCAGATCTGCAGTACTTACTACCTAATCGATCGTATAACTGACTTGTATGAATGTTCTTTTGAGGGATGGGACGGGTAACCCGGGTTGCCGGGACGGGTGGGTAATGAGTTGGACCCGGGTACTCGTCGAGTTACCCGGTTACCTTGATCATGTGACTAATAAATGAAGACTTAATTGAATGTGTTTATAATTATTATATATATTAACATATATATTTAGATTGTTGTCTTATGTTTGAGATTGTGGACTAAACTAGCAGTGAAAACTCACAGGGTATCAACTGTTGACGAGTAAGCATGTCACGTGTAACATAGGTTGCAAGTACGCCAAGTAGTTAATTGTTTACATGCGAGAAAGACTCAGGAACGCAGACGTCCGGCCTCAAATAGAGTCTGAACAAACCGCAAAAGGTAGACCTATTGTTATCTATTAGGTAACTCGGTTCCAAAACATTTACCAAATTGTACGATGCATTACTTTGGCCAGTTATAACTTAAGGCATTTCAATCTGTGGAACAGAGGACAATCCATCAATCAACGCATTGCAAAACCGTGCTATGAGATTTTACACCATAGTCTAGGCTAGTGAAGTCCGAGTCTAATGAAGAAGTTATTGGTGACATGGGATGGAACCCCTGCAACTAAGTGTAACGACAAGATATATGCTTGATTCGTTACTGGAGGGAATGATGAATGTGGACCAAGAACGTATACAACTCTATGTTTTTATTTGGGAAAATAATCAAGCAAGCACGGAACAGACACAAGCCTTGGCACTCAGCTTCTTACCGGCGAATGAACACATTGGGAATCACCAAAGAAACTCTTTTAAAGAACATCATCTCTGAAAGAGACTGTGAAGAACTATCGTTACAAGCTTTTATAAAAACAAGGGAAAATTCATCACATCTGGAGAAGGCAAAACGGGAATCGGGGAAAAACAAACTCTTGCACTACAGAACACAGGCCCTCGTGCTTTTGCAAGGATTAAAGATTTAAAAATATTGTTTTGAGATGACCCCCGACTCAGGAAATGCTTCACAGTACAATACGTGATGTATTGTATTGTGAAGCATTTCGAGTCGGGCGGTCATCTCAGATTTTTATAGATTTATAAGAAATATTTTATCCTCGCAAAGACACGAGGGCCTGTGCTACAGAATCCATAAATGTATATTCGAAAGAACAGAGGCCTATGTCTCACAGACGCCCCCCTGCTTTGTTCAGGACGGGGTACAGCGCCTCCGCGTATAGAAAACCAGCCGTTATGAATGAACCGAAATTACAGATAGAACATTTCCACTGTTTCACTGAGTTGAATAGGAACAGCATTTTAATGAAATGTCCAGTTTACGACGATTTAAGAGAAGACTTTAACATCAGCAAAGTTTTTCATGCCACGTTCTACCCTCTTATCGAAACCTCGAGAAGTCAGCAGCTCTGAAGATCTTATAAACGTACGTGCCAAAACTGCTTTAAAACCCTTTTAAGACGCCGCCAAACTTTATATAAATAAGTTTAACATTTCATGTTAATATTTTTGCAGCTATATTTTTAAGTTCAATTGTCATTATATTTTACCCATATGCGTCCAATATATTGCTCTGTGATATTTAATTATCAACCGTCTGTCATAACTCCATATATAATATTTACTGTATATTTTTATATGTATTATTATTTATTTTAATGTACATATGGTGAGACGTAAATAAGCAATCTGGGATGATCCTTATGATTTTAAGGGTGGGGGTTACCCATTTTGTTCTGGGAAGGCATGGTAGTCATCAATTTTGTACATAGAAATAATGAAATATATATGCTTAAAAATATTGTTGGGGAGGGGGTGGGGGTCATTGATTTTGTACACTTGAAATGCATGGCGGAGTCACTTAGTTTGTACATAAACTGGGGTAATTCACATTGCACATGCTTCTCCATGAAAATCATCATCACCCCCTACAAGCCATAGATTATGAACGGTCCCTAAATATCATATATCATACCAAATATGTGGTAAAAGAGTTCATCGTTGAAGTATCTTGCCGTTATTGTCACTCAACAACTTTTAAAGTTGCCGGACTATTTGAATTTCCCAATCAGACTTGCGCAGTGTGTTTTAATCGGACAGGCCGTTCAGTGTGTTCGAGTGAATAAAAATATAACGTGGTTAACTAAACAACCGTCGCGCGTCTTCTATGTCTCACGATATCGGAGTAAAACATAACATTACCTATCTCTCTTTTGAAAGAAAATAACGGGTGTAAATTGTTTGTTGTTTTTTCTTAAAGTTAAATGCATCATATCCCCAAACAACATTCTTTAACAGGTAATTATGTCCAATTGTGAACACATCAATTGTTTATAAAGGAAGGAAAAAGTACATCGAAATATTTCAGGAATATGACACCACGGACTTACTAAAACAGAGACAAACACCCATTTTGTTCTGGGTCATCAATTTTGTGCCACATGTACTAGGGGATATATGTTATGGTTGGGAATACACTTTAAGTAAAGTACAAATTCTAGTAGTAAGGGTTGGGTTGAGTCCCATCCGGGATTTCGAACCCACACCCTGAGAGTCAGCACCTAATCGCCAGCACACAAAAATCAACCGCCTAGACCATTCAGCCACCGGCGAGTATTCATCACACTCCCTCCTCCTCCCCGAACTCAGCCCTAAATTATGGAACGGTCCCGTGGCGAGATGTGGATTTTAATTAGATAACGGACTGAAAATCTGCTCCCTAAGGTCGCTCTAAACATGACGTTTTTATGCTTCATTATCAAATTCGGGATCTGGTGGTCAGACAAGTCAAGACTTGATTGCTGCATGTCCCAGATGCATAAATCGAAACTAAAAAACTAAACTAAACTATCTACATATTGCTGTTATATAGGTGGAATCATTACAGAAGCACTACGATAAGAATAAACACGCAAAATCGCATGATACCAGTGCGCCCTCGGTTGGAAGCGAAACAGTACTAGTCCTAGCTCTCGTCAGCAAAGGACGAGATTTTACATGGCACTCCGTATCATCAAACAGTTTATCACAGGCCAGACTGAACACGATTAGTTCATCTAATCGAACACACCTGGTACTAGGAAAATGTGATTGCGCGAAACGCTTGTCTATAAATAACCTAACACGTACTATGTCGATACTTTGATCGGTAGAGGATTGTGTGATTGTATTTTAATCCATAATCATGTTAACTAGCTACCGACTACAGTTCGTTTTGAGTCAGAAACGGACCGATGAATTGCAAATTTTATCAGTGTACCAAATTGCCACATACAAATATAAATAGTACACAAGTTTATCATTTACTAATAACCAACAGCTTCTTTATATTTGAAAATTTTCCGACTCCACCAAAAGGTTGTTTAAGAAACTATCATCATTGAAAAACGCAAAAGTTGTTATCTGTTGCAAGTGGAAAGGTAACTGAACAAAGCAATAACAA